>NW_020665189.1:16354820-16380228 GCF_002925995.2 Terrapene triunguis
CCCCCCCTGCCAGAAAGTCACATAGCCGACACATACACACAGTCCCCCCCAGGAGTGCTGGCAGGCTCCATTGAAATAACCAGTCCACCAGTGCGGAGCCTGTCATTCCGGGAGTTTAGAAGTATCATTTGCATCAGAACACTAAACCCGCCCCCCGCCACAGTCTGCGTCCCCGGTTTAAAATATTCCCGCGAAAACAGCAATACAGACAACGGTGTTCATTAAAAAATCGAAATGATTTTATTTTTTGGGAAGGGGAAGGGGGTGAAGGTTGTATGTAACTGGAGAGGATAGTCAAAATGGACTGGGTAAAGAAACGGGGGCAGGTTCAGCTTTTCTGTCCACAAACTGAAAAGTCACTGGTTGCCCTGCTCACTCAGGAACCTAGCTTTCAAAGCCTCCCGGATGCACAGGGCGTCCCGCTGGGATCTTCTAATGGCCCGGCTGTCTGGCTGGACGTAATCAGCAGCCAGGCTATTTGCCTCTAGCTCCCACCCCGCCATAAAGGTCTCCCCCTTGCTCTCACACAGATTGTGGAGCACACAGCAAGCTGCAATAACGATGGGGATATTGGTTTCACTGAGATCACAGCGAGTGAGTAAGCTTCTCCATCTCCCTTTGAGACGGCCAAAAGCACACTCCACCACCATTCTGCACTTGCTCAGACGGTAGTTGAACAGTTCTTTTTCTGTGTCCAGGGCGCCAGTATAGGGCTTCATGAGCCAGGGCATTAGCGGGTAGGCTGGGTCCCCGAGGATGACTGTAGGCATCTCCACATCCCCAAGAGTTATTTTGTGGTCTGGGAAGTAAATACCTTCCTGCAGCCGTCTAAACAGACCAGAGTTCCTGAACACGCGAGCGTCGTGAACCTTGCCCGGCCATCCGACGTAGATGTTTGTAAACCGTCCCCGATGGTCCACCAGTGCTTGCAGCACCATTGAAAAGTAGCCCTTTCTATTGATGTACTGGCTGGCCTGGTGGTCCGGTCCCAGGATAGGGATGTGAGTCCCATCTATAGCCCCACCGCAGTTTGGGAATCCCATCGCGGCAAAGCCATCTATGATGACCTGCGCGTTTCCCAGGGTCACTACCTTTGGGAGCAGTACCTTGACGATTGCCTTGGCTACTTGCATGACAACAACCCCCACGGTAGATTTGCCCACACCAAAGTGGTTCGCGACTGACCGGTAGCTGTCCGGCGTTGCAAGCTTCCAGAGGGCTATGGCCACTCGCTTCTGGACAGTGAGGGCTGCTCGCATGCGGGTGTCCTTGCGCTTCAGGGCAGGGGACAGCAACTCACAAAGTTCGAGGAAAGTCCCCTTCCGCATGCGAAAGTTTCGCAGCCACTGGGATTCATCCCAGACCTGAAGCACTATACGGTCCCACCAGTCCGTGCTTGTTTCCCGGGCCCAGAATCGCCGTTCAACAAAATCCACATGCCCCATTGCCAACGTCATGTCCTGGGCGCTGGGGCTCGTGGTTTCTGACAGCTCTGTGCCACTCTCCGACTTCAGGCTCTCACGGCGGTGCCGTAGCCTCCTCGCCCGATTTCTCTGCATCTGCCTCAGGGAAAGGTGTATGATAAGCTGCGAGGTGTTGAGAACGGCCACAAGTGCAGCGATGGTCGCAGCGTGATCCATGATCGCAGTGCTGTGGCGTCCGCGCTGTCACTGACCAGAAAAGTGCGCGAACTGATTTCCCGCCGGCGCTTTCATGGAGGGAGGGAGGGCGTTAGTGACGGACGGATGACGACAAATTTTTTTTACCCAGAAGGCATTGGCGGCTCGACCCAGAATTCCGATGGGCAGCGGGGACTGCGGGAACTGTGGGATAGCTGCCCACAGTGCACCGCTTCCAATATCGACGCTCGCCCCGTTAGTGTGGACTCACAAAGTCGAATTACTGTCCTTAGTGTGTCCTTAGTGTGGACACACACGTTCGACTTTGCAATATCGATTCCACATATTCGATTTAAGTAAAATCGAATTACCCTCGTAGTGTAGACATACCCTCAGAGTAATCTCTGTGTTAGAGGCTATTACTGGCTATTTCTGTCATTCAGTTTTATAAAGCTCTAGTTATGAAAAGAGCTATGTGAACAATTCCTATCCTATACCTGAAAAATATAATCAAATCAATCAAACTCATTTTTAGTGAATATTGTGTGATCAGCTCTAGTTGCCAGTTCAGTCCAATTATTTTAATCCAGGCCAGGCTAATGAACTCAATAGACATTGACCGCTGACTGCTCTAACTGATAGAAATAATGGGGCACATTCTGAGTCCTTTCCTTATTTTAACTCAAGTTCTTACTTGACAAACTTCCATTAAAGTCAATGGGACTCAGCCTGAGTAAGGAATAAATAAAAGCAGAGGGTTCCACTCTCCCCTGTATGGAAACATAAAGGGAGAAAAAGGAAAGGATCAATGCACATTTCAACTCATGAAGTTCTCTACTCATTCTTCCATCAATGGGCTGTGACTTGCCCTGTGGATTTCACAAGATCCACACAAAGAATAGGACCCGTTTTTCTTAAAGTTTTTTCATATAAAAATGTTTTGTCAAATATAAAAAATATATTGTGAAAAAATCTCTTTTTTAAATAAAAGAAATGAACTTTCAGAAGGAAATTTTTTTTTTTTTGTATTTTTTTCCCCTTAAAATTGTGGGGAAAATTCCACCTTTGCTCAGTTTTTTGTTTTTGTTTTTACTTTATCCACTTAAAAAATGGGTGAAAGGAAGAAAAGTATCACTTTCACATTTAAAACTAACATGGGCAAAATATGGCTTTCACTTTTATGTGTTCATATTGCAAGTATACCACTTAAAAGTAAAAGCAATATTTTACTCTTAACTATGAAGTGCTGAGTTACTTTCAAAGAGAAAATAGCACTTTTACTTTTTAAAGTATTTTTTCTCACTTGTTTCTCTTTAAGTGAGAGGAAGTAATAGAAAGTAACACAGACATTTTTTTCCCAATAGGAAAAAAATTGAAAAAGTGGTTTTTTTTTTTTTCACATACTTTGTCTCTTTTTACTCTCCCTCCCCTACCTTTTTTCAGTGGAAAATAGGAGTGGGAAATCAAATAGTAAAAGATTTTTCCTGTTTTTTCAAATTTCAGAATAGAAATATTGAAATGAAATAAAAGAGATTTTTTGTCAGAAAATAAATATTTTCACAGCATATTTTTGAATTAAAATAAAATCTAAGTCTTTTTCAATATTTTTGTGAAAAAGGTGGAAAAAAGACCAATTTCAACCATTTCTACACCATACAGATCTCAAAGAAGACAGAGACCATCTTTGTCTCTGCTCAACCACTCTGTTTCCCCAGCTCTCTAGAGCCAGCATCAGAGTTCCTTTTGAAATTATGTTTTCAGAGACCCTCCCTCCTACTGTGCCTGTCCCTACAAAGAATGGTTTCAGAACATGGGAAGGAAAGTATCTTCAGGTAGTTTTAATTACTCCTGCTCTATCACATGGGTTTAGAAATTTTAGACTGTGGAAGACCTCTGTAGAATCCCCTCTCCCCTCCAACTCCACGTGTCTCTTGTTGGGGACAATCTTCCATGGTGTTAGCTGAAAGGGAGGATCATGCTGCAGAAGCAGAATTCCCCTCTTCCAAGTGTACAGAATCTTCCCTACACACAGACATGGAGCAGAACATAGGGCCCTGATTTAAGCCTTGTCTGCATATAAAAATGGTACCATGTTATTTCAGTGGAGCCAAGACTTCACCCTTGGTCTTTAAAAAAGTGCGTTAAGAGGTACAACATATATCATGCAAGGTGACAGTTGCTACAGTAACTGCTAATTTATTACGGAGTATCTAATAGCATAAAAGCTACTGCACTTAACTTTAAGAACTTTTCTGGTAGCTTTTTTAGTTTACTTATGAAATGAAGGTTTTGTGACAGGGTACAGAAGATGCTGTTTTTCAGTCAAACTGTGACTGAGATTCCTTCTTGGTTAAGGTTGCATAACACTAGAGTAGCCGAATAATTCAAAATAAATAACTGATTAAGCAAACTTTGTCTTTCTTTTTATCCTGTCCATGAACCACCCTCCCACTGTTCACAACTGTTCAGTGAAAATTTTGCATTAATACAATATCAGACAATGGATTGCTGTATTCACTACTTGTGACATGCTATTCAAACTAAATATCTAAATACTAATAAACTAAATCACAGCCTATTGTTCTTTGATTGGATGATCTAACCTTTATAAACGGCTTCTGCCTAAAACGAACTTTGCTTTGGGACCAGTTATGTCAACTTTACTCATAGTGAGTAGTGCCATGCTCTGGGAGTACTGTTCTTCATATCACTGGGACTACTCACAGAGTAAGGTACTGCACAGCGTAGCAGAATCTGGCTCTTTGTTACCAAAGGCTGGATTGTAATATTACAATGTACTTTGAATAAAGGGAAGTGCACAGCTGCATTGCATCAGAAGCAAGACAGAAACAGGATTGTGACCTTGAGAATCAATGGGTCTAATAAGCTACTTACGGTTAAGCACATGCGTACTTGCAAGATTGGAGTCTTAGGCTAGGTCCACACTACCCGCCTGATTCGGCGGGTAGAGATCGATCTTCTGGGATCGATTTATCGTGTCTCATCTGGACGCGATAAATCGATCCCAGAAGCGCTCCCCCGTCGACTGCGGAACTCCTGCTCACCGAGAGGAGGAAGCACTGTCGACGAGGGAGCTTGCCTGCGCCGCGTGGACCCGCAGTAAGTAAACTTAGTTCGATCTAGGAAATGTCGACTTCAGCTACGCTATTCTCGTAGCTGAAGTTGCGTTTCCTAGATCGATCCCCCGCCCCAGTGTGGACCAAGCATAAGTGGCCATTTAAACCTTAGTGATAAAATATATTGAGTGAATTTCCAAGGCAAGGATTTTATCTGAGTTGAGGCTGCTGCAAATATTTCTGCATAATATAAAGGGTTTTGGGGGGGTTGTGTGTGGGTCTGAAAAGGGCCTTGAGGCAATATCATTTGCAAATGTATCATGAGTCACAACTCTTCAAGGACTGACTAACAATTATGTGGAACAATGATTATATCTTACCTCTGAGCTACAGAATTCATTTTTGAAAACTTTACCTGAATAGACCTGTCATAGTGTTGACAAAGTGATCAGGGAGTTACTTCATATCCCCTTCTCCAGACTCCAGCTGTGTGACCTGAAAAAGGCCCTGAAATGTAAGCTTCTTCCCTCATCGTGGGGAGAGGGCATGTAAGACTGGCTATGAGAAAAACAAGTACATTAGGACAATTTGCATTAACATTCTAAGAAAAGAAATAATTGTCTATGAATAACCAGAAACGATTTATCCTTTGCTAAAAAGCTGCAAAACGTGAGGTTATTTTATTCTTCCTGTCAAGTTTATTAATTTTTAAAAAACTGAGCACTTCCACCTACCACTACATTCATCATACAATCTGCATGTATTTAGTAGGCAGCTGATCCTGGGATTTGTTTGTGAGCTGACAATAACTTGATTCACTATCCAAATTAACATCAATGAATCACACCAGATGCAGTAACTCAGGCAATTAGAAGTTAAACTGGCCACTAACTCTTAATAAAGTAAATGCTAAAGCCAGATTTTCTGCTAGGGCCATTAGAAAAACAATTTGTAACTATAAGAGCAATTCTGAGCATAATTCTTGTTTTCAATCCAATAAATTTAGCAGAGAAATAGTGCAGAGCATTAGAAACAGACTGAGATCCCAACTCAGGAAACCATCCCCATTCAAGACAGAGCTAATGCACATGCTTAAGTTTAAGTAAGTAATCCCATTGAACATGCTGGGGCTTACACCTGCTTTGAAAATGGTTCTTCATTGGTTCTGGAGTTCTTCCCCTGTAGTTTCTTCCTCCATCACCTGTATGTCTTTTCAATTCAGTATGGCCTCATGGAATTTAGGACTTACGTGGGACAGACACAGAGGCAGCAATGGTAGTGACCCAAACAGCCAGTATTGCCTACCTGGCTGCAGGGCCGGCTCCAGGCACCAGCTTGGCAAGCAGGTGCTTGGGGCAGCCACTCCGGAGAGGGGCGGCAGGTCCAGCTATTCGGTGGCAATTCGGCGGACGGTCCCTCACTCCCGCTTAGAGCGAAGGACATCCCGCCGAAGTGCCGCCGCAGATCGCGATCACGGCTTTTTTTCTTTTTTTTGGCTGCTTGAGGCGGCCAAAACCCTGGAGCCGGCCCTGCCTGGCTGTTAGCTTCACTATCTTTCCTCTTAATGTCCATTCTCCTACCAATTGCTATTTCTTTCTCCATTGCTACAAAGGAAGGCGAATTAGTTAAGGAAGTGGGCTGGACCAAGGACTCAAGGATCTGAATGTGGAGGAGGTTTGGAATTAGTTTCTCCAACTTGACTTAAAGTATCTGAAGCTTGCATCCCAAGCAAGGGGTGGGGTGAAATCATAGGGAAGGGATGCAGATCAACTTGGATGAGCAAGCATCTCAAACAGGTGATTAACAGAAAGCAGAAAGCCTATAAAGAATAGAAAATGGGATGGATTAGAAAGGAAAGCTTGGAGGTCAGAAAGTGTAGGGACAAAGTGAGAACTGCCAAAAGCCAAGCAGTTTTGGACCTTGCAAAGGGAATTAAAACCAATAGTAAAAGGTGTTATCATCATATAAATAAAAAGAAAACAAGAAAAGAAATGGGACCACTAACCACTGAGGATGGGGTGGAGATTAAAGATAATCTAGGCATGGTGCAACACCTAAACAAATACTTTGCCTCAGTTTTTAATAAGGCTAATGAAAATCTTATAGGTAGTGGCAAGGTGGCTAATGGGAATGAGGATATGGAGGTAGAAATTACCACATCCAAGGTGGAAGTCAAACTCAAACAGCTTAATGGGGCTAAATCGGGTGGCCCAGATAATCTCCATCCAAGAATATTAAAGGAACTGGCACATGAAATTGCAAGCCCAATAGCAAGGATTTTTAATTAATCTGTAAACTCCAGGATCATACCCTATGATAGGAGAACTGCTAATATAGTTCCTGTTTTTAAGAAAGGGGAAAAAAGTGATCTGGGAAACTATAGGCCTGTTAGTCTGACCTCACTTGTATGCAAGTTCTTAGAACAAATCTTGAGAGTAAAAGTAGTTAACGACACAGAAGTGTATGGTAATTGGGATAAAATACAACATGGATTTACAAAAGGTAGATCATGCCAGACCAACCTGATATCCTTCTTTGAGAAGATAACTGATTTTTTAGACAAAGGAAATGCAGTAGATCTAATCTTCCTGGATTTCAATAAGGCATTTGATACAGTTCCACATGGGAAATTATTGTTAAATTGTAGAAGATGAGAATTAATATGAGAATTGAAAAGTGGATAAGGAACTGGTTAAAGGGGAGACTACAATGGATCATACTGAAAGGTGAACTGTCAGGCTGGAGTGCGGTTACTAGTGGAGTTCCTCAGGGATCGGTCTTGGAACCAATCTTATTTAACACTTTTATTACTGACATTGGCACAAAAAGTGGGAGTGTGCTAATAAAATTTGCAGATGATAAGTTGGGAGGTATTGTCAATATGGAGGAGGACCAGAGGAGATGATCTGGACAACCTTGTAAACTGGAGAAATAGAAATGGGATTAAATTTATTAGTGCAAAGTAAAAGGTCATGCATTCAGGGATTAACAAAAATATTTTTTTTGCAATAAGCTGGGGACATATCAATTGGAAGTGACAGAGGAGGAGAAAGACCTGGGTGTTTTGGTTGATCACAAGATGTCTATGAGCCGACAATGTAATGCAGCCATGAAAAAGGCTAATGCAGTCCTAGGATGCATCAGGAGAGGTATCCAGTAGAGACAGAGAAGTGTTAGTACCATTATACAAGGCACTGGTGAGATCTCATCTGGAATACTGTGTGCAATTTTGGTCTCCCATCTTTAAGAAAGATGAACTCATACTGGAACAGGTGCAGAGAAGGGCTACTAGGATGATCTGAGGAATGGAAAACTTACCTTATGAGAGGAGACTCAAAGAGCTTGGCTTGTTTAGCCTAACCAAAAGAAGGCTATGGGGAGATATGATTGCTTTATATAAATACATCAGAGGGATAAATACCAGGGAGGGAGAGGAGTTATTTAAATTACACAAGAACAATTGGATATAAACTGGCCATCAAAAAGTTTAGGCTTGAAATTAGACGAAGGTTTCTAACCATCCGAGGAGTGAAGTTCTGGAACAGCCTTCCAAGAGGAGCAGTGGGGGCAGAAAACCTAACTGGCTTCAAGACTAAGCTTGATAAGTTTATGGAGGGGATGGTATGATGAGACTGCCTAGAATGGCATATAGTCGATCTGCAATTGCTAGCAGCAAATATCTCTAATGACTCATGATGGGAAACTAGATGGGGAGGGCTCTTAATTACTACAGAGAATTCTTTCCCAGGTGTCTGGATGGTGGGTCTTGCCCGATGCTTAGGGTCTAATTGATTGCTATATTTGGGGTCGGGAAGGAATTTTCCCCCAGGTCAGATTGTCAGAGACCCTGGGGGGGTTTCGCCTTCCTCTATAGCATGGTGCATGGGTCACTTGCAGGTTTAAACTAGTTTAAATGGTGGATTTTCTGTAATTTAAAGTCTTTAAATCATGATTTGAGGGCTTCAGTAACTCAGCCAGAGGTTAGGGGTCTATTACAGGAGTGGGTGGATGACATTCTGTGGCCTGCAATGTGCAGGTCAGACTAGATAGTAATGATGATCCTTTCTGACCTTAAAGTCTATGAGTCTATAACTGGGACTCAGCAGCCCTGGGTTCTATTCCCAGCTCTCCCACTGGCCTGCTGTGTGACTTTGGGTAAGTCACCTCCCCCATCTGTGCCTCAGTTTCCCCATCTGTAAAATAGGGATATGATATTGACCTACATTGTAAAGTGCTTTGAAATCTAGGAAAGAAAAATGCTATCTCAGAGCTAGGTATTACTATTTTATTATTTGTGTGAACAAAGAAGTTGATATGAAAAAGGAGTGCAAATTACTTGTGTTTTCCCAAAGATTTTCCGTCACTCCTAATTCTATTCAGCCTAAAACCTTCCTTGTTAATCCCTCTTTATGCAAAGAGCTATCTTTAGCATAAATGTCACAGTTACATTTATTATTATTAGTTAGTATTTTTAAGCTTATTTTTCTGATGGCCATTATTGGAATCCTAAAGCGTTTTCTTCAAAGAATTTTTAATATTAATGAGCGTCTCTTGATCATTTATTCTCCCATTTAAGCACAATCTACATTCTCAAAATATCCTCTTTAATAATGGCTAGTTTTTGCTAACTGTCTCACAGAAGTATAAGAACCAGAAGACAGTTTATAAGTACTGCCAGTATTTAGTATAACATTCTGGATCATTATGTTCCATTGTGGGTACTTGGTAAATCTTCAAGCATCTAGGTATCCACTGAGCAGCAGTATTCCATGAAGATCATGCCATAAAGCTGCTGGTTAATTTCTTTATTTCTCCAAATTCTTGCTCCAAAAATCTTCATTTCTATGCATTTTAAAGACACCCCTATTCATGTATTTTTTCTGAAAATAAAATGCATTTCTAATGTTAAATTACCCTGAATGAAGGCTTTAATGAAGTTAGTGCTAATAGAACGAGGAGTACTTGTAGCACCTTATTGTCTAATAAATTTATTTGAGTATAAGCTTTTGTGGGCTAAAACCCACTTCATCAGATGCATGCAGTGGAAAATACAGTAGGAAGATATATATACACAGAGGACATGAAAAAATGGGTGTTGCCATACCAACTATAAAGAGAGTAATCAGTTAAGGTGGGCTATTATCAGCAGGAGAAAAAAAAACTTTTGTGGTGATAATCAGGATGGCCCATTTCCAACAGTTGACAAGAAGGTGTGAGTAACAGTAGGGGAAAAATTAGCATAAGGAAATAGGTTTTACTTTGTGTAATGACCCATCCACTCCCAGTCTTTATTCAAGCATAATTTAATGGTGTCAAGTTTGCAAATTGATTTCAATTCTGCAGTTTCTCATTGGAGTCTGTTTTTGAAGTTTTTTTGTTGGAGTATTGCGACTTTGAGGTCTGTAATCAAGTGACCAGGGAGGTTGAAGTATCTCCAACTGGTTTTTGAATGTTATAATTCTTGACGTCTGATTTGTGCTAATAGTGATTGATGTTTCCAGATGGGTGTTTAATATCTAGAGCTATGCAGAGGATGGAAGTTCTGCTTCAAAAAAAATTCAAGATTTGGTTTAATTCAGAATTGGAATTAAATCTAAAAAATTTCAAATTTTCCTCAAAGGAAGATTTTGAAAATATGTCATTTTGGCTTGTTCAAAATGTTTTGTTTCAATGTTGACTTTATTTTGTATTATAGTATTGCATATAATGAACAATAAAATAAAATTTGAAGCAAAAAATCATTATAAAACATTAAATCAAAATGCTTCATTATGAAAACATTAAAACAGGCTGTTTTGACATTGTTGGAACTTTTTCACATATATATTCCACAATGAAATTCCAGCAAAATTTATCTGATTTAGCTAAGTATTTTAATTTCAACAGGACTGCATAGTTTAACAAAATATGGTTCGGTTGAAGTTCTCTAAACAGTTCTAGTAATATCCCCTTTTAAATTGTATTCCATAAAAAGCAGTAATAGTTATTTGAGAATAAAACATTGAATTTCTAGTCAATCTACAGTTTGAAGAGTGATGTTTATGACTCTGATTCAGCAAAGCATTCAAGCATGCATATAAGTTTAAGTACAGACTTAACTCCATCGCTATTCATCAATGACCTGAGACATGCAATGATCATCAACGGCACTTAAGCACACGCTTAAAGGTAAGTATGTACTTAAGTTCTTTGTTGAATTGGATCCCAGGAAAAGTCATATTTACTCATGAAAATGAATTTTTTTCTCCCAAGTTCAAATTCAATTATACATATAATATGTACTATAGTTTTGCACAATTATATGTGGATGGGCTTTCAATTATGTTCTGGTCAATGGGCCTACATTGGTGTAAATGAAAGCCAAATTTATCCTGTTGTTGAAAATGATAAGGGAAAATCAAGTTGGATCTGGGAGCTTTGTAATGTAAATAATATATATTCCTGTATGAATTACATCCAATAAATAATGGAAAATATATTTGCTGATTAATTCTTCAATTTTTTTTTTAATTGGAGAGAGAGAGAGAGAGAGAGAGAGAGAGAGAGAGAGAAAAGGAGCTCTATAATCTGAGTGAATAATGGACACAAATATTTACCCAATAATGTATTTGAAAAATATTGCAAAATTAATTGATTAAATCATCCAATGGTATTATTTGACTAGCTCTAGTATACATGAATAATTACCCAATTCCTGTTATATCTTATATTTCTAAGAAAAGTGGATAAAAAATCTTCATAAAATCTTCGGATTTTTACTTAACATAGATATGTAATATATATATTAATCCTGTTTCATAAAGTCATGCTGGTTCGTTGATTGATAGTAAGTATGGAAAAATTAGCGAGGCATCTGGCTGAATTCAAGATGACAAATAAACAAAAATTCAAGTAAAGTATACTGGCTGCTTCTTAGTGTCATGCCACATATGCTAATTACTTTGATTTACTGTGTTGTAGAGACTGTGGGAATACAGACAAGATACTGGTCTATCCATAGGTGGGGGTGTCCTCTGATCAATTAGTATTTTGATAGCTAATTCTTTATTAAACAAAGTATGTCTCTGGGTATTTGCCTCTGGTAGATAATAGATTCCTTCTGGCAATGTTGTGCCAGGGCATAAGGTTAATGGGAGGACAGGTTTTACACAGGTAATTTCAGGTAGGCACAGATAGAGTGTATATTTTAACACCACTACATCATTCTCCGTTACATAGCATGGCATGTTGTCTTTTAAGCATCTCTCCTGAAATATTAATCTGCTCTAATGTTCCTCCTGAGACCAGTCTGCTCCATGGTAAACTCAGAGAATAACCTCAGGGTTCTATTTGTAAATGGCCTATTTTTTCCCTTATCTTACACATCTTTCATGATGACCTGGTGACCTTTATACACTTGGTATTTGTCTTCATAAATGATGGAAATATATTACTATATACTTACAGTATGTAGGAGCTAGGTTTAGCCAGCTGCAGAGTAGAGCATATGTGAAACACAGAAGGATTCCACCTTTTATGACCATACCATGCATGTTGAAAATTTCAAAGAAAAATCAAATTTGTGTTCTGCCCTGGCACTTCAGTAGCATACGGAAAGCAGATACAGACGCTCCACGACTTACGCAAGCATTCCGTTCCTGAATGCCTTGCATAACTCAAATTTTGCGTGAGTCGGAAACGTATACCCAACCATTAGGCAAAAAAACCCCAACAACAACAACAACAAAACTATTTCTAGCTTACGGAACTTTTTCCGTAAGTGCAGATTTGCGTAAATTAGGTTTACGTAACCCGGGGGGCGTCTGTATAATCTTTCCGCCTTCCTCTACCAGGTGCAGTAGAGACTGAGTTAAACATGTACAAGTGTCAGCTATTATGAGGTACCTAAGAATGCAATATTGTCATTATTTCACAAAGGGATCATCACTTTGTCAATCCTAGCAGATGCAATTGCAGAATAGGACTTGTTATTTGCATAAGAGATAGATGCAAGTTATAAAACAAATCTAGATTCTAAACCCCCTCCTACCACTCCTAGTTCAAGGATGTTAGCATCTTGGCACTTGGTTTAAGCCCATTTTTAATTTACATATGGAAATTGTGTAGCTGGACACCCAACTACACAGTTTGGTCACACAAATGCAGTTTGCACACCCATGTCTGAGACCTTGCTCATGGAAAAGCTTAGGTGACAAAATTACAGGGCTAGGTATGCCTCTGCCCCATTTCTGATATCTGAGTTCACCCACCTCAAGTTTTGGACCTTCCGTTGTTAGCTGTCTTGGGGTGAAATCTCACAATTCCTCCACTCTTAGACGGGAACGCTGCATGTGTGCCAAATGCATGTACACTACCCTGTGTGTAGCAACTGCTTGTCATCCTGCAGGTCCAGCTAGGATTTGGCACCTGAGTTTCTTCCATTTAGGAACCTGTGACTAGTGAAATTGACCAACAACCTTTATAAAACAATGTATTTTTATGTAGTAGTTGGAACAAAGCATTAGAGAGGAAGGAATATTAAAACAAACAGCCTGTATGTAATGTCAACAGACCCTGGTCGCTGGCAGGCAAGATTGAACTGAGGACCTCTGGAGTTTAGTGCATGAGCCTCTATCGCATGAGCCAAAAGCCAGCTGGCTGTTAGCTAAGGCTGTAGAACAGATTCATTTAACTCTCTCTCTAAGTGGTCTTGGTGCCACTAGATGGATCCAAACCAAAGACCACCTCAAAGTTCCTGTTTGAATGAAAGCATGAACCATTTTCCTTCCTTTATTTCAAACCCAGAAGGTGTGTGGGTTACATATACACACAGTCTAATCTAATCTTACACTTCACTACAAACTAAATTAGAGAGGCTTTTCTCTTAATTTACAGGAACAGAACAGAACCAGCTTCCTTTCCCCTGGCAAGCTCAGACCCGCCTGCGTGCCTATGTGACTCACAATCTGGTTCTTTCAGTCTGAACCACCCTGTTCAAATTAGTGTTGGTGTTCTGGGTTAGAGCAATTAAGGCTTCTGGATCTAGAATTGTCCCTTAATGCCCCTTAAGTGTAAACTGTTAGATGACTATTAGAAAAAGCACCCTCCCTCTTTCCCTAGGCATGTAAACTCAGACCTATAGGTGTATGTCTACACCGCAGTTCAACAACCACAGTTGGCCCGTGTCAATTGACTCAGACTCAGGAGGCTCAGGCAGTGTAGATGTTTGGGCTTGGGCTGGAGCCTGGGATCTGAGACCTTCCCGGGGTCGCAGAGCCCAGGCTCCAGCCCGAATCTGGATGTCTATACTGCAGTTGTATAGCCCCTTAGCCCAAGCCTGTGAGCCCGAGTCAGGTGACACGGGCTAGTCAGGGGTGTTGACATACCCATAGAGGAAAATATCCATTCCATTATATGATACAGAAACACTATGCTAGTGAGAGATCCAGATACAGTAGTAATAATTATTAAAGAGCCATTCTCTCCGCCTCCAGATTTGTCACAGTAATTGCTCTCCCTTCCAATTCCTTACCTCCCACACCAAAAAAGTGAAATTTAGGTACCAAAAATTAAGCACACTAAGGTAAAAATAAGTAAACGTTTAAAACTATAGTGACACAATTTTAGGAGTCCATGAGAAGGTCAGTGTTGAAAATTGACCCCTTTTTAGCCACATCAATTTAGGCACATCAATACATAAAAAGCATCTTGAAAACTGTATTTATTTTATTTTGTGATTTCTAAGTCTTGGGAAAGAAACCGCATTGTGATAGACGATCCCTTCAGGAATAGAAAATATTGCTTGGTCCAGGATTGCACAAAACCATCACAAGCTTGGGACATTTTGATAGTCTCTCCTCAGAAAAGGACCAGGCCTGAATTAGCAGCCGTATTGGAGGTCACGATTGAGGTTTACTGGCAGAACTGTGGGAGTATGAGGAAATCTTGCATAACACCTGCCTACGCTGCATCTGGCTTTCACAAGTACAATTAGTTCATCAGTTTCATTAGTATTAAATTGTTTCACACATTTTAAAAATAAAAATCAGTTGACAGGGAGACAAAAGTAAAAATATTACCCTTATCTGCAATGTTTTCTTGAAACCCACCTGCCATTTACTATGATAAATTTTAAAAGGTATGGAAATACAATTTTTTTCTACTGCTTTTTTCCAGTTTATACATGGGAATGCTTTATCAGCATTTCTCTGGCCATGCATAAAACATCAACATGAAAACACAGTAGGTGCTCACTTTCTACAGCCTAGAAATGTCTTTGTACCACTTGGGATTAAATAACCACTTTAAAAAATATAAAATATTGATGCATTAAGCTGGAACTGACCTATGTCTTTATCTCCAAGATCAAACCAGGACCATCTTGTAGTACTACTGGGGTTAGCATGAGTAGTGATAAGTAACCATCAAAAGTATGATAGTTGGGGGTTCTCCTTAGGTATGGGGGATTCTTTTCTTTGCATATCATTTGTTCAGTTGACATTTAGTGTGAATGTTTTTGCTTTTGATATTGCTGCTATTTATTATATAGGCACAGTATATAGATGGAAGAAATGGATAAAAAGCTACTGATGTTGAGGTAAATCTCCAGAAGTCAGGATGCATATTTTAATTATCTAGTATGCTTGGGGATATACTAGCGAGCTGAAAATCTGATGAAAGGTAGCTTTCTTGTGCGTTTTTTCAGTACATCTTGCTTGTGGACATAATGGCCCCAATTATCACACCTGGGTGCCTAAAGTTAGGCTTTGAACTAGGCAGCTATCTAAAAAATGGACGGATCTTTCAAAGGTGCCGAGCATTTTTAACACTTCTGGCCTCCAAAGCCACTTTTATTTAGGTTCCTAAGTATGGATGTGAAAACCTATCCTTTGAAACCTAGGTTTGAAAATGTGGCCCTGTGGATTTTCTATTTCTGGGTCTGTCTAGAACACAAAATCATAAAGAGGTGGAAAAAACTAGTTATTTTAAAGTTATCAAAACTTTTTTTTAAAAACTTCAGTTTGGCTTAGGCTTCAAATTGGTTCAAAGTCTGGGTCTATACTTACTCTAGCCCAACTGTGTCACTGCTGCAGAGGCCTGAACTTCTCAGGGTGGAGTACACAGATGGGAAGCCCTACCTTTCCTCTTCACTAGCAAGCATTTTCAGTTCAGAAAAGAATGATGTCACTCTGGTCACAGTGCTGCATAAAAGCATTTTTACCTTTTCTGCAGTGGGCCCAGTCCTTATTCTTGACTTCAGTGGGAATTTTCCTTGTTTAAAGATTTAGTAAAGGAAGTAATTAGAGACTTGAGGTCTGTGGGTGAGAGAGCAGGTTCTGGTGGGATGGGATGGGGTGGAGTGGGAGGGGGTTATTTTTACCTAGCAAAGGCCAAATTCAACAATTTTGCCAGAATCTGAAGCTTCTTTCACGAGTTAAGGTGGCTGTGAAGAAATTAGAAGATCTGAATACTTTCCCTAATTAGGTGAAAGATGTTGGACTGTTAACCCTGGAGAGTCCCCTGTTTAGTCACAGAATGGGTATAGCACAGGAAGGGTCACATTTGTATGGCATGTCCCACCATTTTCCTTCAACCTTTCTCTGAAACGATCTTCTTCAGGGGTTGAGAAGTAGTTCAAAACCTTGTGCAAGGTCACACAACAAGCCACTGGTAGAGTTAGGGATAAAACCAGACATTTGGACTCCCGGTTCTACACCTTAATCACATCCTTTCTCCTTGTGATTTGGGCAGAGAATCAATTTGCACAGCTGATATGAGTTGTTCCACAGAGCAGAGAAGGCTCTTTCGCAATGAATGGTACAATAGAACCCATTGTATTCTCTTTAGAAAGGAAGCATAGCAGATAGAGATCGAAGATAGCACAATTTGCTTCTATGTGCAGGTGAATCAGTCTAAAAATTAAAAGAACAGTACAGAATCAACACAAAGCAAACACCAAGAAAGAGATCTCTGCCCTGGAGAGGAGTTGATAGTTTATCTGAGCCTTTTAAAGCCAACCGTAGAAAGCTATAAGTGAAACAAAATGCAGCATTATTCTGTCTGCATTTCTACTCTGACCTCTATACGAGTGTTGTGTATTTTTATATAAAAGCAAAATACTTTATTTCCTAAATAACCAGTATCATCTATGGATGTCTCATACTTGAAATGCACATGTAAAATAATAGGGGGGGGGAACATGTTAGGACTTCATTTTGCTTCAAGAAGAATTACTATATTTTAATTACAAGACCTTGGAAGTTATAATGTTGACAAACAACATTAGATCGCATCAATGTCACTGGCAAGGCAGCATAATTAAATTACAGTAATTTGGAACCTGCAGAAAATGCCAGTGGCGTTGACTTAAATGAACTAAAATAACTTGGAACTTGCGCAGTTATCCTGTGAGATAGACTTGGACCTGACAATTTAATTAGGTTACAGAAAACTCAGAAGGTTACACAGATTGTCCACAGAATAGACTGGCTCTAATCAAAATTACAAATAAAGTATTGTTGGGATTTATAAAGCCAGATCCTCAGCTGCTGTAAACGGACATTGACTTCAAAGGTCTGGCCAGAAGAGAGTCTAATTACCTTACACTGCTCTAATTAACTTGATCTGGACAGCAACCTTAAGAAGCATTTCCGTTTTGTGTTTAATATTTTTGAATGTTTAGATAATGCTGTGCCAAGTGAGGGGACCATATGATTTGTGACACAGGCAATAATTTTTAGAAGGAAACACTGTCTAAGTCTAATAGTCTGAAAGAGTTATGAAGCCGGTCTCACCGTGAATGTCCTCATCCATTTATATAAAATTCAATCTGTTAATGACTGTTACGTCTGACCCTACTGCTAGGTGGTGACCATCTTGTTAAAAACTAATGTGATGTTACTTGTGATACAAGCATACAATGTCAGTGTCATAAATTGTGGGGCAGTTCTCTGTATGTATAAATATTTTCTGTCTGTGTGTTCCACTCTATGCATCTGAAGAAGTGAGCTGTAGTCCACGAAAGCTTATGCTGAAATAAATTTGTTAGTCTCTAAGGTGCCACAAGTACTCCTGTTCTTTTCTCTGGGATTGACATAGAAGAGGTCTGACACTTCACATATCTTGGCAGCATCATAAGCAAAACAGGTGGAACAGACAAACATATTAAAGCCAGAATAGCAAAAGCCATATATGCCTTGGCAACCCTAAAGCTTATCTGGAGAAACAGAAATCTTACCCTACGAATTAAACTTTGAACATCTAACACCAATGTAAAGTCTGTTTTAATATATGATGCTGAAACTTGGGGTCTTATCAAGACTTTACTATCTAAATTTCAAGTTTTTTAAACAACTGCTTTGGACAAATCCTTAACATCAGATGGCCAGAAACAAATCACAAATGAAGAGCTTTGGAGGAGGACAAACAGAAACTGATAGGTCAGGAAATGATGGACTGAAAATGTACAGGGCTATGACACACATAGAGGAAAGAACTGAACAATATAACAAGACATGCATTGGTCTGGAATCCATTCAGTTTATGCTGAAATAAATTTGTTAGTCTCTAAAGTGCCACAAGTACTCCTGTTCTTTTTGCGGATACAGACGAACACGGCTGCTACTTTGTAATCCCAGAGAGTGTTTCTTGTTGTGTGTTGATTCTCATGGTTTTAGTTTTCTCTCTGAATTTTCATCGCTACTAACTGTGCATAAATCTAAAGATAATTTGTTTTAACTTTCATATCTCTAAGGGTATGGGACAGAAGGTAGATGTCTGAAAAGTCACGATCCTCTAGCTTCTGTGTGAAAGTCCGTCTGTATAGTATTGATGGATAAACTTTAAAAGGCTCAGAATTTTAGCCCCCTCATCTCCTCTGTGTGGAGATCTTTTTGGTACAGGAGAGAGGAGGACAGATGGGGGGAATGTCAGGGAGCTGATTGTTACGACTCCTGGATTCTCCAGGCTGATCTGTGTTGGCCCTGGCATAAGTTAGAGCAGCCTCTAGGCTTGCATACAATAGTTTCTAGACATGTATGGTCCCTAGGGGACCATGGCCAGTTGGCATAAACAATGCCATCTGGACATGGTCCCCAGAGGACCATACATAATGAGTTTCAGTGACACTCTGACACACCATTCTTCCTTCATCATATTCACCATGGTAGCTCTGGATACGGGATGTGGCACAAATGCTCTCTGTGATTATTCTGTACGAGTTGGAGAGCTCTCCAACTCCAGTATACTTCTCAGTTGGCCGGATACGACTTCTTTCTGGTCATTTCAGAGTCAGGAATGTGGGATCTGGCTCTTAGTTCAGATAACTACCCAAAAGTTCAATGGTTTTCTGCTCCTTCTCCACCTCTCTTGGGAGGGTGATAGGGCCACTAGACCTGTCATCTATTAAGACTCTCTCTTCCGCAGGACAAAGCTGGCTACTGAAAAAGGGACTTTGGATGCCAACCAAGACAGCAAGTGTTGTGTTCACAATCAAAACCAGCACTTAACACAGAATAGAAGAGATGGAGACAGGCTTTCCTCATGACGGAGCACCATTGTCCTCTACACTCTTCACCTTCTAAAGTTATCACACAAAAAGTTCTGCAATTTATCCATCTGTGCAGGTTCTGAAATTGTCACTCATGGCATCTGATTCAATAGTTATCAGGACCTAGCAAGCTAGACTGGCCAAGGCAGAGGCTGAACAGGATGACCAGATTAATTAATAAATGTTGAACAATGTACAAATGATGCCTAATGATGTTATCTCCCTGTGTGACAGGGGATGGCTACTAGAAAACAAGTTTGGGATAAGACCTGACCTGCTGGGCAATTTAAGGGGAGTAAAAGATTGCCTACAGCAACATCAGCCCACAGCAGGAAGCAGATTTATATCAGGTATATTCAAGGAAGCCATAGAAGTACACAAATCTGCTATGTGAAATCATGCTGAGCAGAGAAACCAAAGCAATAGGGCAAGAGAGTAAATACAATGATCAAAAGGGAGAAATCTATTTTCAAGGTACCTGAGAGGCTACCAGGTTCTGTGACATTGCACTGGTAGAGTCCAGGATAATTTGTCTCCCTGGGAACACTAGGCAATAAATATTTGCTTCCATAAATTCCCTCTAGGGGTAGTAGGCCACTGCTGCTTTCGTGATGTTCCTGTGAAGAATGACCCCAGGGTTATCTTCCCTAATCAGCAGTTCAGTTTAGCCTTTGCTGATGACTCCCGTAGGTTTTTATGTGTAAGCATCTGAGTATGAGGTAAGGGATGTGAAATATGGCAAAGCGATACTTCCCTACACATCTTCATTCAGTGTCTTTGTGTAACCTACTGGCTGCTATCTTTGATACTTATGTAGCCCCCAATACCCTAGTGCCTCATAATCTTTAATGCATTTATTTTCTGAGCAGTACTAAGACCCCCACTTTGCCAAAGGTGAACTAAGGCACAGAGTGACTGAGGCCAGGTCTACTCTACATATGTACATAGGTATAACTACGTCGCTCAGGGATGTGAAAAATCCACACCCCTGAACAACGTAATTATACTGACCCAACTCCCAGTGTGGACAGCCCTATGTCAACAGGAGTGCTTCTCCCATTGAGATAGCTACCGCCTCTGATGGAAGTGGATTAACTACGCCAACAGGAGTAGCTCTCCCATCCGTGTAGTAGTTTCTACACTAAAGTGCTACAGCTTTTTAAGTGTAGACCTGCCCTGAGTGATTTGCCCATAAGTACATATGAAGTCTGTGGCACAGAAGGAACCTGAGTGCCATATTAGCACTCTAACCACTAGACCAGCCTTTCTCACTTAGTCAATTCTGTGGATTGAACCAGGGACCCCCACAGCTGAAACCATGACTCTTTATAGCTGAGCTAAAGAGTCAGGCTCTATAGGCATGGCCTCTGACACACTCATGTCCTCTTTGGATCTGGTATGGTCTCATAACACATGCTGAACAGTGGATTGCATATGCCTATGTTACACACTCTTCACCCCGTGGTTTTCCTCAGATTGCACTGTTTACCCTCTGTTCATATTCTGACTCATGACATAATATGAGGTATCCTTGTCACAAAAATTCACATTATCAAAACGATCCAACGAGCAGCCAGAGCCCTCACACAGCAGCACCTGCCTCCCCTCTATCTGGAGGCAAGCTGCTTCATCCATCCACCGAAAGAACACTATTACACTTTCTATTTCCCTAGCCTGTTTCTCAAAAAAACAACCACATACAACCCAGCCAGGGAGGTGAGGGGAGACCCATTACACTGCACCTCTCAGATACATTAGTACCTAAACTTGGTGTGCCAGCCTCCCACCATAGATAGAAAAACTTGTAAGCATCTCAGCTGTCCCTCTCCTTTGTGTCTAGAACTGGATGCAAGTCACCTCTGCTCTTTCTCCATCCCAGACCTGATAGCAGAGTAATTGCAAACCCATCCTCACTGATGGAGGGAAGAATTGGCAGGGTTTTCCCAGTCAGTCTCATGGCTAAATACTTCCTCTTCTCTTCCTCTGAGCAGCAGTTCAGCTCACTTGCTATTTCAAACTGCATCAGGTGAGTTTCCCCGTTCACCTTGCCATCCAATTTAGGTTCTTTCTGGCTCATCACAAACTTCTGCCCTAGTATCTTGTTTGGTACTTGAGCAGGAAACATTCCTGTCCCAATTCCTCCCTGAGTATCCTGGTCCCCTCCACATGTGAGTGACTATTGCAATTATTTTGTTCACCTTCTTCCAGTGAGACTTCCATGTCTCTATCTCGTCTCCTCCAGGTTAGAGCCTGTTTCATCTTGGCTCTTCCTGGTCATAGGAATGGCAGCTGCTTGGTATACTCTGCGTCTCTTGGCTGGCATATGTTGAAATCATCATCAGCCACTGTATGGCATCAGCAATATCCAAAAGAAAGAGGTAAGAACATGCTGTGTAAAAAATCCAACACACAAATGTAGCCAGAGCATTCATACAGCAGTGTCTTCCTTTCCTAGACCTGGCAACCAAAATAACACTTTCCATCTCCCTTAAACCACACCCACCTGCAACCAGTGGGGGTGGTCAGTGGGAGTGGTGCGGAGGGAAGGGCCATTACATTATATAAAAACAGTACTAGAGCTTTAATGCCTGTTTCATGGAGTGCCATTAGATTTGTTACATATACAGTTGGTTCACGTAAAAATAAATAAAAAAGGTGAGAAAATTGCTTAATGCAAAATACATGTGTCTGCTTTTAGAACAAAATAAATGCCACTGAGGGTTTGTGTGATGAACAGTTGCTATGAGAATTGCCTACTTTTTAATTAATTGCTATGTAAACTGTATGGAAATCCCCATTAAGAGTCCCAGCATATGTTGCAAAGCAATATTTTGCACAGCCACCAGATGAAGTCTAAGGGGAAATATCAGAGCCTCGCTGAGAAATGTGTTCTAGTAGCTAAACAAACACCCTGCAATTAGAGGGTCAGATGTTGACTTTAAAAGACAACTAACAGGTGATTTGACTTTATAATAGGAACAAAATACAAATGCCTTCTTTAAAAAGAAGACAAATAATAGTCTGGTAGTTACAGGGGAAATTTACTCTAGGTTGTGTTACTGCTCTATAGAAATAAGCATACTCTGAACCAAACAACACACTACCAGTATAAGTAATGCCTAACAAAGAGGGAACAAAAACATCAAAAGGAATGGAAATCTACAAGATTAAAACACTTGAAATTCTTCTCTTTGATCACAGAGTATCAGCCTTACTCCATGCACCATTCAGCTAGAGGTGAGCAGTTGTTCCTGTAAAAGTGGCTGGTTTGATGAAGGTAGTCATATTAGTCAATGGTGGAGTTCACTCTTCCCTAAAACTGGCTATTATATAACAGGCAGTAGGAAAAATTACATTTTGATAGGTTTAAAAACAACACAAGAAATAGGAAAAAATCTTTCTTTCTTTCTTTCTTTCTTTCTTTCTTTCTTTCTCTGGAAGGTATTTTCCACATTGATGACACTATAATTTTTTTCTTTAAAGAAAACACTCAAATTCTGTGGAAGTGTTAAATTTATCTTCTATCTTTTTTGTGTAGGTCTGTACCTCTATTTCTTGTTTCATTATAACCGAATCATTCAGTGTGTCATAATATCTACCTGTAGTACAAATGGTTGAAAAATAGTTTTTCTCTTTTTTTTTTGGCAAAAATAAAAATACCCAAAAACTTTTGGCTGAACACTTTGATGCAGAAATGCTGTCACGGTGCCTCTTGGGAGTTTTGACTAGGCAGCTTATGTCTTCTTTCTCCTCCATGGCCCAGGTCTCCTGAGATTACTAGGTCTGATCTGATACATCATAGTCACCTCTTTTGCTCAGGTACTGCGGTGCATCATGGGACTTCTTGGCTATTGTGCATCATGGGAGATGTATTCCAGCTGGGGAACTCAGCCCTTAAAGACGAATGTAGGTATGAAACAGCTGAACTACAACTCCTGTGAGGCACCATGGCATAATTTCCTACCAAAACTTTTTGGTTTGGGGGTGCGTGATTTTTGACAAGTTTAAATTTTTCATTTGGTCAAAACCACAATTTTCTGTCATAAAACAATTTTGATGGAAAATTTTTGACCATCCCTAGTCTATATCTATAAATTAATTCAGATCCTTATTGTGAATGAAGCATGGGTTTTGCCACTGCATCTCCTTTGCATGTTGCCATCTTGAATGTTACAGACAGGGAAGTGTGAATAGGGATGTGTAGTTGGGGTTTTCTGCTTGAGAACCTGCTCGTATTTTATCCATTCAAAAAGAACTGCAATAAAAAACATGAGTGACAGTAAAGAAAATCTTCAGTCTGAGTCCTTATGGGTAGGAAAATGAAGAATGGAAAGCTGAGACATGTAGGTACCTAAATATAGACTTTACTTTAAGGTCAGAAGGGACCATTATGGTCATCTAGTCTGACCTCCCGCATGATGGAGGCCACATAAGCTGACCCACCCACTTTCCCTTAACTCAGCTGTTGAAGTCTCCAGCTGAGACATGTAGGTACCTAAATATGGCTTTAGGGGACAGATTTTTTAAGGGTATTTAGGTTCCTAAAGATGCAGATTTTCAGTGGGATTTTCAAAAGTGCCTAGGCTCACTTGGTACTTATCTTTAGGTGCCTAATTACCTTGAAAAATATGGCCCTAGGTGCCTAACCTCAGGCATCCAAGTGTGAGCTCCAGGGTCAGAAGTTTTAGAGGGATGGAACTCTCTGCTCCCTCTATAACAAAGAAGAGGAAAAGTCAGCTCCGGCCAGTTTCATTTACATTAAATTTAATGGTGTCACCATAATGCCACCTTCTGAATTTTGTTGCTTTAGTTAGAATTTGTTTATGTTTTGATTGTGTAAATGATAATAGATTATGATTATTGTACCTATAAAAGGGCATAGAAATTGTGCAGGATATCCCCTCTGAGTAGGTCACCATGAATTTACAGACAGCGGGCTTTGATTTGGTTGTGAAATTCAAGGTCTACCTTGGGGAAGGATTCTGTTCTAGAGATCAAGAGTGCTATGCCACAGCAAGAACTCTGCCTGAGGGTTCTGTTTTCTCTGTGCTCCCTCCTGGGAGATTCTGTATCCTGTGAAGAGTGAATCTGTGGGACTGGACCAGGCCAGTGGTTCAGAGCTGACTTTGCAGTAAGGCCTAACTGGACCATCAGTAGTAAAGAACTTATTATGCAGTGACCTGACAGCCAGTGGCAACACTGACATGACTTCACAGCATCCTGACCTACCAGGCAGAGATGATACCATAGTAGAGGACATTGAAGTGGGATCTGGTATAGTTGGTCTTTCTATACTGAAGCAGATTGGTGGAAAAGAGCCAACTATGGTGCCCCTTGGTTACTACTGAGATGAACTAGACGTGTGAGTAGGATTTTAGTCGGATGGGGTTTGTGTGGAATTAAGATTTCTGTGCCTCCAAATATAATTATTATTTGGAACTAGGGGGTTGATCAAACTGCTAACACACTGATTTGGGTTGCTCATTTTGGTGTATATAAATATATTGGTGGAGAGGAGCTCATGTTTCTTTTCATTGTTTTTCCCTTTTCCCCAAATAAAAAGCCATTTGTGGTTCAATGTTCCCAAGAATATTGAGAGTCTAAGAGTGGGGAAGAGGCACCTGCAAAGGTGACCAGGGAAATTTTATTTCTATTTCCCTGAGCCAGAAATAGGAGTATGGTTCTGGGTGGGGGCTCAAGTCATAGTTATGTATTTTTGTATAAAAGTACCCTTAGACAGATTGAACCTGGCCCTTGTTACTGCCATTGGCCTGTGGCGGAAGGATTACCAGTACTACATTTAAATTCTGGATTCCAGGCATAGAAACTAACATTGTCCTTTTTTGTTTAAATGAAACAGGGGATGTGTTCCCAAACTCTTCACTTTTGTAATACCCAATAGCTAAAAGATTGTTACAATTATGGAAGTTAAATCATTGCTGGAGCAGAAAATATAATTGTCTAAAAGGCTTGTAGCAAGTGGACTAGTTGAGATGCGAGGCCCAAAACCACTGAGATGAACACTCAAGTATTGCAGGTGTGACTGGAAATCCTGGGCCAGATCCTGGGATCAAACTGAACTGTACTTAGTACTGGCAGAGGGTGAGAGGAAGGAAGGAACTGGAGTTGTGTGTCCAAAGGGGCAGGGCCGGCTCCAGGCACCAGGCACCCAAGCACATGCTTGG
>NW_020665189.1:16395228-16396864 GCF_002925995.2 Terrapene triunguis
TGCTTTTAAACAGTTGCTATGTTTCACCTTTTAGGTAACACACAAGGATTCTTGTTTACAATTTGTAGACCATTTGGAGATCCTATGTCACGTTGATCGATCGGTCCTTCAGCCCTCATATAGATTGTGCTGATCACAACATGTCTTCCATTCTTCTCGTATCCTGACCTTCCTTCTCCATGTGCAGCCATGTCTTTTCATGATAAAATCTTCCCATCTCCTTGGAGATCAGCCGAGTGATTGTTTCAGTTCCTGTGGGTATCTCTTGGTGACAGCTGGAGTCCATCGATTGTCAATTAGCCTCGCTATATGCCTGGCCCATCGCATTTTACTATGCCAGCTCTCAACAACGATGTCCTGCACCCCACTCTGCTGTATGATCACTTCATTGGGGACTCGGTCACGGATTGAAATTCCCAGAATTCTTCTTTCCATCGCCCTCTGCATGACAGACAGTTGCTGCTCCTCTGTCTTCATTAGCACCCATGTTTTGCTGCCGTACAATATTGTTGGTAGTACTGTTGAGTTGAATAGGCTGGCGCACGTTGTCTTGTTGATTTTTCCTTGGAAGGCATACTTGATAGAATTGAATGCGCACCAACCTGCTTTCTTTCTTCGCGAGAGTTCACCTTTCTGATTGTGGTGCATGTTAATTTCTTGGCCCAAATAGATGTATTGTTCAACTTCTTCTATTTGTTCTCCCTTGATTGTTGTTTGGACTTTTGGCCAGGTATGAGACTGCATAAATTTAGGATCTTATAATCCAATTAAAAAAATTTAATTGCTTGGGTGACAAGCAAGAAACTGTTTCTCTCATTTTTTTGCCAGTGAAAAATAGTGATCTAGTTGTAAGCGGGGGAATAGTCCCGCTATTGTGGGGAACTTTCCTGGCTTCTGCACTACCCCGGTGAAGTGGGCTAGCGAAAGGATCTGAGTCCTCGCTCCCACTCCCTTTACCCAGAGGCCTCCCTGCCCTTGAGGGCTCCCCTTCCACTCTCCTGTCTGGCAGAGTCCTCGTAACCCCAACAAGGCTGGGCCCAGGATTCCTGGGGGGCTCAACCCCCAACCCTGCTGTGGTCACCTAGGACAGGGGCTAGGGTGTCCCCACTCCGGGGTACTCTCTCTGCACTGGGCACCTCCCTGACCCACTGATTATTCCATACAATTTAAAACAAATACAAGTTGTTTAATTAACAATTAATCTAAAGAAAAGAATAAGGAAAAATGGGAAAGGTTAAAGGAAAACACATCATCCTGCTTTGTGGCCGGGAACATCACAAACAGTGTCTCTGGACATCAGGGCACTTCACAGTCTGTTCCTTGTTGGTCCCAGATTTCCGTCTCAGGCCCTGGCTGTGCTGCAGGTATGCTGCGGGTTGGACACTTGCAATGGTGGTGGCCACACACCTCCGGGCTTTGAGTGGTGGGACCCTTCTTCCCAGCGTCAGCCCCCCGTCAGGTTAAGGTCCCCCTCCTGGTCTGGCCTGCAAGGGCCCTTGTCTGGGGGTGTCTTTCTGTGCTGGGCCCTTTGCCCAAGGTCCCCCCTTGGCTGGCCCCACTTGCTCACCACACCTGGCTCTGTGGCTGCAGCTCTGCTCCCAGCACAGGATCTGCTCTCCCTGGGCTGCGTCTCTGG
>NW_020665189.1:16396874-16439818 GCF_002925995.2 Terrapene triunguis
CACAGGATCTGCTCTCCCTGGGCTGCGTCTCTGGCTCTGTGGCTGCGCCTCTGGCCCCTCTGGATCTGGCACGGTTCTGCTCTCCAGCTCAGCTTGGGCCCCTGCTTTCTCCTTAGCTCGGCCCCACTCAGTCTGACCCAGGCAATTCCAGCTCACACGGAGGACGGGACCTCCCTGGCCTCCTGACCCTCTGATTAGCCTGCCCTCCCTGTCAATCAGGCTGATCTGGAGCATTGGCCTCTCCCCATTGTTCCTGGGGACTGTCAGTCTCAGGCTCCTGATTTGCCATCGACCCTTTTAGTACTGGGAGCAAGCCAATCAAAACACCCCCACTGAATGTTAGTAAGGGGGCAACAGTCCCCTTACATAGTGATAAAGTACTATCAGGACTAATAGGCCTAAAATTACAGAACAAGGTGGGTGAGGTAATATCTTTAATTGGACCAACTTCTGTTGGTGAGAGAGACAAGCTTTTGAGTTTACACAGAGCTCTTCTTCAGGTCTGGGAAACGTAAGGCTTGTCTTCACATACAGCAGTGCCACTGTAGCATTTAGTGAAAGCGCTACTACACCTACAGAAAAGCTTCTCCTATTGGTGTAGTTAATCCACCTCCCCTAGAGATGGGGATTAGGTCAGTATAACTACGTCGCACAGGGGGTGTAGATTTTTCACATCCCTGAGTGACATAGTTATACCGATAGAAGTCTGTAGTGTAGGCCTGGCCTTACTCAGAGCATCACAGCTAAATACAAGATGGAACCAATTGTTTATCGTAAGTAGTAACACATATTTCAAGGGACCATTCAAGGTGAAGGGGTCCATTTTAACACACCTGCAATCATAGGGAGGAAAGGAAAGATGGGTCAAAAGGCAACAGGGTGGGGGAGTTGTTAGGGGGTTATAGATTGTTATAATAAGCCATAAATCTAGTGTCTCTATTCAGTCCATGATTTTTCGTGTCTAACTCATATTTTGAAAGTGTTGTGTAGGTTTCCTTTCAGGATGAGGACTGATAGGTCAGATATAGAGTGATTGCTTTGTGAAAAGTGTTCACCAACAGGTCTAAAATTAGACTTCCCAGCTGCGTTTTGGTTTGTGGACATGTGTAAGTGCATGTTACACTTCCCTCCACCTTACCTGTTTGCCTCAGCCTTCTGAGTACATTTCATTACCCTGCCAACACAAAATAATTGAGGAGGCAATCAGTGAAGGCAAATCACCTGCTGCATGCAGCAATTTCATCAACAGTACAAAATTATATAAGTGCTCACTAGTCTTCATCTACTTAGATCCAGCTATATTCATATTTGGCCCACTTCCTAGAGCTTTTTCCAAATCTCATTGAAATTAAAGGAGCTTTCCCAGCGACTTCAGTGGGCATAGGGCCTCAGGCCATTATCTGTGTGGTGGTGTATCATATGTATACAGACTAATGTTTAGCATTAAACATTGTGTATGGATATGCAACACTAAATCTGATCTTTCAATGCAACAGTGACTGAGTGATACACAGTGAAATGGAAAAATACAAAAAAGTTGAACACAGATTGGAACAAGTCCAGGACATGCTATGTTAACCTGGTACTGTGAACCCCCAAAATCCAAGTTGAATTGTTAAAATGTTAGAATAAAACCACACACAGAGGTATATTTATATGCCGTGAAGGTTTGTTCTGTCTTACAGAAGTTGGTATACACTTACCAGCATTATAACTCAATATATTTAGGCTTTAATAGAGATCTTGTTATATTTGGATGTGATGTTTTATGTTAAATCTAAATAAACACAGTTTCGAAAACAAAATTACTCTGATAACAAATGCAATTGCCAGGCATCAAGTGGCAGAAAGTAGAATAAGCAGCAACTTTTTGAGCTAAACAACAGGTGAGTGTCATATCTGAAGAGGGTGTGCCTTTATTTTTTCTTCTTGGACAGAAAAAAATAAGTACTTATTTAAAACATGTACAGAGTTTACATTTTACAACGAGCTCAGAAATGCAGATGGTTATAGCTAATTTTAGGCCACACTTCACAGAGATCCTAATGATGGGATGTTCATTATACATGAGGAGATGTCTTGAGAAGCAACAGACACTTATAAGATATCCATCTATTTCAGATTGAAAATTCCAAATGTATTATCTTCCCCCATCCTTTTGCTATAATGCTGTGTAACAAGGCTGTATAATTACTGATGCCACCAATCTGTGTACCTCTGAACACCTGTTTTCTACATGGTCTGCTTGAAGATTAATTGCCTATCTTGTAGCAAAAGCTTCTTGTAACAAAATCTCACACATGAACAATACTTTGCTAGATCATTATCTTTAATGTAACTAAATCTATAATATGCTGATTGTTGATCAACCATACTCCAATGTTGGCATTTCAAAAGTATCGCAAAAGAGAGCTGAATATGGCAGAGCGTAGCTTCCATTCTAGTAAGTTCACTACAGCTGGTTTTGGCTTTGTGATGCTGGAAAAGAGCCCGTTCTTGCCTTTAACTCACTTGGTTACTGTTGGAGTTTGAATTTTAAATAAGACACAATGCAGTTTAAATACCTAGAATACATCTGGCTGCAAGATATGAATCCCAAGGAAATAATACTACTGTATTATTACTACTGACCAGGGAGCTTTTGCGAACAGGGGCTGCTAACAGGGAGTTTCACAAGGGAGTTTGGGAAGGGGAGTGGGAAGGGAGTGGGAGTCCCTTTATTCCCCTTAAAACCTATAAACCAAACTACATTCAAAACCTTTTGCTTAAACAACCCTTTCAGTAACTAGGAGACAATGCAGGCAGAAGCCCAGCTGCAGAGTGGGGGCTATCCAGTGTATTGCACTGAGTGCACCCTGTGGGCGGGTGGCATATGTGTGCATTCGGTGCAAGGAGCTCCTGGACCTCAGAGACCACGTACGGACTTTGGAGGCCAGGGTAGCGGAACTGGAGGAGCTAAGGGAGGCAGAGAGGTATGTTGATGAGGCTTTCCTGGACACTGTAGAATTGTCCCACCTCCGGTCAGACAGCCCCTGTGCTGTTGAGGAGGATGAAAGGCCCAGGGAAGCAGAGCAGTCAATGGGAGCAGAGGGAAACCTTCCCATAGTTGGGACCCTCCTTCCAGATGGTGCTGGGGTTACCTCTCGCACTGAGGTTGCCTCTCCGGGGGAGGGAACTCCAGTTGCTAGGAAAAGGCAAGTGTTAGTAATGGGAGATTTGATCATTAGAAACATAGATAGCTGGGTTTGTGATGACCGGGAGAACCGCATGGTGACTTGCCTGCCTGGTGCGAAGGTTGCGGATCTCTCGAGGCATCTAGACAGACTTATGTGTAGTGCTGGGGAGGAGCCGGTGGTCGTGGTACATGTAGGTACCAATGACATAGGGAAGGGTAGGAGAGATGTCCTGGAGGCCAAATTTAGGCTGCTAGGGAAGAGACTGAAATCCAGGACCTCTATGGTGGCATTCTCAGAAATGCTCCCAGTTCCAGTGCAGGGCCAGGTAGGCAGGCAGAGCTTCAGAGTCTCAATGCGTGGATGAGACGATGGTGTAGAGAGGAGGGGTTTACGTTCATTAGGAATTGGGGAAACTTTTGGGATGGAGGGAGCCTATACAGGAGAGATGGGCTCCACCTAAACCAAAGTGGAACCAGACTGCTGGCACTAAACATTAAAAAGGTTGTAGAACAGTTTTTAAACTAGGAGATGGGGGAAAGCCAACTGCTGCAGAGGAGCATATGGATCGGACAGAGACTTCTCTTAGGGGACAGTCTAATGATAGAGAATCTCCAGGTTATAGTCAGGAGCAGAGGATGGAAGAGGATAAAGTAAGGGCCAGATCAGATGATAAACATTCACATAAAGAATTGGACACATCAGAAAAGGGCAGACAAATAAACAGTGACAAGTTTTTAAGGTGCTTGTACACAAATGCTAGATGTCTAAATAATAAGATGGGTGAACTAGAGTGCCTCGTGATAAAGGAGGATATTGATATAATAGGCATCACAGAAACCTGGTGGACTGTGAGCAATCAATGGGACACAATCATTCCGGGGTACAAAATATATCGGAAGGACAGAACAGGTCGTGCGGGGGGAGGGGGGGGGAAGTGGCACTATATGTGAAAGAAAATGTAGAATCAAATGAAGTAAAAATCTTAAGTGAATCCACATGTTCCATAGAATCTCTATGGATAGAAATTTCATGCTCTAATAAGAATATAACATTAGGGATCTATTATAGACCACCTGACCAGGACAGTGATAGTGATGATGAAATGCTAAGGGAAATTAGAGAGTCTATCAAAATTAAGAACCCAATAATAGTGGGGGATTTCAACTATCCCCATATTGACTGGGAACATTTCACTTCAGGACGAAATGCAGAGATAAAATTTCTCGATATTTTAAATGACTGCTTCATGAAGCAGTTGGTACGGGAACCCACAAGGGGAGAGGCAACTCTAGATTTAGTCCTGAGTGGAGCGCAGGAGCTGGTCCAAGAGGTAACTATAACAGGACCACTTGGAAATAGTGACCATAATACAATAGCATTCAACATCCCTGTGGTGGGAAGAACATCTCAACAGCCCAACACTGTGGCATTTAATTTCAAAAGGGGGAACTATGCAAAAATGAGGGGGTTAGTTAAACAGAAATTAAAAAGTACAGTGACTAAAGTGAAATCCCTGCAAGCTGCATGAGCGCTTTTTAAAGACACCATAATAGAGGCCCAACTTCAATGTATACCCCAAATTAAGAAACACAGTAAAAGAACTAAAAAAGAGCCACCGTGGCTTAACAACCATGTAAAAGAAGCAGTGAGAGATAAAAAGACTTCCTTTAAAAAGTGGAAGTCAAATCCTAGTGAGGCAAATAGAAAGGAGCATAAACGCTGCCAAATTAAGTGCAAGAATGTAATAAGAAAAGCCAAAGAGGAGTTTGAAGAACGGCTAGCCAAAAACTCCAAAGGTAATAACAAAATGTTTTTTAAGTATATCAGAAGCAGGAAGCCTGCTAAACAACCAGTGGGGCCCCTTGATGATCGAGATACAAAAGGAGCGCTTAAAGACGATAAAGTCATTGCAGAGAAACTAAATGGATTCTTTGCTTCAGTCTTCACGGCTGAGGATGTTAGGGAGATTCCTAAACCTGAGCCGGCTTTTGTAGGTGACAAATCTGAGGAACTGTCACAGATTGAAATGTCACTAGAGGAGGTTTTGGAATTAATTGATAAACTTAACATTAACAAGTCACCGGGACCAGATGGCATTCATCCAAGAGTTCTGAAAGAACTGAAATGTGAAGTTGCGGAACTATTAACTAAGGTTTGTAACCTGTCCTTTAAATCGGCTTCTGTACCCAATAACTGGAAGTTAGCTAATGTAACGCCAATATTTAAAAAGGGCTCTAGAGGTGACCCCGGCAATTACAGACTGGTAAGTCTAACGTCGGTACTGGGCAAATTAGTTGAAACAATGGTTAAGAATAAAATTGTCAGACATATAGAAAAACATAAACTGTTGAGCAATAGCCAACATGGTTTCTGTAAAGGGAAATCGTGTCTTACTAATCTATTAGAGTTCTTTGAAGGGGTCAACAAACATGTGGACAAGGGGGATCCAGTGGACATAGTGTACTTAGATTTCCAGAAAGCCTTTGACAAGGTCCCTCACCAAAGGCTCTTAAGTAAAGTAAGTTGTCATGGGATAAAAGGGAAGGTCCTTTCATGGATTGAGAACTGGTTAAAAGACCGGGAACAAAGGGTAGGAATTAATGGTAAATTCTCAGAATGGAGAAGGGTAACTAGTGGTGTTCCCCAAGGGTCAGTCCTCGGACCGATCCTATTCAACTTATTTATAAATGATCTGGAGAAAGGGGTAAAAAGTGAGGTGGCAAAGTTTGCAGATGATACTAAACTGCTCAAGGTAGTTAAGACCAAAGCAGACTGTGATAAACTTCAAAAAGATCTCACAAAACTAAGTGATTGGGCAACAAAATGGCAAATGAAATTTAATGTGGATAAATGTAAAGTAATGCACATTGGAAAAAATAACCCCAACTATACATACAATATGATGGGGGGTAATTTAGCTACAACAAGTCAGGAAAAAGATCTTGGCGTCATCGTGGATAGTTCTCTGAAGATGTCCGCGCAGTGTGCAGAGGCGGTCAAAAAAGCAAACAGGATGTTAGGGATCATTAAAAAGGGGATAGAGAATAAGACTGAGAATATATTATTGCCCTTATATAAATCGATGGTACGCCCACATCTCGAATACTGCGTACAGATGTGGTCTCCTCATCTAAAAAAAGATATACTGGCACTAGAAAAGGTTCAGAAAAGGGCAACTAAAATGATTAGGGGTTTGGAATGGGTCCCATATGAGGAGAGATTAAAGAGGCTAGGACTTTTCAGCTTGGAAAAGAGGAGACTAAGGGGGGATATGATAGAGGTATATAAAATCATGAGTGATGTGAAGAAAGTGGATAAGGAAAAGTTATTTACTTATTCCCATAATATAAGAACTAGGGGTCACCAAATGAAATTAATAGGCAGCAGGTTTAAAACAAATACAAGGAAGTTCTTCTTCACGCAGTGCACAGTCAACTTGTGGAACTCCTTACCTGAGTAGGTTGTGAAGGCTAGGACTGTAACAGCGTTTAAAAGAGAACTGGATAAATTCATGGTGGTTAAGTCCATTAGGATGGGTAAGGAATGGTGTCCCTAGCCTCTGTTTGTCAGAGGATTGAGATGGATGGCAGGAGAGTGATCACTTGATCATTGCCTGTTGGTCCACTCCCTCTGGGGCACCTGGCATTGGCCACTGTCGGTAGACAGGATACTGGGCTAGATGGACCTTTGGTCTGACCCGGTACAGCCGTTCTTATGTTATGTTCTTACAGTTTGAGCCACAAAGCTAGGCAGGCAGCACTTTGAACAAGCAACACATTTGCAGAGACTAAATTTACTTGCAAGCTGCTCTCACATTCAAACTTTTTTTTTATATACCCAGTTGGGGCAGGAGATGTGGTCGAGTGATGGAGCAGAATTGTAGTTAATCACACAACTGCAGCTTTCTGAAGCACCTTTTTGAGAGTGGACTCAAGCAAATGTACTAAGTATTTTTGTATACTGAATTTTGGCCCTGATCCTTCAAGCTGCTTCACCTGGCTGGGCACTTGTGCCCATATTTAATTCCATTACAGCCAGTGGACTCTGTAGGCTCATAGGAGTTTGCCCACATAGGCAGCTTGCTGGATTAGGGCCTTTGTTCGTTCTTTCTTTAAGCCAATAAAAACAATAAACAAATCCTTTTCTTTTTACATGTGTGTGAATTTTAGTGCAATGCACAGGATTGAGAGGCCTAGAAATTTTAATCCTCTGTAGGTACAGCATGGGCAATGGAAGCGCCCCCACATTCTCCTGTCAGTTAGCATGTCTCTTGAGGAGACAGGATATTTCATTCTCCAAGCACATCATTGTTTTACCTTGTCATAACTATAAAGGGAAGGGTAACAGCCCTCCTGTGTACAATACTATAAAAATCCCTCCTGGCCAGAGACTCCAAAATCCTTTTACCTGTAAAGGGTTAAGAAGCTCGGGTAACCTGGCTGACACCTGACCCAAAGGACCAATAAGGGGACAAGATACTTTCAAATCTTGGTGGGGGGAAGGCTTTTGTTTGTGCTCTTTGTTTTGGTGAGAGTTCGCTCTTGGGACTAAGAGGGACCAGACATCAATCCATGCTCTCCAAATCTTTCTGAATAAGTCTCTCATATTTCAAACTTGTAAGTACAGCCAGGCAAGGCGTGTTAGTTTTATCTTTGTTTTCTCAACTTGTAAATGTACCTTTTGCTAGGGTGTTTACCTCTGTTTGCTATAACTTTGAACCTAAGGCTAGAGGGGATTCCTCTGGGCTCTTTAAGTTTGATTACCCTGTAAAGTTATTTTCCATCCTGATTTACAGAGATGATTTTTACCTTTTTCTTTAATTAAAAGCCTTCTTTTTAAGAACCTGATTGATTTTCCTTGTTTTTAGATCCAAGGGGGTTGGATCTTTATCCACCAGGAGTTGGTGGGAGAAAGGAGGGGGGATGGTTAATTTCTCCTTGTTTTAAGATCCAAGGGGTTTGGATCTGTATTCACCAGGGAATTGGTGGAGAGTCTCTCAAGGCTACCCAGGAAAGGGAATTAGCACATTGGGAGTGGTGGCAGCGGACCAGATCTAAGCTGGTAGTTAAGCTTAGAAGTTTTCATGCAGGCCCCCACATCTGTACCTTAAAGTTCAGAGTGGGGAAGGAGCCTTGACATACCTCCTATACTGAGGCTGAGACTTGTGGACTGTTTTAACTTCCATCACTACTATGCTAGAGAAGAACAAATTAGCCTTTGCATTTCAGAGAAGTTTTTCCCTGTGTTTCATCTCTGGGTCAGATTCTGATATAATTTCCATAGCTGTAAAAACAGAGTAACTCCACTGACCTTATTGGTTACTCCAGGACAATATAAAGGTTTCCATTTTTAAAAAAGTCTTCCACTTTTCAATTCTATTCCATTAGTTTGAAAGGAAATCCTTACCAGTGGATACAACTCAAGCAAGTTATCTTGGACAAAACTTTTTAAGCATGACTACTGTAGCTGAGATAAAAATCTTGCCCAGAAATGAGCAATTTTATTCTTGTTCTGTAATACTTTCAATGTATATACTAGCAGATTTGTCTAGCCAACTATCTCTTTTGTGCCCCAAGATATTTGACCAATACAGATTAACACGGATGCTGAAATGTTTTATATTAATACCAGTATGTGTGGGGATCTGTGGTATTTTAGACTTTAATTTAAACATTTTTAGGGGGCAATATTGCACATATGGAGCATCCTGGAGAAATAAGATATGGTTCTGCACATACATATTTTTATACCTTTCTATATGCATGGCTTTCTTACCAACTTTCATATCTAAGAACCAAGGCTAAGTTTTTGTCATGGACATTTTTAGTAAAAGTCAGGGACAGGTCATGGGAAATAAACAAAAATTCACGTAACCCATGACCTGTCCCAGACTTTCACTAAAAATATCCCTGACAAAAGGGGTAGGTGGGTTCAGCACCCACTGCTGCTGGGGCTCCTTGGTTCCCCACCGATGCGGTGCGTGGGAGCGCTGGGGTCCCCCTGCTCCTGGGGTTGGACAGCTGCAGGGTCCCCTCACTCCGGGCAGCTGGTAGATGCAGGGTCCCACATCTTCTGGCCACCCACAGTGGCTGGGCAGATGAGGATCTCCTGGCCACAGCTGGGCAGCTATGCAGGTTCCTCCAGCTGCCCTCTGTGGCTGGGCAGCTGTGCGGGATCCGCCTGTCTGCCGCAGCGGGGCAGCTGCAGGGTCCACCAGCTGCCGGCCCCATCTGGGCAGCTGCGGGGTCCCCCTACCAGGTTGGGGGCTGGGAACTGCAAGGGTGGGGCTAGCCAGGTGCTCCAGCCCCAGAGCAGAAAATGTCATGGAGGTAAAGGAACCTGTGACTTCCATTGACTTCTGTGACCTCCATGACATAATCATAGCCTTACTAATAATTATATTTTAAAAGATTTTAGCTCCCTAACAGTGCCCTTTAACCTGCACACAAGTCGCCATTTTATTTTCCAACTATTTGGGAATTTTTTCTCTAATAATTTGCAGAGTTCATTCCTAGTGGTGGAAAACACTATGAGCCCAATCTTGCTCCAGTTGAAATCAGTAATAGTTTTGCCATTGCCTTTAAGGAGGGTAGGATTGGGTCCCAAGATTATATGACAGTTCTAGAGTAAAGTGACAAAGCAGTTTTGAACTACTCTGTATTTATTTCCTCTCTTCCCCCGACCCCCACAAATGCACAATCTACTTAAATTTCTTCAAGCACTGTAGAAATGTCATTACGTATAAAGGGTGAAGGAAAATATTCATTGTCTAATTTAATTATTTAATCCAAGGTGGGTATTTTTTAATCTCCTACTTTTCTTTAAGGTCTCTGACCTTAAAATGTTCAATCATTTATGTTTAATGAACTCTCCTGTGTACCTCTGTGTCAAACTCAACACTAGAGAGCTTAATCATGGATATGAAAGATTATCAACTTGGCGACTACATGATATTGCAATTAAAGTCAGCTTCAGCTTTGTTGAGAGAGTTGTCTTCTCTGATCAGTTGGAAACATGAAGTTTCAGAAGCTGTTAATTCTCAAAGTCTTTACTGCTGTGTTTGCCTTCTAGTGCTAATGTAAGTTAGAATCAGGGCAGCGTGAAACATCCCCAACAGGTACAATTTGAAAGCAGGGCCAAGTTTGTTGAGCTTCATGAAGCCTGGCCTGATTTTTGATGGAACCATGGCCACATCTAGTTTGGGAGGGCAACAACGTACTCCATTAAAATTCAACAATTAAAGGAGAACTCCACTGGCTGTGAGCTGAAGTGAATCACAACACCAACTTAAGCTCCACATAACCGCCCTTTCAGCTTGCAACTCTGATTCAACCTGAATTTTTTTTTAACCTTAATCACTCTGTATATCTAGATGCCAATACACTAATAACTGGAGTTAAGAATTGCTATCTCTCCACTTTATAGATGGGGAACCAAGGAACAGAAAGGTGATATAACTCTTCCCCCCCCCCCCAAAAAAAAATCACCTGGGCAAGCTGGACTTAGTGATAAATAGTCACTTACACCAAAAATCAAAATATTGAGGTTCCTCTCAGTCCCAAGAGACCACTTACCCTAGATCAGTTTGTATGTTAGATCTCACACCAAAGACACCTGTAGCCAGTCCTGTAAGAAACTAGCTAAAGGTATATTAACTAGGACAAAGAAATGAGAGAGTTATTTAAAGATTAAAGCAAGAAAGCATATACACACATGAGTTACCATCTATGGTTCCTAAACATGACAGAGATGTAGTAATCCATAAATTCAAAATGTCTTTCAGGGCAGACCTAGGGGTACGCACTGGGGAACTCTCTGGTCCTGTGAGAGTTCAAGCAGCAAAGAGATGAAAACTTTTCTTGTGACCCTGTTTTATCTTTTACATATAGCCTTCCAGTCCATGAGATGAGCTTTTTTGCACGTAGTATTTCCAAGGTGTGATAGGGCCATTAACCAATCCTTTCAATCATGATGTTCCTAAATGGCCTATTTAATCTTGATAGGCCTTCTTGATGTACCAGGGGGACAATTCCCATTCCTGGGTTCAGATGTTTAGAGCAAACATTTTCAAAGCAAAACTTACATATTTTTTTATAGCATGGAATACAGACACTGCAAGTGAGATTAATTCATGCAGCAATTTACAAGCATTCCATAGAGTCTAAACTCTAAAAATATTCTTAGACAACTAATGCCTATTTAGAATAAAACTCATACACATGAACTGCTTTGGTTTCCAGCTGTGAGTTTGTCAGTTCTTTCTTAGCTAAGGCCTACAGAGCTGGCACTTGGTTTACCATCATTACCGGCATCCATAATGGACCTTACCGTTTCCCACAATCCCCTTTGTACAGTGCATATATTGTACAGTCCACATCACATCTGATAGTGACTCCATGTTACGGAGTGCTTCTCTTTACCATCCCCAGTATCATCTTAACCCACAGTTTTACCTCTCCCCCTTCATCCTCCATGCTGCAAAAGTGTGTGTGTGTGTGTGTGTGTGTAAACATTATCTTGTTTCCTCTCTCCAAAACCATATTATCCCATTGGTTGAATATAATACACCAAAAATATTCTGAATTGTGGTTCCTATCTCACTGCCATTTCCAGTCAGAAAACAAAAATTCACAATACAGCCTTGCAAACCAGCCCCTCCCCTTTTTGGGGGGGATAAGTTTCACTGTCCCCATTTTGACAAAAATGAAGCTTTACCCAGAATTATAGGCCCAAAGTCTTGTGCATTGATTTGGGAGAAATGCCATGAAATATCAGTTTGGAGAGTCTAAGGGGACTGTCTGACTCTATGGGAAGACTGTTATAGTGATAGAGGAGTTCACATTTGTCACTGGGTTGGTGAAACCTAATTACAGAAAATACCACCAGTTTGGGGTATCTGCCCTGTTTTTGACACTCTGCCCTGAGCTGGGCACTCATGGTAATGAGCCACTCCAGACAGTGTGACACTCACAAAAAGATGTTCCTGGCCCCATGTTAGGTCTGCCCACAGAATCTAAGGGCCTGCTTTTTAAAGCTAGTAAGATGTGGACAGTTACCTCGTCGGATTTTCAAGAGTACCTAGGCACGTAATTCTCATAAGAATTAGGCAGCTAGCCCCCTGAGAGTTAGGCACGTATGGAATTTTGAAAATCCCACTGGGGCTAGATTCACAAGGGGAATTTAGACACCTAAGTCCAGCATTTATGTACCACTGGCATTCACAAAACCTACTCTCGGTTGCTGTCTACCCCTGTAGGTGCTTAAAATCTCTAGATACCTAAGTTTCTACTAGTAAAGTAGCCTAGACACCTACATTTCTGCCAGTTGGTATGTGACCCTGACACTCTCAAGCTACTCAGCTCATAGCTAAGCCTGACCAGGATTCACAAAGTAGGTATTTTCTGCTGAGCTTGCTTGTGAGGCCTGAGCTGAGCAAAACCCATGGAGGTAGAAGAGGAGAGGCTGCTCTTATACCTAGTAGTCAGTGCACTCAGGATGTAGGAGACCCAGATTCAAATCCCCATTCAGCTTGATCAGAAAGTGGGACTCATAACACACATCTCCTAACCCTGCAGGTGAGAATCATTGTTAGTGGGTATTCTGGGAGGGGTTGCTCTCATTCTTGCCTGAAGCAGTTTCATTTCATATGAAATACTCGAATCATCATTGGGTCACAGACTGTGTGAGACTGATGGTATAGGTTGGTAGCTACTACGCTCACATGGGAGACCTGGCATCAAGTCTCTGCTCCAGAGCCAATTTGAACCTGGGTCTGGGTATAAGGGTAGGTTTTTTTACTAATGTGGCTTAGGCATCTAACTCTAGGAGAGGGTTCATTTCTGTGAATTCTGAGTGAAAGGAACATGTCCATCCAGCCCAGAATGGGTCCCCTAACTCTCTTTTAGGCATGTCTTCAGCACCACTCTTCTCCTCAACATATCTTATTGGCTAGCTTAGCTGGCTGCCTGCTCAATAGGTGCTAGCTTCTCTGAATCCCTTTTTTCAGGCATCTGACTCCCCCTGAATTGTATGGGGAGCCTGAACACCTAACTCAAGGTTGTGAATTCCACTAGGTGGCAGGGTACCTGAAAGTCCACCTTGTGAATCTAGCCCTAGTGCCAATTTGTGTCTTTAGGGCCCCTAAATTCCTTTAAAAAATTGTCTCTCAGTGGCAATGGTGCAGCGAGGCATTGTTGCTTCTGTAAACCTCTCTCTCTTTTTCAAGGTCAGTGCTTCTATATCGTGATGCCAACTTTTCCCAACCTAACGCTAAACATTTCCCAAATCTGGTGAAAAATTCCCAGACTCTAAGAATTTTTTACCAGTTTGGGAAATTTTTGGCACTAGCCAGTGCTTCTATAGCCTGGGAAATTTCCCAAAATCTGGGAATTTTTGAGTAAAATGTTTTACCTTGGGAAATTGCAGGGCAAATTGGGAAACTGCAGGGCACATGCTGTTAAAAATTCCCAGATTTTGGGAAATTTCCCAGGATATAGAAGCACTGTTCAGGGTCCTGCTTGGAATCTCCTTCCCTTATTAATGCTTCTCCTCTTTGCATTTCTTGGGTCTCCCTCTGTAACAAAACCATATGCTGAAGACAGCAAACAATTACTAGAGAAATCATAGACACCTGAGGCGCCAGGGCTAGAATCACACTATTTCATCTCCAGTAATACTCCCACAGGAAAGCACTTATAACTGTGGATACTAAATTCTTTCACCTCTCTGCAGGCTGACATTACTGCTCTTTGTTCTTCTTCCCTCTTTAGCAATCTCTCCTAAAATGTAGTCAGCATTCTGCTCACTGGTCCATTTGTCATTTGCAAGGTGATTTGTCTTACCCTCCCTCAGATTTCCTCTAATCAACACATGAGAAAGGTTGTGAACTGCATCCCTGCTACCTGGAACTGTGGAATTAAAGGTGTGAGCAATAAGATGTGTATGATAGCATCTGGGCCAGGCAACAGGCAGGGCCAAGATTAGCATCACTAAAAAGCAAACAAAAGCAGCAGGAACAGCAAGATCAAAAGAGTGTATTGAATTTAAACTAGGAAGTGCATGCAGAGTTACACAAACAGAGCAGTATCAACAGAAGAAGCACTAGTAGCAAAACTGCCCTAACAGGGTCCCACTGTGCATACAAAGCATTACTGATTCCTATGACATAGATATAGGAAATGGAGGTACAAAAATAAAATATAATAAATTCAGGCAACATAAACCATAGTAGCAGTAATAGCATTACACTATAGGCCTGGTTGCTATCTCATAAACCCAGTTTTAAGCAACATACCATAGCAGATAGAACTTAAGGGTGTAAGTCTTTGCTCCTACTACTTCAATAACAATTGCTGAATGCTTCTGAAAATACCACCTTAAGATAAATGTTAAAAGACCTGAGTTCCACTCTCAGCTCTGTAGCCGATCTGGTATGTGACCTTAGGCAAGTTACTGATTTTCTCTGTATCTCCATTACTCCATCTGTAAAAATGGAGACAATGATATTGACAGTAATTATCTTCATAAAGTGTTACCCAATGATGAAAACCACTTAAGGGCTAAATATTATACCTGAAGTATTACTGAGTGTGATTATGCACTGAACAAGCACAACTACAGGACTGAAGATGAGAATTTCAGAATATAATATAGTTAAATTTAAAAAAAAACCCTATGTCAATACTTTTAACTTACATGAAGTTTATACTTTTCCATTTCCTAACTTTTGAGTATTTAGAAGTTCAGGCTTACACTGAAAATCTGGTGAGTGAAGGATTTATTTTCTAAGGTATGGGCAACTTCCTTTCTCTGTGCTAATCAAGGATGCCTGAGAACATACTAACTAAACAAGGTAGACTTTACAGGACTTTTCAGGTGAAACACCTAAAAGCCAACTAACTGGTGATAATTGAAGTCTCATTATGTTCAGTTAACAATTTAGCTGCCAGGTGCTCTAATCTATATAAAGGAAAAAGCTGGGCTTTAGCATTATGTTCTGAGAGTTTGGGGTGGATGGATGGTTACTGTTTTCTGTAGTAGTAGCTACTAAGTATACTAGAAAAAAGAACAGGAGTACTTGTGGCACCTTAGAGACTAACAAATTTATTAGAGCATAAGCTTTCGTGGGCTACAACCCACTTCTTCGGATGCATATAGAGTGAAACATATATTGAGGAGATATATATACACACATACAGAGAGCATGAACAGGTGGGAGTTGTCTTACCAACTCTGAGAGGCCATACTAGGGAATTAATCTTGATGGGTGTTATATTCACAGCACAGACACAGAGAAGATAGATAAAAATATTAGTACTCCAGCTGGAAGGTTACAAGGCGACACTACTTTATTTCTTAGAATTCAGAATGTACACACAAACAGGGGTGCTTATCTTACAACTAGCACAAGCAGGGGTGCTTATCTTACAATTTGTTGAGTCTCTTTCTGTATTGTCCCTAATTTCCCAGCACCTGGGTGTCTCTACTTTACAACCTTGGTGGCTATAACTCTCATTAGGGACATTCTGGAGGTGGGGGTGGGGTACTTTAGCAGCTGCAGAACATTCTTTTTTTTTTTTTTTTTTTTTTTTCCAATTTTAGTGGTGAACTCCCTAAGTTTCACCCAAGGCTGGTTTAATATGGGGGTGGGGAGTTGATCAGTTCTCAGGCCTACATAAGGGATATTCAATATGAGTGAATAAATCTGGTGGGCTTAATTCTCCACTGTTTTGGAGCTAGTGTGATTGTTTACAGCTGAACAAAGTGGGATGAAAGACACTGGAAAATCAAACCTACCCTTATGAATAAAGTATGCCCGCACTCTGAAGTCTGTCTTACCACATGCAAGATATGTGGCTCTAATAATATATATATATATATATATATATAATGTTAATAGGAAACCCGTTGGGAAAATGCCTAATGTCTGCCATTTTCTGAGACCTCGAAGTGATGCACTGTGACTGCTCAGAAATGAAAATATATGAATACAAACCTATGCTCTTTTTCTTTTTCTAATAATTCTGGAGGGTTTTTTTAAAAAAGTTAACTGTATGATAGAGGGAAAACAGAGTTGTTCTGCAACTTACTAAATCAAGCTGTTTCATGTGTCAAGATAATCTATGGCTTTGGAATAACAGCCACAAATTCAATAGAGAAGCAAGCACTATTTTACTTGTGAATTAAATGTTTAGTTTTCAACTGGACAATCAGTGTGAAGCTTGCAGGGAAAAATAATATTAGTAGGTCTGGTAAAGTAATATGAAATAGGGCTAGTTACATCTGTTGTTTTAATATTTTATAGAAACATAGTCTGCTGTTACCAGATCTGGGTGTCCATGCTGCCTTTACGTCTGTAGATTTATAAGGCACTATCCTACAGCCTATAAGGCATTCACAAGCTTTCTCACATGAAATTATTCAATCCAGATCACATTTAATCTTTTTTAAAATTTAGATGTTACAAGAGCATTGATGGGAAAGCTTCTTCAATGGCCCATAATATCACAAAGATGAATGAAAACATTTATAAAAACTTCAGTTAGCTACTTCACTTACACAGTACTTCAAGGTAAATTGAGACATCTTATATACTGTAGCAAACAGCAGTTTAACTATGTAATTTTATAATAATTAAGGCCCTACTTAATTTGCGATATTGCGGATCCCTCAATATTAGGCTCCGACAGAATTTTTACAGTGGGACCCCCCCCAATGTCAGCCCCAGGATCCCGCTGTCAGCCCCGGGAGGCCGATGATAGGAGCTCCCGCTGTCAGCTTTTCCAAATTACTGCAAATAATAAAGGTCCATTATTACTTTTCCACAATTTTCCATGTCTTGTCCCCAACTCAGCTGCAATTATTTGACAATTATCTCACAATTCAAGTAAGGCCTTAATAATAATAGAAATAAATCTATATACATCTTTAAAGCCAAGATACATATTACTTATAAAATAGAGACTCGCCTAATGGATTGGAGGTGAAAAGGGATAATAAATAATATGGTGCTTTCTGTTATTTGGAAATGACATATCTATGCCTAAATAAATTAGACTTAGGGAAAAATGTGAGTATTCACTCAGAGTTTAAAATAAACTCACTTCAGCAAGGCTTACATCCCTTTTTTGTGTCCATTTTCCATGAACATCTGAATGATTGTGGCAACTCATATGAATGTTTACAAAATAATTACAAGCATACATGCTGTAATACTTGCAGAAATTGAAATGTAAATTCACATGTGAGGAGTCCAGGGCCGTAGCAACAAAGAACGTGGCCCCCTCCGAACGGTGGCCCCCTCCGAACATATGTCCGGGCGGTGCCCCTTACAATGCAGAAACTGGAATGCAGTATTTATTTTGCCACTTTTAGGGGCCCCATTCCTTGCGGGGCCCCCTCCGGTCGGAGGGTACGGAGGGCGCTCGCTACGCCTCTGGAGGAGTCACTCTGGTAATGGAATATTTTGCATGGCATAAGATACAGCTTGATACAGCAGAGGGATGCCAAAAACCCCTCCACGGTGCTCTGGGGCATTAGCTGTTAAATGAGCTAGAGAAGAACATGACCACGTACCCTTCACATGTAGGACTGCATACTGTGAAATGTTTTTAAGAACTTTTTCCTCTTTTTATTAACATTTAAAATGTTGAAGTTGTGCAATTTGAAAAATTTTGACCAGTTCCATAGTTGGTAGAAAAACAGAAGTGAAATATCACACAAATTTTGATTTCTCCCCCCCCCCTTTTTTTTTAATTGGAAAAATGTAGATCTGTTCTGTCATTTAGTTTGTTCATTCCTATTTCTTGGGATGTGGTTTGACACAGCAAGGCGAGGGGACTCCAAAACCCCTCACCAGAATTCTGGTATACAGGCAATTAAGTAACCCAAATAAAGATCTGACCACCCCCTTTCCAGTTACACATCCATGAATCCCATGCATAACTTCAGTAAATATGCTGAACTACTGCTTTTTCCCTGAAAAATTCAAAGCCTCGGTGGCTTCTTTAGCTCTTCTTTTGTTTATAAGAATTAAATTGGCAACTAAAGAATTGGCAATAAGAAAAATAGCATGTGACTTGTGATCAGTGACAATTAACACAATGTGAATTTTAAATATTGAGTATCAAATTACTGCAGTGAACTGTTGAGGATCATTCTATAGAATAGATCGCAGTGACCTAATTGCTCCTGTGGAAGCAAGGGAAAGTGGGTGTTGAAGGTAACATTTATATTGCTCAATAGTGAGCCGTACAACTAAACAAGAGGTGATGCTATTAGACTCTAAGGGAAATCCCATCTTCTCCTTGTTGTTTGGAAGAATAGTGGAGGTTGCAACCATTTCACCTCCATCACAAATCTCTTTTCTGGCTTCTCCCATTATCTGAGCATATTCACCTTCTAAATTCTACGTCTTATCCTCTGTCTGTATTTCAGCCCTTGTTTTCTCTGACACTCTCTTGCTGGTCCTATACCTTTTTAGCTGTCTTTCCTTATTGCTGCCTCCATCTCCATGCACTTTTCATGCAACACCTGTCTCACACACGCTGCACACCAGAAGAGAGAGTCAGGTACCAAAGTACTGATTTTGGTCACCATGAAAAAGGCAATATTTAGTAGTAATTACCATACCCAATACCTTAATGCCACAGACTCTCCTCCTCTATTATAGAGAAATACTGTAGCACCTCAGAGTCCATCATGATTGTTAGTAAACAGAAACTTTAAAATAGTGCCACCCTAGCTTCTCTCTCTTTGTTCCCCTAGTTGTTGATCTAAATTAGGTATGATTCTGCTCCTACCTTCCTATTTCTTCTTTTAGGGACTCATGCTGACTTCAATGAGTTTTCCAGTAGGCCCTTAATTGTTAGATTGTAGCCATCCAACTTACAGTTTAAGTTCGACAAGACCTTTCTAAAGCACCATGCACATCTGTTCCTCTATCTGAGTAATAAATAACCTGGACAATTCTAGTCTAATGATTGAACAAGCTAAAGAGTGCAAAGAGCTGATGTGTGTGTTTTTTTGCAGTGGTTTTGTGCAAAGCCCAAAGGTCTTTGTTAAAATAAATTTATATATATGTTAGATGCAAATATTTCCTCTCCAACACTGAGTTCAGGAGTTGAACCAATAATATATGATGTATAATATATTGTCTCATGAATAAATACAGACCATGCTAAATTGGTTCCCTTCAGAATCATCGGTGACAACTGTGCTCAAGAAAAAAAGAAACAACATATGTATCATTTACATCTCTTCTGTCTTTGTACATTGATGACTACACTAGCATTCCAATTATTTTATCTTCGTGTCTGTATTTTTAGCAAGTCAGTTTAATTGTTTTCATACCACTTTCATGACATCCCAGAAGGAGGAGGGCAAGACAACAACAACAACTACAACAAAAAGCCCAGATCAACCATAACCATTTGTAAAAGCATTATGCTTGTTATGATGCAATCACCTACACCTAATGCCATCTTTAGGGGCATTAGTGTCTTAGGTTTTCCAGAAAGGAGTAAACACTTCTGAAAATGAAGATTGAAAAGATAAGCCTCAGTGATAGCTATGAAGGACCCTGCAGACAATGTCAGACAGTAATGTTCTGTGATAGCTGGCGTTTTGATTCTGACTCATTAATTTCTCTCCTCTGTGGAGGCAAATTTGACAGCTCAGCGTTTCCTATTAGCAGGGCAAAAAGACTCTGAAAAAATCCATAACCATATACACTTATGACCTTTGATGTTCATCTTTTGTTCTAGTTTACCCGAGGTTTTATTAGAGCTCTTATTTTTCCAAATAACTCTCTAATTTGTTGTGTGGAGAAGTTCCTGTAGCTTCTTCATCAACTGAAATTTTAGTGTTAACACTAAATAAGGTTTGTTTGTTAATTGTTATTCTCATTCTGTAACCAAAGGATGCTGGGCAATTCAATAATATGGTATCATTTACTCATCACTTTCTAGTATCCAGAGCCAATTCAAAATGCCTTACAGTATTTCTATTAATTTATTTCTGCAAATTTCTAAAATACAACTATGGTACATAGATTCCTAGGTCAGAAGAGATCATTGCGATCACCTAGTCTGACCTCCTATATAATATGGGCCATGGAATCTCCCCGAAATAATTCCAAGAGCACATCTTTTAGAAAACATCCAATCTTGATTTAAAAATGGTCAGGGATGGAGACTACACCATGACCCTTGGTAAGTTGTTCCAGTGGTTCATTACTCTCACTGTTTAGAATGTATGCTGTTTCCAGTCTGCATTTGATCAGCTTCAGCTTCCAGCTATTAGAGTGTATTATACTTTTCTCTGCTAGATTGAAGAGCCCATTATTAAATATTTGTTACTCATTTGTAGATGCTTTATAGACTGTAATCAAGTCACTCCTTAACCTTCTTTTTGTTAGACTCAGGAAGTTCAATCTATTTAGTTTATCACTATAAGGTTATCTAAGCCTTTAATCATTCTCGTGGCTCTTCTCTTAGCTTTCTCCAGTTATCAAAACCCTTCTTGAATTATGGACACCAGAACTGGACACAGTGGTCCAGCAGTGGTTGTACCACTGCTGAATACAGAGGTAAAATAACCTCACTACTTCTACTTGAGATTCCCCTGTTTATGCATCCTAGGATCACATTAGCTCTTTTGGCCACAGTCACACTGGGGGCACATATTCAGCTGATTATCCAATCCAGCCCAAAATCTTTTTTCAGAGTCACTACTTCCTACGATAGAGTCCTTCATCATCCTGTAAGTATGGTGGAAATTATTAATAATTCCAACGTATGGCCTATGCTCTTTTTTCCTAGGTGTATATATTTATATTTAGCAGTATTAAAACATATTGTTTGTTTGTGCCCAGTTTACCAAGAGATTCAAATCACTCTGAATCAGTGATATGCCCTCTTCATTATTTAACACTTCCCCAATTTTTGTGTCTTCAAACTTTATCAGTGATGGTTCTATGTTTTCTTCCAGGTCATTGATAAAAAATGTTTAATAGCACAGGGCCAAGAATTGATCCCTGTGGGACCTCACTATAAACACATACGCTTGATGATGATTCCCCATTTACAATTACATTTTGAGACCTATCAGTTGGCCAATTATTAATGCATTTAATGTGTGCCATGTTAATTTTATATCGTTCTAGTTTTTTTAATAACAATATGATGTGATACCAAGTCAGAAACCTTGGAGAAGTCTTTTATGACAACACTATTCCCGTTATCAACAAATCTTGTAATCTCGTCAAAAAAAGATATCAGGTTAGTTTGGCAGGATCAAATTTTCATAAACCCATATTGATTTGCATTAATTACATTGGCTTCATTTAATTCTTTATTAATCCAGTCCGATCTCAGCCACTACATTATCTTACCCAGGATTCATGTCACGCTGACAGGCCTGTAATTACCCAGGACATCACTTTTTTTAAAAATGGCACAACATTAACTTTCTTTTAGTCTTCTGGAACATCCCCAGTGCTCCAAGACTTATTGAAAATCAACATTAATGGTCCATCAAACTCCCCAGCCAGCTCTTTTAAAACTCTTAGATAAAAGTTATCTGGACCTACTGATTGAAAAATGTCTGACTCTAGTAGCTTCTGTTTAACATCCTCCTGAGATACTGGTGAAATGGAAAGAGTATTATCATCGCCATATGAGATTATTATTGTTTTTTTCCCCACAAATGCAGAACAGAAATATGTATAGAGCACTTTTGCCTTTTTTGTTCTGTTATTGATAATTCTACCATTTCCATCTAGTAATGGAGCAATACCATTGTTGTCATTCTTTTTGTTCCTAATGTACTTTAAGAACTCATTATTATCCTTAACTCTGCTGGCTATAGATGTCTCCTTGTGTCCCTTGGCTTCTCTTTTCAATTTCCTACAATTCAGATTTTATATTAATTACTATCAACTTCCTCTTTCTTCCATTTGTTATATATTATTTTATTGTTTTTATAATTGCCTTCACTTCACATAGTTGTCAATCTAGTGTTATGGGAACCTATCCCATGAATTAAAAATTACAAAACAAAGGACTGCCATATATATGTATAATTCTGTGTGTGTGTGTGTGTGTAAGCTATCTTATCTCATTTATTCCTCAACAGCAAGCAAGAGAGATAATAGATAGGCTTTTCAATGTGCCTTGGAGATTAACAAGTCTGGGCTCTGATGGACCCAAGAGAAGGAGTACATTCCAAAACAGAGGAACCTTCACAGAAAACATCCAATCAGAAGCTCTTCTCATTTAATTTACCTTGGGACAGATGCATTATGATGCATTTATTTCTGATTGCACTTACCCAGTGGTAAATTCTGAAACATTTTGCCATACCTCATACATCAGAAGTTGAAGTCATGGATTTGCAACAGGTACTCATGCCATTTCAGCCAAAGCATATTGTTAAGGGTTCTTAATAACTGTAAGCCCATTGTGGTTGGGTTGCTAGCAAATGGCCATCCTATTGCTGTTACTATCCTATTCTAGTTTTTCTGGCTGGTCAATTGTTGGCTTGTTTTGGAAGATGTTAAACAAAAACTAACATCTGTTACAGTTAACTGGTAGCTGTGACACTCATGATTTCTGCAAAGCATGACACTGTGGGAGGCAGGGCAATGTGCAATGCCTTTTCAGTAGAAACCATTGTAAAGCGAAGTTTTACATCTAATCTGTGAGGCTTTATCTCACATTACATGTGTTTGACTTTATAATGAATCGATGTCTTTATACAATGTTTCAAAATTTACCCTCAGAAGCCATCAATTAACACTATGAAATCTTATTAAATCTAAAATAATACATGACAAATGGAAAAAAAAGGAAGTTGATAGTAATGAATATAAATAAAATTGAAGCTTGGTGAAATAATTCAGGGCTGTAAGGGTCCATTATACAAACCTCGGTTTAAAGGTGATGGGAGACTTGCTTGAGTAATGTATTCACAGTACTGAGCCCTGCACTAATTAAAATAACGTGAAAAATTCTAAAATAGAATAAACCCGATTTACTTCAATGGATTCAGTCCTGATTTACACAGGCATAACTGAGAAGGAAATCAGGCCAGCTGTATCTCTGGCTCTCTCCATTCTTTGTATATTTATTTTATTTCTTAATTTGTAAAAATACGTCTATCACAATTCTCTCTGGGTCTATGAACATATGTTAAAACAATAGAAATCAACAAAAGAAACCTAACCTAAATACATGTAAAGATATACTAAATGTACCACTCTTTAGCCACTTGAGCAACAGCCTGAGTTAGTTTTCATACTATGCCTGGAAAACCATCGGACTCAGATTCTATTGTACTAAGAATGGGAGATAATTTCAGAGTCAAGGGCTTGCCAGCAGTACACCCAGCCTCCAGCCCCTGGACATTTCAGTGTAGAGGCATAGATTACAGTGACAGGATCTATATCCAAAATAAATGGTTACATCCACCTGACCAGATAAAAATGGAAAAACTGTTTTGCAAAAGGGAGGTTGTTGCCTGTTAGTTTGGCTGGGATTTTACCCATTGATACACAGCACTGAGCTGGTTTGTAATAAAACAAGAATAAGTTTATTAACAAAGAACAGATATTTAAGAGATAATAAGTAAGAATAGAAGAGACAGGTATGGTTAGAAGTACAAAACCAAAATGTGCTTGTTAGGCCTGGTCTACACTATGAGTTTATCTCTAATTTAGCAGCGTTAAACCGAATTAACCCTGCACCCATCCACACAACGAAGCCCTTTACTTCGATATAAAGGGCTCTTAATATCGATATCTGTACTCCTCCCCGACGAGGGTAGTAGCGCTGAAATCGGTATTGCCATTTCGAATTATGGTTAGTGTGGCCGCAATTCGACGGTATTGGCCTCCGGGAGCTATCCCACAGTGCACCATTGTGACCGCTCTGGACAGCAATCTGAACTCGGATGCACTGGCCAGGTAGACAGGAACTTTTGAATTTCATTTCCTGTTTGCCCAGCGTGGAGAGCACAGGTGACCACGCCGAGCTCATCAGCACAGGTAACCAGGCAGTCCGAGAATAGAAAAAGAGCACCAGCATGGACCGTACGGGATCTGATCGCTATATGGGGAGAGGATTCTGTGCTAGCAGAACTACGTTCCAAAAGACGAAATGCCAAAACTTTTGAAAAAATCTCCAAGGGCATGATGGAGAGGAGCCACAATAGGGACTCACTACAGTGCCGCGTGAAAGTTAAGGAGCTTAGACAAGCCTATCAAAAACAAAGGAGGCAAACGGTCGCTCCGGGTCAGAGCCGCAGACATGCCCCTTCTACGCTGAGCTGCATGCAATTCTAGGGGGGGCCGCCACCACTACCCCACCTCTGACCATGGATTCTGAGCGGGGGGTAATCTCAGCCATGCCTGAGGATTCTGCGGACGGAGAAGATGAGGAGGAGGAGGATGACGACGAGCTTGCGGAGAGCACACAGCACTCCATTCTCCCCAACAGCCAGGATATTTTTCTCAGCCTGACTGAAGTACCCTCCCAACCCCGAGACAATGAGGTCATGGAAGGGACCTCCGGTGAGTGTACCTTTGTAAATATAAAACATGGTTTAAAAGCAAGCATTTTTTAATGATTAATTTGCCCTGAGGACTTGAGATGCATTCGCGGCCAGTACAGCTACTGGAAAAGTCTGTTAATGTGTCTGGGGATGGAGCGGAAATCCTCCAGGGACATCTCCATGAAGCTCTCCTGGAGGTACTCCAAAAGCCTTTCCACAAGGTTTCTGGGCAGTGCAGCCTTATTCCGTCCTCCATGGTAGGACACTTGACCACGCCATGCTAGTAGCAAGTAATCTGGTATCATTGCATGACAAAGCCTGGCAGCGTATAGTCCCGGTGTTTGCTGGCATTCAAGCAACATCTGTTCTTTATCTCACTGTATTATCCTCAGGAGAGTGATATTGTTCATGGTAACATGGTTGAAATACGGGAATTTAATTAAGGGGACAGAGGTGGCCATTCCTACTGGGCTGTTTGCCTGTGGCTGAAAAGAAATCCTTCCCTGCAGTTAGCCAAGCGGAGGTGGGGGGAGGATCATTGGCGCTGAGCTTTTCGCGTTTGGCTAGCAGAGATCTTCTCTGATACCAGCCACGCAGTGGGGGGGGGGGAGAAAGCGCGCATATCCCAGAGAATGGGAGGGGGGGGGGGGTAGTTTGGTTTCTGCTGCTGCACGTTAACAGGAAAACCGCAACACTCAATGGGCTTTGCTTGGTATGTGGGAAAGGAGGGCGCTGCTTTAAGGCTGCAGAAGCCGAAAGACAATGGCTTACCATGGCTACATGAAAGCCGAATTCTGTTGCCCGGATCTGCATCTGTGATCTCTAACATCAAAGCCGCAGGCACTCAATATTAAGATGCAAAATGCGACCTTGTACCGAAATCACATGTGCTATGTAATGTGAATAGTGTTGTTCACCGTGAAAGAGTATAAGCATTGTTCTGTAAAATGTAGCTTTTAAAATACTTTTCTCCCTTTTTTCCCTCCCTCCCTCCCGCAGCTGCAAATTTTTCAAGCCTCCTTCCTCCGTCCCGAAGGCTATCTCAGATAAGGTGGCGAAAAAAAAGGACGCGAGACAAAATGTTCTCTGAAATCATGGAATCCACCCGTAATGAAAGAGCTCATCTGAATGAGTGGAAGGACACGGTATCAAAGTACAGGAAAGATCCCAGTGAACGTGAGGCCATGAGGGACGCTCGAGATGAGAGTTGGCAGGCTGCAACGCTGGGGCTGCTGCATGATCAAACGGACATGCTCCGGTGTCTGGTGGAGCTTCAGGAACAGCAGCAAGAGCACAGAGTGCCACTGCAGCCACTATATAACCTCCCTCCCCCCTCACCATGTTCCATAGCCTCCTCACTCAGACGTGTAAGAATGCGGGGCGGGGGGAGGCTCCGTGCACCCTCCCACTCCACCCCAGTGGACAGCCCAAGCAAAAGGCTGTTATTACTTTGAACTTTTTTAGTGGCCTTTTCCTTCCCTCCCGTCCTTCTCCCAAACCCCACCCGGGCTACCTTGTCAGTTCTCTCCCTCTTTTTATAATCAATTAATAAAGAATACATGATTTTTAAATGATAGTGACTTTATTTCCTTTGAAAACAAGCTGTGATCGAAGGGGGGAGGGTGGTTTGCTTGCAGGGAATGAGTCAATCAAGGGGGCAGGTTTTCAACAAACAGAACTTTCACACAGTAGCCTGGCCAGTCATGAAACTGGTTTTCAAAGCTTCTCTGATGTGCAGCACTTCCTGGTGTGCTCTTCTAATCGCCCTGGTGTCTGGCTGCACGTAATCAGCGGCCAGGCCATTTGTCTCAGCCTCCCACCCCGCCATAAAGGTCTCCCCCTTACTCTCACAGAGATTGTGGAGCACACAGCAAGCAGGGAATATTGGTTTGACTGAGGTCTGAGCGAGTCAGTAACGTGCGCCAGCGACCCTTTAAACGTCCAAATGCACATTCTACCACCATTCTGCACTTGCTCAGCCTGTAGTTGAACAGCTCCTGACTACTGTCCAGGCTGCCTGTGTATGGCTTCATGAGCCATGGCATTAAGGGGTAGGCTGGGTCCCCAAGGATAACTATAGGCATTTCAACATCCCCAACGGTTATTTTCTGGTCTGGGAAGTAAATCCCTTGCTGCAGCCGTTTAAACAGATTAGTGTTCCTGAAGACGCAAGCGTCATGAACCCTTCCCGGCCATCCATCGTTTATGTTGGTGAAACGCCCCTTGTGATCCACCAGTGCTTGCAGCACCATTGAAAAGTACCCCTTGCGGTTTATGTACTGGCTGCCCTGGTGCTCCGGTGCCAAGATAGGGATATAGGTTCCATCTATCACCCCACCACAGTTAGGGAATCCCATTACAGCAAAGCCATCCACTATGACCTGCACATTTCCCAGAGTCACTACCTTTTGTAGCAGCAGCTCAATGATTGCTTTGGCTACTTGCATCACAGCAGCCCCCACAGTAGATTTGCCCACTCCAAATTGATTCCCGACTGACCAGTAGCTGTCTGGCGTTGCAGGCTTCCACAGGGCTATCGCCACTCGCTTCTCAACTGTGAGGGCTGCTCTCATCTTGGTATTCTGGCGCTTCAGGGCAGGGGAAAGCAAGTCACAAAGTTCCATGAAAGTGCCCTTATGCATGCGAAAGTTTTGCAGCCACTGGGAATCGTCCCACACCTGCAACACTATGCGGTCCCACCAGTCTGTGCTTGTTTCCCGGGCCCAGAATCGGCGTTCCACGGCTATAACCTGCCCCATTAACAGCATGATCTCCAAAGCGCCGGGGCCCACGGTTTGATAGAATTCCATGTCCATGTCCTAATCACTCTCGTCGCCGCGCTGCCATAGCCTACTCCTCGTTGCCTGGTTTTTCAGGTTCTGCTTCAGCATAAACTGCACGATAACGCACGAGGTGTTTACAATGTTCATGACTGCTGACTTGAGCTGAGCGGGCTCCATGCTTGCCACGGTATGGCGTCTGCACTGTTCACCCAGGAAAAAGGCGCGAAAAGGTTGTTTGCCATTGCTTTCCTGGAGGGAGGGGGAGGATGTACCCAGAACCACCCGTGACAATGTTTTTTGCCCCATCAGGCATTGGGATCTCAACCCAGAATCCCAGTGGGCGGAGGAGAGTGCGGGAACTATGGGATAGCTATGGGATAGCTACCCACAGTGCAACGCTCCGGAAGTCGACACTAGCCTCAGTACATGGACGCACACCGCCAAATTAAGGTGCTTTGTGTGGCCGCATACACTCGACTTTATACAATCAGTTGCCAAAAATTGAATTCTGTAAATTCGGTTTAATCCCGTAGTGTAGACATACCCTTAGTGACTAAAACTTAACTTCAGTAAGTTACAATCTTTGCCTAAACAGGCTTCTTACCTATTGTCAGTTTCCAGCTACTCTTGCCTCCCAGGCCAAGAGGATCCATTTTTCAAGATCTCAGAGTGTGCTGCTTGTCTATGTCCCCTAGGTGATGGATAATAAAATGGCCTTTTGCTTCTGCTTATATCTTCTCAAAGTTCATTGACCCAGTTTCAAGAGGCAGGAAGGCTTCCTGGGAATGCAGCCTCCATCCCCCTTGAGATGGTTAAATGGTCATCTTCCCCCAACTTGCTCATGGAATAGCTTTGTTTATCTTACATGTAAATGCCCTTTTCAATGTCTTTGGTTTCACCTTGCTTAATTTACATTGGAGACACAGTCAAGCCAGCAAAACAAAATTCCTTTGTTGAGGACAGGCTGGGGTAGACAGTGCCTACCAAATATGTTTTAGGAACATATTTCCAGCCCACATCTATTATTTTTTATACATCACATGTACATAAATCACACAATAATATTAATGACCAGCATGTTGCCAGTGTTATATGCCTTTTATCTATTGTTATGTAACCTCTCTAATACCTCAACTAACTTTGCCAGTGGGCTCCTTGAGACAATACAGGGCTAGTTGCATATAAGACCTACCTCTGGTCTCTCTGAGTGCATCCCTTGGTGTTAGGCCACATGCCGGTACCCCTTCTGGGGTGGAATCCTGAGAGTCTCTCATTGTTATATTGGGTGTCAGGCTTCAGCACTCTGTATACCATCCATGATTACTCAGGAGAGCTGACTGAGTTCAACACCTAGCAAGTCTTCCATTTGAGAGCTGGGACCAAACAAACAGCTGTAACATATCATATATTTACAGATAATTTAAAGAGCAGTTCCAAATCCATTACACTCCTTCCACTTGCCCAGCACATGGCATACTGGAAGTTCCTTCACACAACTCAAGAGCCTTCTTCTCTGCAATGCCTGCCATCTGGGATTGCTCTCCTGTATTTATCTCTTGGCCTCATCAACTTTCCAACTTCTTTCCTATCTTATCTGAAAACATAACTTCATTCCCTTTGCCTCTTAGTTTTACTTTCTCTGCAAATATTTATTTAACTTTGCAAATTATTTTGTAACAGAGTTTGTATGAAAGTGGCTGTATGAAGTACAGTCACTTTGCATTACACCAATAGCATTTTTCTATGGCTTTTTCTAACCACAACTCTAGTGCCTTGCAGAAGTTTGTACTGAAAATAAAACCACCACAACAAAAACACACCACAAACTCTGTATGAATTTAAAATTATAATCATCTCTATGTTGCACAGTTGAGCTTATGAAAAGCAAACCGTACAATCAGAGTGAGATGTAGAAGATATTCTAATAATGATTAAAGCAGCAATAGAGCAAGTTTTATATAACTTTTCTCAATAAATAAGAGATAATGACTGTGATCAGTTAAGTATTTGCTTTAGAGATTTTATATGGAAACTATTACTGCAATCAAATATAATTCTCTTGCTTTTGTTATAACAACCTTATTATACTGGTACATCTAATCCATCCTATTAAATTACTTGTTTAAAAACCTTCCAGAGTAAAGGTAGGGTTCTTTTCTTTGTATAATGTTCCCAAGAAGGGAAGTTGTTGAAACTGGGGCAAGATTGTTGCAGGCACAGAGGCCCGAGGACAGCAACAGCGGGGTTCGTTGCCCAGCGTGCTTCGTGCCAATAAACATACCGGGGTGGAGAAACAATCAAAGTTTATTTGAGATCTCAAAGTGGTGCAAGGAGACAGGCAAGTCTCAAATCAAGCACATCAGTAAAAAACAGCTTCTCTCTTCTTATACTTTACAACTAAGCCCCCTCCCTCCCCCTCTACCACCCCCCTCTACTCCCCCTCCCCTCTCTACCGAAGGCATGTTTATACATTTAAGCCGTTAAATCATTCTAGGGCTATAAGTCTAGCTTGTTAGTAACATTCCTCTAAACAGTCATTTGGTTCCGTTTACCCTTAGTTTACTACCCCTCCTCCAGCTAGAAACATGCAAACATCATCATTATTGCTTAGGACCTGCTTATGAGCAAGGTCGTAATTGGTAACTGGCTATTTACACATTCCAATTCCTGTCCTTGGCTTTTGAGGTCGATTAGAGTTAAACATGGAAGGACAGAGTTTAAACATGGAAGAACTTTGGTTTATATATATATAGGCCTAATGACGTCAACAAGATGTTTGCTGTAGCAATGGGTGGCCAAAAAGTTTGGAAAAAACAAAAATTGACTTGAACTTTCTCCCCAAACTACAACTGACCTCTTTTAAATTAACAAAATAATTTTTACTTAATATCCCCTGACCTACCTTTATTGAACTATTCACCAGTTGTTTTTGTGGGGAAGGACAAACAGACAGTCCACTATACTTCTCTCGTTCCAATTTTTCTTGAGAGTTGAAATTATTTTTTCATTTTCTAGTTAAATAGTTGCAATTCTAGCCAGAGATGAGTTTAAGGTGCCAAATTCAGATCTGATTCTCAGCTAACTATAAATTCTGTTCGATATATTTTTTTAAACTTATACATGAGGAAGTATCTTTCTGACTCTCTGCAGTAATTTACATATGGGTGTGTCTCCAATTGTTTCTTCAGCCTATTAAGATAAATGTATATTTTCAACATTATATTTTCTGATTTTGCTTATGAAGCCAGATACTACTAGAATCAGCTTTTTCAATACACTCAACTTTTTGATCTAATGTTATTTGCTAGTGATGTTATTAATTGAACTGAAGAGTAGAATTTTTAAGGACTTGGTGATTCTGTGTGGTTTAATGGTAAGATCAGTAACCAGAATTCTGGAATTCTCTTCCCAGCTCCTCAGTGAACATGTTTGACTTTGAGCAAGTCACTCATCATGGTCTGGATGGGGTGGGACCACTGCTCTGAGGTGGTACTGAGAATCCTCTTTCTAGATGACTGGCAGTTGGGTCTTGCTCACATGCTCAGAGTCATAATGATGGCCAGATTTGGGGTCAGGAAGGAATTTCCACACAGGTCAAATAGAAAGGGATCTTGGGGTTTTTTTTTTTTTTTTTGCCTTCCTCTGAACATGGGGGCATGGATTACCTGCTGGCAGGGCTTAAATTCTCATAGATTATTTCACGGAGTTCCCCACATCTCCCCAACATGTTATAAAAACTCCAGGGCCCAATGAGGGGGGGTCTTGGGGCTCTGGGCTTCAGCCACTGGGCAGGAGGTGGGAAGGGGGAGCGCTCAGGGCTTCTGCCCTGCGGCAAGGTGGTGAGGCTAGGGGCTTCTGCCTTGTGGGGAGGAGGGGTCTCAGAGCTCCAGGGCTTGGGGCTTCAGTTCTGCATGGCGCACCGGGGCTTGGGGCTTCTGTTAAAGTACTGGAATTGAAGGGGGTGAGTTGGGATAGAAATTCAATATGTGCACTTACCTGATTAATATTTTGTACGTTTAACAGGCGGAACCTAGCCTCTATAAGCTTCCTTTATTCCAGCTGCCATCAAGCACTAAATATTAACCTTATCTTTATGGCATTTAGGACCATTGACAACTGTTTTAATTAAATCACAAAATGAGGTATCTCTGACAGCTGTGACAGGTTTCTCGTGTTCTGAACCTGCAAAAGGTTTTCAGAAAGATCTCCCTGCAGGGATATGTAGTACTCATAGGGAGGGAGATAAACCTGCCACTTCTGAAGAGTTTTTGATCACTGTGACCAGCCTTACAGCGTCTTAAGCATCATCTCTTTTAGTTTGTGTTTCTGTTCAGCTCAAGGATGTGTTGCTTATTATTATTCACTGTGAATAATGCTGAACAAGTAACAGGCATTTTTTGGTGTTATCTGTTTGGACACTAATCTCCATATTTTTTTTCTTTTTAATAGCAAATGTGTTTGTTTAAAAAAAAAAGGAGCTGGAAGATTTTTATTTTCTTTATGCAGAAAGGAGATGTAATAAAACTATCCTACAGCAATGTGGGGCATAATTAAGGTCTAAATTAGGTCTCCAAATATGTTCATATCTCACTCTCCTTCAGTGGTACCCCACTGCCAAAATACTTTATTTATATTTGTGCCCTGAAAGTATCATGTTGACATTTAATTTATGATGTATTTTCATTTTTCTACAACATAAAGCCATAACAACAACAACAATTAAAAGTTTGTATAAGCTAGGAAGTTTAAGCAAGTAAGAGAAAAATATCTTCTTCGATGGCTGTTACATGCAGATTTGGAAATGGAGAGTATTAAGGGTAAAATCCTGATCGCGCATCCAACTGGTATGGGCCAAGAGTGCCAAGGATGTTCAAAACATGTGATCAAAGCATGGGGAGCTCCTCCAGCTTTGCACGTTTGGGTAGAAAGACAAGTGGATACATTTGCAGAATATGCAACAGTCAGTGCTTGGTTGGATAAAGAAGGAGCATGCTTTTGTACATAAGGAGTTGAAAGGACACCCTCTGTAACAAGGAAGACCAAAGACAGGGTAGGCCCACTGCTCAGTGAAGAGGGAGAAACAGTAACAGGAAACTTGGAAACTTGGAAATGGCAGAGATGCTTAATGACGTCTTTGTTTCGCTCTTCACCGAGAAGTCTGATGGAATGCCTAACATAGTGAATACTAATGGGAAGAGGGTAGGTTTAGCAGATAAAATAAAAAAAGAACAAGTTAAAAATCACTTAGAAAAGTTAGATGCCTGCAAGTCACCAGGGCCTGATGAAATGCATCCTAGAATACTCAAGGAGCTAACAGAGGTATCTGAGCCTCTAGCTATTATCTTTGGAAAATCATGGGAGACGGGAGAGATTCCAGAAGACTGGAAAAGGGCAAATATAGTGCCCATCTATAAAAAAGGAAATAAAAACAACCCAGGAAACTACAGAGCAGTTAGTTTAACTTCTGTGCCAGGGAAGATAATGGAGCAAGTAATTAAGGAAATCATCTGCAAACACTTGGAAGGTGGTAAGGTGATAAGGAATAGCCAGCATGGATTTGTAAAGAACAAATCGTGTCAAACCAATCTGATAGCTTTCTTTGATAGGATAACGAATCTTGTGGATAAGGGAGAAGCTGTGGATGTGGTATACCTAGACTTTAGTAAGGCATTTGATATGGTCTCGCATGATATTCTTATCGATAAACTAGGCAAATACAATTTAGATGGGGCTACTATAAGGTGGGTGCATAACTGGCTGGATAACCGTACTCAGAGAGTTGTTATTAATGTTTCCCAATCCTGCTGGAAAGGCATAACAAGTGGGGTTCCGCAGGGGTCTGTTTTGGGACCGGCTTTGTTCAATATCTTCATTAACGACTTTTAAACAGGATGAAGTTTAACAAAGACAAATGCAAAGTGCTCCACTTAGGAAGAAAAAATCAGTTTCACACATACAGAATGGGAAGAGACTGTCTAGGAAGGAGTACGGCAGAAAGGGATCTAGGGGTTATAGTGGACCACAAGCTAAATATGAGTCAACAGTGTGATGCTGTTGCAAAAAAAGCAAATGTGATTCTGGGATGTATTAACAGGTGTGTTGTGAGCAAGACACGAGAAGTCATTCTTCTGCTCTACTCTGCTCTGGTTAGGCCTCAGCTGGAGTATTGTGTCCAGTTCTGGGCACCGCATTTCAAAAAAGATGTGGAGAAATTGGAGAGGATCCAGAGAAGAGCAACAAGAATGATTAAAGGTCTTGAGAACATGACCTATGAAGGAAGGCTGAAAGAATTGGGTTTGTTTAGTTTGGAAAAGAGAAGACTGAGAGGGGACATGATAGCAGTTTTCAGGTATCTAAAAGGGTGTCATAAGGAGGAGGGAGAAAACTTGTTCACCTTAGCCTCTGAGGATAGAACAAGAAGCAATGGGCTTAAACTGCAGCAAGGGAGGTCTAGGTTGGACATTAGGAAAAAGTTCCTAACTGTCAGGGTGGTTAAACACTGGAATAAATTGCCTAGGGAGGTTGTGGAATCTCCATCTCTGGAGATATTTAAGAGTAGGTTAGATAAATGTCTATCAGGGATGGTCTAGACAGTATTTGGTCCTGCCATGCGGGCAGGGGACTGGACTCGATGACCTCTCGAGGTCCCTTCCAGTCCTAGAATCTATGAATCTATAAGGTAGCTGGAATTGGGCTCAGCTCTCCTGGTCCAGTCCAGGTGTGCCCTTGTCATAACTATAAAGGGAAGGGTAACAGCTCTCCTGTGTACAGTACTATAAAATCCCTCCTGGCCAGAGACTCCAAAATCCTTTTACCTGTAAAGGGTTAAGAAGCTCGGGTAACCTGGCTGACACCTGACCCAAAGGACCAATAAGGGGACAAGATACTTTCAAATCTTGGTGGGGGGGGAAAGGATTTTGTTTGTGCTCTTTGTTTAGGGGTTGTTCGCTCTTGGGACTGAGAGGGACCAGACATCAATCCAGGTTCTCCCCATCTTTCTAAACAAGTCTCTCATATTTCAAACTTGTAAGTAAAAAGCCAGGCAAGGCGTCTTAGTTTTACTTTGTTTTCGCAACTTGTAAATGTACCTTTTACTAGAGTGTTTATTTCTTTTTGCTATACTTTGAACCTGAGGCTAGAGGGAGGTCCTCTGAGCTCTTTAAGTTTGATTACCCTGTAAAGTTATTTTCCATACTGATTTTACAGAGATGATTTTTACCTTTTTCTTTAATTAAAAGTCTTCTTTTTAAGAACCGGATTGATTTTTCCTTGTTGTAGATCCAAGAGGGTTGGATCTGTATTCACCAGGAGTTGGTGGGAGAAAGGAGGGGGGATGGTTAATTTCTCCTTGTTTTTAGATCCAAGGGGTTTGGATCTGTATTCACCAGGGAATTGGTGAAAGGTTTCTCAAGGCTTCCAGGGAAGGGAATTAGCTTTGGGAATGGTGGCAGCGGACCAGATCTAAGCTGGTAGTTAAGCTTAGAAGTCTTCATGCAGGCCCCCACATTTGTACCCTAAAGTTCAAAGTGGGGAACCAACCTTGACAGCCCTAGTTTGATGTAATGAGGAGTGTGGGGCTGCCCCTGGGAGTTATAAATGAGTCCAGAATCCTGAGAGAGAGAATTTAGAAGGAGAGTTTTATATACAGAGTTAAAAAAGAAGGGGTCCTGAGAGTAAAGGGTGTGCAGGGGAGGGGATGTCCTGCAGGAGGGACCAGGGTAGAGTTTCCCGGTTGAGCAGTGGAGCCGGATGAGGCTGGTGAAAGCAGAAGGCAGGGAAGCAGCCGGGGCCACCTACAAACTTCCTCAGGCCATGGAGCCATGACCAGAGAAGGCTGAAGGCTGAGAGCAGTAGAAAGAGAGAGGCCTGCCAGCTTTATGAGTTGGAGAGATGAAGCTAGAGGGTTGAAAGCTAGGGAATGATGGAGGGGTGAGCCTGCTGATGTCTCCAAGCAAGAGGTGGAATCCTACCTGTAAAAGAAACAGGGAGGAGAAACGCTCTAGCTAGAGGAGCAGTGTTGAAACATGACACTGGTGAGAGATGCTGGAGTCACAGCTGGAAGCTGAGGTGAAGCATGATGAGAGATGCTGGAGGCATACTGGAGAGCTGGGGTGAGGGGATAGATACCAGAGCTGTATTTGGTGTTGGACAGTTATGATGAATGTACTGTTTGGACTGTGCTCAGGGGTTCTGGTTTATCGTAGTGGGACTTTGAGTAATAAATTAACCCCACAAAAAGGGCTATTTATATATTCCAAATGCTGTGTGCTGAGTTTATTTCAGGAATAGCTTCAGATATTCATGCAAGGGGCTGCTTGCTGCTACTCTGAGGCCGTGAGGGGATGGCTGAAAGGAGGCCATATATTTGCACAAACAAATAAAGGAAGAGTTCTAGCAGTAATAGCCTCAATACAGTGACCAAGAGGGTACAATTCTACACATACACCTAGACCCGGCAACCACCAAGAAGACACTGAAAGTAGAATTCCTGGGGAATTTTCATGCCTATTTGTTGGAACCCAAACAATTCATGGGAAAGAGTTGCTTTTGACTAATGTCCTGATTCAAGAAATTTTTACTTTCAAAATGAAAAGTTTTGTTTTCCAGTTTGAACAACTTTAGACATTTTAGTTAATTTAAAGTACAAAAAAGCTATTTTGATTTTGAACTTAAACAAATATTCAGATATAATGGAACAAGATGTTTTGATCCAATTTGATTTTTTTTTCAAATTATTGGTTCACAAAAAAAAATTGAGATTTTTGACTTTTTGTCCTGATTTGGGATGTGAAAATTATTTGAAATTTTCAATAAATCTCACAGGACAGGAAAATATTTCCCACCTAGCTCTCATTTACACATATGCAAAACTTGTGGAGTAGGCATCCTACAGCCAGGACATTGACTGTCCTTTATCTGTCAAGTAGAGCCAGACCAGAAAACAACAACAGTTTACAGCAGACCAGCAACCACAATGCAATCACATAGCAAGAAGTTCTGTTGTACAGACCCAGGTGACAGTAGCACATACCAAAAAGAAGGTTCTCCACTCCCTGCTTAGGTCACTGAGCTTCACAAAGGCCCATTAGGCACTACACTAAGTGACAAATATGAACAGATGCTGTTCTGTCAATTTGGTCTGACACGATTAATGGCCACTGCCCCATATACAGATGGATTACATAGTTCACGGGGTTGATGTCCCCAAATGATAGTAGCATAGAGGGAGCCCTGATTTCCGGTTGTTTTAGTTCTCAGCCAGAAGCAAATTTTCAGGTGAAAACTTTAAACAATATCAATTGAAGCATTTTTGTGTTGTGCTGGTGAAAAGAAATGTATAAATCTGGAATCCTGCCAAAACTTGGTGGCATGAAAAAAGTTGCCTAAATAGACTCTTGACTTTGAAAAGTATTCAGGTCAGGTCAATGGTTAGACGAAGGATCTGAGCCATTACTTATTTTGGCTGAAACAATCCATCCCTTTCTAATTGTTAATGCAGGACAAAGGGGTAAAGTTAAGGCTGCTGTGGGGATTTTAACTGAGGGAATCTTTGCCTTAACTTTTCATTCACTAAGTATTTCTATTCAGGGTGGTTGGTGTCAGCTGAAACTTGTCAGAAAACTTGTGAACTGGATTACAGCAGAGGATAAATATGACTTATTGAGATCCTTAGCAAATAATACGTATGGTAAATAAATACAGCCAATGAAAATATATTTTTCTTATGTTCTTGCTGCCAAAAAAGAATTAATTAGAACTACTTTGGAGTTAGATGGGAGCTGAGTGCCAAAACAAAGGCCTTGTCTACACTACCAGGGTAAGTGGACCTAAATTACACTACTCCAGCTACGTGAATAACGTAGCTGGAGTCGACGTAGCTTAGGACAACTTACTGCGGTGTTTACACCTTGCTGCATTGACAGGACACGCTCTCCCGTCGACTTACCTTACTCCTCTCATTCCGGTGGAGTACCGGAATCGACCAGAGAGCGCTCTGCGGTCAATTTAACAGGACTTCACTAGACCCGCTAAATCAATCCCCGCTGAATCGATCGCAGCAGCGTCGATCCCCAGTAAGTGTAGATATGGCTAAAGTCAAAGCTTTGTAAAGCAGCTTGTAAAATTCAGGGCTTTAGCAAATACTTTGAAGATTAGTGCCTCTTAGTATATTCTGTTTAGAATCATAGAATCATAGAATATCAGGGTTGGAAGGGACCTCAGGAGGTCATCTAGTCCAACCCCCTGCTCAAAGCAGGACCAATTCCCAACTAAATCATCCCAGCCAGGGCTTTGTCAAGCCGGGCTTTAAAAACCTCCAAGGAAGGAGATTCCACCACCTCCCTAGGTAACGCATTCCAGTGCTTCACCACCCTCCTAGTGAAATAGTGTTTCCTAATATCCAACCTAGACCTCCCCCACTGCAACTTGAGACCATTGCTCCTTGTTCTGTCATCTGCCACCACTGAGAACAGCCGAGCTCCATCCTCTTTGGAATCCCCCCTCATTCTTCTCTTCTGGAGACTAAACAATCCCAGTTCCCTCAGCCTCTCCTCATAAGTCATGTGCTCCAGACCCCTAATCATTTTTGTTGCCCTCCGCTGGACTCTTTCCAATATTTCCACATCCTTCTTGTAGTGTGGGGCCCAAAACTGGACACAGTTAGCCAGCCTGCTTGCGAAGATGCTCTTCCCTCTCTTCGTTAGGTGGAGCCCGTCTCTGTCTAGCACTCCTCCTTCTTGGAACACCATCCCATGGTCGAAGAATCCAAAGCCTTCTCTCCGACACCACCTGTGTAGCCATTCGTTGACTTCCACGATTCGACGGTCTCTACCCAGGCCTTTTCCTTGCACAGGGAGGATGGACGAGAACACCACTTGTGCCTCAAACTCCTTTATCCTTCTTCCCAGAGCCACGTAGTCTGCAGTGATCCGCTCAAGGTCATTCTTGGCAGTATCATTGGTTCCTACGTGGAGAAGCAGGAAGGGGTGGCGATCCGAGGGCTTGATGAGTCTCGGCAGTCTCTCCGTCACATCGTGTATCCTAGCTCCTGGCAAGTAGCAGACCTCTTGGTTTTCCCGGTTGGGGCAGCAGATAGATGACTCAGTCCCCCTGAGGAGGGAGTCCCCAACCACCACCACCACCCTCCTCCTCCTCTTGGGAGTGGTGGTCGTGGAACCCCCATCCCTAGGACAGTGCATCTTTTGCCTTCCAATTGGTGGAGTCTCCTTCTGCTCCCTTCCCTCAGATGGGTCATCTAGTCCACTCTCCGCATTAGTACCTGTAGAGAGAACATGGAAACGATTGCTCACCTGTATGTCCATTGATGGTACATGGATGCTCCTCTTTCTCCTTCTGGAGGTCACATGCTGCCAAACTTCACCATCCTTCTGTCCCTGCTGCGCCTGCTCTGAATCTTCAGAACATTGTGGCCGTAGAAGCATCTCCTGACGTCTGTCCAGGAAATCTTCATTTTCCCTTATGCAACGCAGAGTTGATATTCGTTTCCCCAGACCTCGAACCTTCTCTTCCAATATGGAGACCAGCTTGCACTTTGTACAGACAAAGTCGCTTCTGTCCTGTGGAAGAAAGACGAACATGGCACAACCTGTGCAGGTTACAACAGCTGATCGCTCACCTTCCATATCACCTTCCTCTTACGATCTTCCTCAGCTGTTGCAGGAACTACTCAGAGAAACCTGCAGATGAAAGCCTCAGTGAGCTCTCCCCAGGCGAACTCCCTCTGTTAGCCTCTGCTGTTTGCCGCTCAGCTGGTTCGCTGCTGACTGCCCTTATATACCAGTCAGGCCCACTCAAGGCCCACCTGGAACAAAGCACTCCCAATTCACACTTTTCAAACAAACAAGCAAGCAATCAAGCACACGGTCAAGCTGACAAACTGTCCCAGCAACAGACACTCAGATACTCACCAACACAGCCCCCCTAATGCAGCACTTAGCGTACCTCCTCTCGGACAGATCCCAGGCAAACTCCCTCTGTTAGCCTCTGCTGTTCGCCGCTCCAGTTTTACAGAAAACTGTAAAAACAAGAAGCTTAGTAATCACATTTTTCATGCTGTAGTAATGATACATCAGGTCCTGGTCAGGCATAAACATTTTTGGAAACCAACATATTTTTAGAGAAATTCAATTAAAATCAACCAAAGGAAGTGCAAAAAGGCAGCTAAATTCCAATTGATTATTTTTTTTAAAAAGTACTAAATCATCCAGATGCCCAGGATTTAAAGCCAATGTATTGTTAGAGCAATTGCACTTGATATATTTCTCTTTCCTTAATCACAACCAATCAAGTTTATTGATTTAAGCAGACTGCAGCTTGCCTGCTCAGCTCTTCCACGTGTATTGAATGTCTGGTAGGCAATAGCTTCAACTTCCACTCAGTCAAATTCAGAAATACTCTGGTTTGAGAGTCTACAAATAAGGACTGTCTATTCCTGAAAGTGGTTTCTGGTGAGGGAAATACTGGGCATATAACCATAAATCTATAGTCTATTAATCTTATACCTTCAGCTACGGGCCATATTTTTAGAAATGTATGCTTGCATAACTTGTCTGTGCACGTGTATTTGTGTTAATTGCATGTACAAATGACACAGAAGTTTAACTGGATGTTTGTGCATGAAAATAATGTGTGAATAATTCTAAAATTCTGGCTATCTAAATAATTACTATATTAGCTTTTAAAGTTTGTGGTTAGGCCATACACTTGGGAGTCAGGACTCCTAGATTCTCTTTCTGATGCTGCCACTGACTTGTGTTTATATTTGGTCAAGTCACTTAATATTGTGTTCAATCTCCTTCTCTATAAGCTTGGTATAATAATCTTTACCTTCTCATTTGGTTGCCTTGTGAGGCTTACAGAGTTTTTCTAGATTGTTTTGAGGACTTTGGAGAGAAGTATTTACAATTATGGTAAAAAGTGCACACTTCTGCAGTTTATCCATTCTTGCTACTAAGCTGAATATGAGTTCATAGGGAACAAATATAGCTTTCCCAAGTCTGTTCTCACAATAGCTCCTGTTTGTTCCGGACATTTTTCATTAGCTTCACATGAAAAAGTTTGCTGACTAAAAATCAGCAGTTTACTTGCAAATTGCTGCTTGCATGTATTTTTTACAGTGCTACCACAATAGAGTCCTGGTCCATGACGGGAGCTCTTGGGTTCTATTGGGATACAAATGAAGAAATAATGCATTCATTGTGTCACACTAAACATGACAATCATCAGATATAATGATGCAAGAATTAGGTTCTTCCTGATTTTGTCCTGTGATTATTGGTGTGAGGATGAGACTGGGATCATGAGCAATCCAGAGACATTTTAGATATTATAAAAATATTTACGGAGCTGCAAACTATTTAAAAACTGCAAGTCCCTGTATATGAGTGTTAAAGAGAAACCTATAGCACTAAAAGCAGTTGGATAATTGGGAGGTGAAGCTAACATTGCAGATTTGACACTGTTGCCAGGGAAATGGGTTTTGACACTCAGTTACTCAGCTTGGGTAACTGTCTGAGAGAATAAATCAGCACGTATAGGTAATTAAGTAGGAAACTTGCTGAGATGGCAAACAGGAAACAGTACTTACCTCAGGAAACAATCTCATACATCAAAGCAATCATCACATCAGTTAGCATAGGACAGAATCACAGAAAGTAGACACTTCAGGCTCTAAAAGTGCTATTTGATCTGATGCTACTACTACTGTTTTCCTACGAAAACTGACTGACTGATTGCACAAGACACAAATGCCTTTGATTAGTGGGCCTCGTTGTGGTAATAGGTAGAGGGATTTTTTGTATGAAAGAAACTGTTCCTGATGGAAAAAGCTATGGAATGAACTCCAATATATGAGTCATATGTTCTCAAAATGCTTAAGAAAAGGTGATGGCTCTTTTTTCAACTCAAAAATTGATGCTTATTTAAGACTTGTAGTCATCTTGGGGCAGATTCATCCCTTTAACTTTAGTGACTTCAGTGGAGTTACACCAAGGATGACTAGGGCCTGTTATTTCAAAGAAAGGCTCTTGAGTTAATAGCCATGCCATATAGGGACCGGTGCAAAGCAAGATAATTCAGCATTCTGAAACACAGTAATTCAGGAAATATGTAAAGGTACTGTAGGACTATTCCCATAAACCTTAATCCACTCAAACTTAGCCATGGATTCAAGGTTTGATGTGTTTGCAAATAGCTTCTACTCCTGAAAATTCAGCTCACCACTCCCTTTCCCTTCACTTTTCTTTCCATTTAGCTTATCCTCTCCTAAGTAACTCCCCCATGAATTAAATAAATAAGAATAATAAATCTTTGAACTAAGGTGCTGTTTGCTGCTCTCACAGTGTTCTCTCTGCTTGTGTGTTGTACTTCTTCCCCCACCCTGTGTCTGTCTCATCTAGTTAGACTGTGAGCTCCTCAGGGAAGGGACCATCTACTGTTTTATTTGTACAATGGGGTTCCATTTTTGGTTGGTTTGCTTTGTTTAGTAGTTTGATGTAGTTTGTGTCAGTGCCCTGCTCTGCAAGAGCTTTCAGCACTGTTGAATGCTTTTTCATAGTCAACGAAGGCAATGCATAAAGGGAATTTGTATTCCCTTGAGCACTCCAATAGCTGGCTTATAGTGAATATATCGTCCAATGTACTGAAATTCCTTCGAAAACCTGCCTGCTCTCTCGGCTGCTGCTCGTTCAAACTCTGTGAGAGTTGGTTTATTATTATTTTGGGAAATTGCTTGTAAACATGTGAGAGCAGGCATACTGGACCATAGTTCTTTAGATCTTCACGATCACCCTTCATGTTCAGCAAAATGGTGTTGGACTCCTCCCAGTTGGATGGTATCTTCTGTGTTTCCAAGTAACAGATAAACCTCTGAGCAAGTGTTTTCCAGAGGTCATGGCCCCTCCAGCTTTTATCATTTCAGTTGTCAGTCCATCTTTTTCTGGATCCACACTGCAAAATAAGAACATAAGAACGGCCATACTGGGTCAGACCAAAGGTCCATCTAGCCCAGTATTCTGATAGTGGCCAATGCCAGGTGCTTCAGAGGGAATGAACAGAAGAGGTAATCATCAAGTGATCCATCCCCTGTTGCCCATTCATAGCTTCTGGCAATCAGAGGCTAGGGACACCAACCCTGCCCATCTTGGCTGATAGCCCTTGATGGACCTATCCTCCAGGAATTTATCAAGTTCTTTTTTGAACCCTGTTATAGTCTTGGCCTTCACAACATCCTCTGACAAGGAGTTCCCACAGGTTGACTGAGCGTTTGTGAAGAAATATTTCCTTTTGTTTGTTGTAAACCTGCTGCCTACTTATTTCATTTGGTGACCCCTAATTCTTGTGTTATGACAAGGAGTAAATAACACTTCCTTATTTACTTTCTCCACACCAGTCATGATTTTCTCCATCATATCCCCCC
>NW_020665189.1:16454818-16470230 GCF_002925995.2 Terrapene triunguis
GTCAGATACCGGGGAGCCATTGGCAGGAGACAAATGAGAGGTCTGTAATCACAAGTCAGATGTCAGGAAATAAAGCCAGGAAATACAAAGAACAGGAATAATGAGGTACACAGTCCAGAGCAGGGGGCAGCCCAGTTGTTCAGACAGCTTCCTGTTCCTGCTGATGGCTTAAATAGGGCTAACAGTCCAATCAGTCACTTTGGGACTCCACCAATCAGATCTCAGAAGAGGGGGTTAAACGTATTAAATAATAATCTACTGGACCATTTTCTGAGATACATTTATTTAGATATTAATATATAAATGCCTATTATTGTGGATGATACTGTTCCAAAAATAAATCCGGCAGCACATCCCCATTCCACATTAATGGTAATCCATGCCAGTTGAAATGCCAGACTATTCTGTCTGGTTCTATTTAGATTCTTATACTGTGCTCACTTCTGTTATATTTGAGCACCTAAGCAAATGCATCTTGCATTACATTTTAAATGCCATCAAACCCTGGCAGGAGCAAGTCCCAAACGCAAAGGCCCTTCATTGAAAATACCCTAATGCGGCACAGACCATAAAGATCTTCTTGCTGACAATATCTGCTGTGACTTTTGTCATGTGTCCTATTGGTGGGTAGCAGGGAGAAGTAAGGATGTGTAGTTATCAAGAGGCATAAACCTTTGAAATCACCTCTGGTTTCTTCAAGCTCTAGTCACAATTAACACTGAATAAAATTTTGTATAAGATTTACAGAATATTTTTTGGATTTCCATGTATATAAAATGAAATGTAATAACATGACAATGTTGTAATAAAAATGCATTATCTCTAAATCCCCATTGACATTGATCACTGTGTTAAATAGGTTGCCAAGAACTTTGTGCACAAAAGCATTGTTCCTACCCATGCTTTTTAAAAGGGAGGAGTTGAACTGAGTTCAGCTCAGGTCATTCTGTATTTTAGGCTCTGGTGGATTTTATTCTTCTTCTCAGAGACTAGATGGGCAAGTGAAGAACTTTCAGGATGAGTCTGAGTCTGATAACAATACAAAAGGCATATGGTCCCAGAGAAAGTTAAATCTGTTTTCCTACCACAGAAGATTCTACTCATAGATTTTGCAAGTATTGAAGCAGAAATTTAGACTTCAGTAGATAAATGTGTGTGTGCTGAAGTGAAGCAGTGATTAAGGGTCAACTTCAAAGGAAGCATCTGCCCTAGAGAAGTATTGTATGCACTTGCATTACTGGAATTATATTTAAGAATAGCAGTAAAGTGCTTGCAAAGGCTACCAGTATTCTTTTTTCTAGGTCCACTTCTGCTATTGTTTCACATTTGCTCCAGAGATATGTAAATGTAAAGGGAGATGAGTAGTTGCTGCAGTGTAGGGATATGCCAGAGTGATGAGAGGAGAGAAGAAAAACATAATATGACTCTTATTCTTAGTTCCATCAAAATGATACAATTGCTCTATTCTCCATGCTGGAAGAATACATATTTTTCTCTCTTGAAATTAGTCTTGATTAGAGATTGTGTGAAATTATTTGCCATTTCCAAAGTGTATAATATATGCCTTTTTTAAGGCCTGATTGCACTTCTCATTTACACTGGTGCAAACCAGGAGTATCTCCTTTAAAGGAAACTATTACAGCAGTGTAAGATTGGTGTGAAATCAGAATCAGGCCCAGGCATGTAGTTAGGAGCTTGCACTAACACTAATTTGCACATGCAGTTTAATGATTTTTTGTCTCTCGATTGATTCAAAAATCTGCCCCCAAGTTTCTTTAATACACTGAAGTATTCATCTGATTGAGATTTATTTGTAATAACTACCAATTGGTTATTCATTGTTTGATAGAAGATGACAGCAAAAAGAGTGGGGAAGCACAGAGAGATAGGGGAGTGATGGGGCATATTTCTCTAGGGGTTGAACATGGGAGGGCTCTGTGTCCCCTTATATTCTATGGAAATTATATCTGGCTAGCAGAGAGAACAGCATTCTGTCAGTCTGTCAATCTAAATTGCACATAGGGCATTCATCATCTAGTAGCTGAACCCTTCCCAAGGATTTATGAATAGAAATAAATCTTAAATAATTTGACTAGCTAAGTGGGAGGGTTCTTTGTGTGTAAGGGACAGTGGTGTGTGTATGAAGAAATCGTTGAAGGAAAGCAGTGGCAGGGGTGGGGGAGAGTTCCTGGATGGGAAAGGGGGAACCAACGTTAGGGTGATTTTGCAGAATAATACAGGGCTGTTGCTGTAATTCCAGCCACATGCCCTTGCCCCAAGATGAGAAAGATTTTACCCTGTGCCTCCTAATCTCTCATTACCTGAGCTGTATGTTAGCAAATTGAATCTCACCCCGTGAAAACAGCTTTTTGCAGCAGGATAAAACAACCATTTTTAAAAGGTTCACGTTTTTGAACAGTAGAGAAAAGAAAATATTATGACAAAGAAGTTTTGGGACTTTGTTTTATCTTGCAAAATACTCCCAAATATTCATTTTCCATTCTCTGTTAATACAGCTCTATCCCTGTAAGGGTATGTATAGAAGGATGACTGAAAATACCTTAAACTTACTCTTCTAATTAGCATTCAGCACACAAAGTGAAGTTTTAGTACATTGGCACATGGTTTTAATGCTTTGGGCCTCTTTAGGATGACAAGCTCTGAAAAAAATTTACATAATATAACATCTGTTGGTGAACTGTTGTCTGATTTATACAGCATTTTGCTTCACAGTGTAATACTGTGGTAAGTGCCACCTGGTTTTGTATTTTCCTGTCAGTATAATAATAATCTAACCTTTAGCCCGTATGTTGTGTAAAGATGTAAACAATCTACTGCTGTGTTAAACACACTAAACAAAGTAATTAATTAGCATCTTGCTGACAGGATTAAGCACAGTGGGTCTAAACATTTAAATTGCATATGGAGCAATATCAAGACTTTCTTTTGGCAAAGTGTGTGAATAGCTCTAAGAAACAGAACCAAAGAGGTTATGTTTTGGAATTGATTAGAAGGGTCTTTCTGTAGAATGTGCTGATTGTGAAATAGAGCTTTGCTATTAAATCATGCCTTAGTTAATGAGGACTGTATAGTGGGCATTATTAAAAAGGATCGAATCTGCTTGAGAGAAGAATCAGCAAAATACTCAGACAGAAAGACAGTTCAGTTCAGCTCGTCTTAGAAAGTTATTCCTTTAGGTGCATTACTGTAGCAATAAATTCCTTAAAATTACAGGGACATTTTTACCCTTTTGAGGGCATTATATTTGTTCCAGTGACCTTTGAAGACTTGTGGCTCTGCAGTCCATTTTTGCAATTATCAGATAATGACTCCAAGGGAGATGTCTCCTTTCTTAGACTGAAGAACAGAACTGCCCTTTCTATCATGTATGTCACTAAATACTATTTCCCATGCTCCTTATTGCAGTTAAATGATGTTTGCAGTATTAAATCATTTTCAAAGATCCCCAAGCCTGTTTATGCCAGAGAAAAAACCCCCAAAAAGAATATATGCTTCATATTTCCTACCATACAGTTAAAGATGAACATCTGAACCTGAATAATTGATTGGCTCTGAACCAAATGCACAAATTACAAGGTTTGTTCACCCCCACTTGAGGCTCATGTTACCATTTGGAGTTGCATTACTAACGTAATAAATGCCTTAAAATTTCCAGGCCATATTTATCTCTGGAATAAGTCCTTTGAAGTTAACCAAGTTTCTGCAGGTTTCAGAGTAGCAGCCGTGTTAGTCTGTATCCGCAAAAAGAACAGGAGTACTTGTGGCATCTTAGAGACTAACAAATTTATTTGAGCATAAGCTTTCGTGGGCTACATCCCACTTCTTCGGATGCATAGCAGGAATGCATTTGAGCCAGTTTCTAAGTGCTGATCTAATGTGAGCTCAAATGGTTCCTTAGGGACTGCTACACCAGCCAGATCATACATTGTCAAAACTCCCTCAAGCTCCCGAGTCCCAGCCCATCCAGGAATGTCCCCAGCAATTGTTCAGATGTACTGGAAAAGAAGGGAGTTGTTCAACATTTTAAGTAAAAACTAACAGCATCTATCTGCAAGTACTTAATTTGCTATAAAAGGGGACCAAATGTTGACCTCAGTAACAATGATGCATCCCCCAGTGATGTTAACATCCAGTGTAGGCTTTTTAGAATGGACACCAAGTACACAGAATGCAAAGAGGCCTCTTGCTGCCTTGAGAACCAAGTATGCTCAGAGGTGAGGCCATGAAGTTCTAACACAGGATCAAGGCCTAAATTTCCCGATGGAATATTGTTTGCTATATACCTGCAAAATCAGATATGGAAATATAATAAAGCTGAGGTAGAATTGGGTTTATACTTTCTAAAATAAGAGATCTTTTGCTTTTCAGCTCCTTGAATTCAAGCCATTGCCAGTATGATACAGTAACTGTTGTGCTTGCTGTTTTAGGTTGCCACTCTCTAAACTGTGATTACAATAGTGAATGTGGCATCATGTCTATTACACTGCAACATAATGAAATTAAGAATTTTTCATTCACTATCATCAACTTCTTAAAGATAACCGAGTTATCTTTCAGCAAACACTTTGCTGAAAGAGGGGCATTATTTGCATGCTGCCCCAATGATATATAATGATTCATTGTTTTTCCTTCCTTGCTGTTCCATTACATTTCAGTCCACAAAGTCAGAAACTTTAGATCTGGCTAATCTCAGCCTGTGTTAATATTTCTGTCACAAAGTCTGAGCACCATGGTTTTTAAAACTTCTTGAAATGAAAATACATGGTTTTATAATCAAATAGCGTCTCTAGGAATAACTTCACATTAAAAGCACCATTCCATAGCTAATTTTCATACCTTTCACATGGCATACAATTTCAGTACTATAGTGCAATTTGACACACTAAGGATTCACAAGCCATTCAAGCCCATTCCCATTTCTTTATCATTTTTTAAATGAAACAATTTGAATGCATAACCCTAGAGAGTGGATACTTTAAAAAAAGCAAGTTCAAAATGAACATTGATTTCCTCACCTCTATTTGGGTCTAAAATATTTGTTTTAAAAATAATCAAAGCAAATCTAGAAACACTCTCAATGTATATAAACTATCTATACCCGATACTTATATTGCTGTACTATCTGAGCACCTCACAATCTTTTAATTTATTTATCCTAACAAACACCCATGAGGTAGTTTTAAGTATTATTCCCATTTTACTATGGGAATTGAGGCACATTAACACTAAATGACTTGCCTGTAGGTCATACAGGAAGTCTGTGGGAAAGTAGGGGATTTAATCTGGGTTTCCCAAATCTCAGGCTAGGGTTTCAGCTACTGGACCATCCTTTCTCTCCAATCATCAATGCCCCTATAAGCCATAGATATGACTTCCAGGACAAAGGGTCACAGTGACAGTTTGCCAGAAGCCTGAGGGTCAGAGGAGTTTATGAGAGAGATTTACTCACAGATACAGGGAACTCGTCAATAGTAAAACACCCACTGATTTACATGGGTATTGGATTAGGGCCATAATGTACTTATTTATAGTGTGACCTAGTCTTAAACTGATGTATAGCACTACATAGTGCCAAGCTCTGCACAGATGGGAAAGAGTAGGACAAAGACATAAGGATCCTGCCCATACACACACCATTTTCCCCTTTTAGGGGCCAGCTACAATCTCTCATTGTGTTCTTAAGGCCAGATCTGCTTCAAATAATGTAAATGGGAAGTCTCCCATTAATTAAATAGAGTTGGATCAGGCCTCCGGTGCACAAGAACAAACGCAAGCTTTATTCCTGGCTCTACTCTGTGTCAGCTTCAGTTTTAACCTGTTTGTGCCTGAATTCACTCTTCTGTAATGTGTATACAATATTCCTTATTTGTCTTACAGGGCTGTTGTAAAGCTGTTTTGCTGCTAGAACACTTCCTGCTTTACACATGTTATATATAAGAATCTTTATACATTTTCAGCATTAGCTCCCATGACATCATGGGAGCTTATATAACTCAAATGCCAACATACTTGGCACTTCCAAGTTCTTGGGTTATCTTGGGTTCAGAAGCAACTTCAGGCATGCTCTTTGCCGGGAGCTGGAATCTGCCACTATATGAGAGAACCTGAGATGGAACAAAATGTCAGACATAAAAACGAGCAGGTAATGCAAACTTTTCTAAGCCCAGGAGCTAACAGAGGCTGTTCAAATATTAGTCAATGTTCAGGTCACATCATAGTCACCAAAAAGAGAAAAAGCACAATCAGAAAGAGACTGAGTGCAAAGGGGAGGGGGGTTTGAAGCAAGCCCAAAGTTAGGCTAGGGAGTATGGCTGAGAGACTATGACAGAAAGTGAGTAACCCCAGAACTGTGCTTTAACAACTTAAAAAAAAAAAAAGGAAAGGAAAGGAAAGGAAAAGGGATGATAAATGAGAGTGCAATATATCCTAGGGATTGGACGTCAATTAGTTGTCATGGAAATTTATTTTGTTAATATGTGACACTACTCAGGGAAAGCATGACACTTTTCTGTCACTCTCTCTGTATATGTATATTTGTATATTATGTATATACATTTTAAATTAATAGTACATTTAAAGTCACTGATCCCTCAAGGAGACCTTTATTCAGAGACTATACTGTTTACATTGCAGGTCACGTTTTCTGTTTTTCACTCCTCTTGGTTTCTTTATTACTTCTGACATTTCAGTGAAAACAGGATGCCCGTTCCTTAAGAGTTCACCTAAAGCTGCTGTGTATTCCCTACATAATCTCCCAGAAAATCTCCCTTCCTACAGCCGGAAAATCATACCCTCCATTTTCAAAAGCAAAGGAGGCTCAGAAGTGGCAGTTCTGGGATTACAAAGGTTGCAGCATTGTTCTCCTGTGTACTAAAATAAATCCACCCATGAGGCTGTGACTACACAGAAGGCTGTGTTTAGTGGGATAGTCACTGTTCTTGGTATCTCCCTCCCCACCCACCATAAAAAAAAAAGAACACCTGGAGAGCAGCCTGAGCCAAAAAAAATGAACCAGAACCAAACCTGGATCCACATTTAATTTTGCAACTTGAACTGAGCTCTAGTTAGCAATATTTCTGACAAAATGCTTATTTAAAAAGGCACAAGAAGAACCAACCATGCATGCATGCATGTGATTGCAATAAGAGGCAAGCTAAAGATATTTTCATGGAACGGGTCCTTTGAAAAAATATTTACTATGTCAACTATTTTGTGCAAGAAAATATTTTTAATTACCTCCAAACTCTCACTTGTTACAAAATGAGGTGTCTAGGTCTTTAAATTTCAACTGGTTACATAGAAACACTCAATTTATCTCAATATTCTAGGCTTATTCTATCCACGGTATTTACCTGCACAGAAAATACAGTGTGTCAGACTTTAAAATCAACAGTATTCTTCCCTGTTTTTCTCTGCAGTATCTCTGTGTTTGGCCTGCCAGCCTTGACACTCATAAATCTAATAGAGTCAAAGACTATATAAATAAATAAAAGCTGACAGCCTGTCACCTGGAACAGCCAGTCTTGTTTTTATCACATTGCAGTAGACATTTGAGTTTGCCTGAGGTTGACCTTGAGTTTGCAGGTGGTTTGGGAAGCTATTTACTAAGTCTGCTGGGGGGGAGAAAAAAAACGTAACAGGGAGCTTAAAATGAACTAAACTGAAAGCGATGACAGTGCTGTTTAAACAAATAATATTGCTGACCCATGTCAGAATATTGCTATTCTTTAAGGGCCATATTCTAGCTTCTGTGGCAGGGATATGCAAAGTAGTGTGGGATAGAAGGGAGAAGGACACATTCCCACTTGCATTCTGGTGAAGGAGGCAGCCAGAATCTTGCACTATGTGAGTTACATGTCTGTGAGTATCAGTGGGGATATGGAGCAATGGTGCATGTTACCAGACATGGGCACTGCAAAGAGTATGAGGGACTGATCTAACTCCTATTGAAGCCCCTGGATTACAGTGGAGCTGGATCAGGCTAGGGCTAACTTTTGTCCTGATCTTCATGTGGTTGCATAGGCTGGGGGGAGAGGAAGTAAAGGTACACCTTGTGCAGCCGGCAGAAGGGGGTCCAGTTCCTGAACTCAGGGGAGTGCAAGAGTTACCACCAGGATGCCCACCACTAGATGGAATCTCAGAGGGAACAAAGAATAGGCAGACACATGGCTCCCCTCACATACAGACATTCATTCAGTGAAATATACAGCACAGCTCAAAAAGAGTGTAGACTGTGTAGTGAAATACTCCTCACCTCATGCAACTGAAGAGGCCTGGGAAGTGTTGTGCCTCCCTGAGGTAAATTTCCCTTTAGGCTGTGCAACTCTGCACCACCCCCAACATAAGGTTGTGCATAATTATGTAAGCGGGGGAATGGTCCCGCTATTGTGGGGAACTTTCCTCCACCCTGGTGAAGTGGGCTAGTGAAAGGATCTGAGACCTCGCTCCCACTTCCTTTGCCCAGAGGCCTCTCTGCCCTCAAGGACTCCCCTTTCACTCTCCTGTCTGGCAGAGTCCTGGTAACCCCAACAAGGCTGGGCCTAGGATTCCTGGGGGGCTCAACCCCCCAATCCTGCTGTGGTCACCTAGGACAGGGGCTAGGGGGTCCCCACTCTAGGGTACTCTCTCTGCACTGGGCACTTCCCTGACCCACTGATCATTACATACAATTTAAAGCAAATATAATTTATTTAATCAGTAATTAATTTAAAAAAGAATAAGGAAAAATGGGAAAGGTTAAAGGAAAACACATCAACCCACTCTTTGGCAGGGAACATTACAAACAGTGTCTCTGGAACGTCAGGATAGTTCACAGTCTGTACCTTGTAGGGGCCAGGCCTCCTCCTCAGCCCTGGCTGTGCTGCAGGGATGCTGTGGGTTGGACACTTGCTCTGGTGGTGGCCACACACCTCCAGGCTTTGGGTGGTGGGACCCTTCTTCCCAGTGTCAGCCCCCCATCGGGTTAAGATCTCCCTCCCAGTCTGGCCTGCAAGGACCCTTGGCTCGGGGTGTCTTTCTGTGCTGGGCCCTTTGCCCAGGGTCCCCCCTTGGCTGGCCACAGTTGCTCACCACATCTGGCTCCAGACTGCTCCAGCTTCAGCCCCAGCTCCACTGTTCTAGCTCCAGCTCCACTCGGCCTCAGCACTGATGCTGCTACTCTGCCTCCAGCCCCCTGGGCTGCTTCTCTGGCCCCTCTGGCTCTGTGGCTGCAGCCCTGCTCCCAGCACAGGGCCTGCTCTCTCCATAGCTCGGCCCCACTCTGTCTGTGTGACTCAGGGTGATTCCAGCTCACATGGAGGACGGGACCTTTTTGACCCCCTTACTCCGTCATTAACCTGTCTGCCCTGTCAATCAGGCTGACCTGGAGCATTGGCCTCTCCCCATTGCCCCTGGGGACCGTCAGTCTCAGGGTCCTTGTTTCCCATCGACCCTTCCCCTTCCTTTGGTACTGGTACCTAACTAATCAAAAACCCTCATTGAGTTTTAGTAAGGGGCCAACAGTCCCCTTACACAAAGCACAGTGGAGCCCTTCATTTTACTTGAGGACTTTTATTTAGAGAGGGTGAGCAGAACCACTGTGAGTGCTGTCAAGTATCAGGGGGTAGCCGTGTTAGTCTGTATCTACAAAAACAACAAGGAGTCTGGTGGCACCTTAAAGACTAACAGATTTATTTGGGCATAAGCTTTCGTGAGTAAAAACCTCACTTCTTCGGATGCTTTACTTTGCATCTTTCCACTCCCATGTATTGTTTACATTTCTTGCCTCAAAGCTGCCCTTTGTCCCCTCAGAGTTCCACCAACTTACACCCCCATTGACTTACCAATGTATGACATACACTGCTATTTAGCTCACTTCTCAATTTGACCCCTGACAATGAGGGGAGTGGCACAGAGTGCTGGAGACCAAAAAGGGATAGATGTGGCCATGGTTCTTCTCACATCTCCTACTGCCACACTTGCCCCCTGGCCAGCAGTCTGGTGCACGTACCATTGGGATAACATGTTGTATCCCTTTAAACAATTGAAAGGGTATAACCATGGATGCATTCCTTTATCGTCTGTAGACAGAGCCTCTCCAGCCAGTGACCCTTCACCCCAGTCCCGAATGTTACAGTGGTTTCAAAAACCAAATTCCAGCCCTCAATGTCACTCAGTCCACCAAAGTTAATTACTGGGGACAGCTGTATAAAAAAGCTATCTATTTCCCTCCTTGCTTCTGCATAAAAATTAGCCGCATCTTAGGACCGAAAGGAGCCACAGTGACATATTCAGGTCAGTCCAGTGACACAGCTCATAGGAGTTTAATTTGAACTTTTAAAAAGTTTGATTACAGCCATGAGGTTTTATTGGCATTTCACACTAAATAAAGTAGCATGACTAAGTTCTCACCTTCTGCCAGCTTGTCTTCCTTAATTTATACTTATCAAGACAGAAAACAGCCTCTTAAGTTTCAGAAAATTTAGTGACTAGGAACATAAAGTGTGTATCATTCAGAAGTTACCTAATTTCAAATAGACTTCATAACAGTTGCATATATGAACAAATCACTGTAGCTCTCCTTTTCACCCTGAGCTGTTCTTCAGAGAAGTTGCTATCAGAGGAAAAGTGAGATGATAGTAACCATATTTTCATTTTAGTATCTAGGAGAAGGTACTCCTCAATCACTAAAATGTTAGTTTCTTCATTAAAAAAAGATTGTTTCATTCATGGTGCTTACAATAATTAGGCCTGTTTCTCAGTTATGCTAAGACCATTTTACACCACGCTGGTAATATTAGAAAGGTCCCTTAAAGGAGATGTAAATATAGTTCAATACATTAATGGTAATAATACCACCTCTTTAGTCTTATGTCTGAGTGTCTTGTACAGTGTTGTACTTCATAACACCTCTAGGAGTAAGCAAGTGTGATATCCACTGGGGGACATGGAAAAACCAATGCACACAGGATAAGCACTTTGTCCCAGGTGAGCAAACAACTTCTAAAAACAGGTATGTTCTGTATATGTAAAAGTTGTATAGCAAGGGAGCCAGCCATCTGAATTTGAGATGAGTGGGGAAACTGGGCTGAGTGAGAGTAGGTGTAATCACCAATGTTCTTTACTCTATTTAATACATTGTTTTGTTGTTAGATTATAGTTTCTTTGACATTTTTCCTTCTAATGGAGAGAGACAAATAGCTAAGTATATTGTAGGAGTAAGCTGAAGGAGAGAAAGCAAAACTGTTGCTATTCTGAATATAAGATAAGAGGAACGGTGAGAAATGGAGAGATACAATACAGAAGCCCAACTAGCAAGTGAGAGGATTTGGGTACAACAAAGAGAGTTCTAGTCCTTTAATTTCAGTTGAGTCATATTTAGATAGGAAGAATCAAATAATTCCTGAAAATGTTAAAGGTTCAATGGCAGGGCAGGCACAAAGTCAGCTCAGGAAGCTCAACAAAAGAGAGTGGTGTCTAATGAAACAAATGTAATTCAGTGCACAGGGTGCATATGATTGCTTTCCAGCATAAAGATGAAGATTTCCACTGCACCCAGTGCAAGGTGGTTGCACTGCTGGAGGCCAAGGTGAGGAAGCCCTACCCCCTTCGAGTTCTTCTTGCTGCAGAAGAACCAGCCCCAACAAAACAAAACAATAAAAATCCTTGGCTTCACATACAGCTGGAGGCACTAACTTGCACATTGATTTGGCACAAGCCCTTTATTTTCAAACACAGTAGGTACTCAAATTGTCTTTCTGAAAATACTTTAGTATCCTTTAATAAGTCAATCAGTGTGTAAGTACCTAAAGAAAAAAGATAGGGTCAAAGCAGATTTGGGGCCAGGAAGAAATTTTCCCCAGGTCAGATACATAGGGAACTTATTGTTGTTTTTTTCCATCTTTCTCTGCAGCATGGGGCACAGGTCATTGGCTAGCATCATCTGGATATATCTCACTTAATCATTTCCCTTACATTGCAGAGGCCTCAGGCATTAGTGTACCTTGGTCCCCTGCTGTTCTCTGCCAATGGCACACAATAGTTTAGTCTCCTGTAGGCTGTAATACTTTGGTCTAATTCTGATTGTTGGGTTTGGTGCAGGGGACCCTGAGTGGTGGTTAGTGGCTTGTCATATACAGGGAGGTCACACTAGATGATCCAGTGATCCCTTATGGCCTTAAATCTATGACTCAATAAGACGTGTATGTAACAATGAAAATCTACTCAAAATCACATGCATTTGGTGTCACACTTCCTGGGGGTAGCCAGGGCTATGAAGCACCTCACTACCACCTGTGCCTGCTGTGCGTCAGCTTCTCAACTCCTCTAGCCATAGGCAACACAAGCACTACCCTCTAGCCCTATGCAAGCCCTGCTGCCTCGTTACAAGATAGAGATTGTCATATTCCAACCCTCGAGCCCTCTGAGTTGGAGCATCCAGGCCCAGGTCCACTGGGCACTTGCAGTATTCACAGACTTGTCGCTTCCAAATGAGCACAGTGCTTCTTACCAGTTTCACCTCAGATCACCTACCGCTTAAGACACAGCACTTAGATATGTTTATAGTGAAATCAAGTATACGTTTATTTAACAGAGCAAAGAGATTCAAGTGATAGCAAGTAGATGTACTGGAGACAAATGGTGACATATAAAATAAAACCATAACATGCATTCTAGAACCTAGACTTAATTAATTAGATAGTTTTATGTTTTACAGAGTAATGCTCACCCAAAGCCCTGGCTGCATTTTACAGCCAGGCTTCTTCATGAAAGAGACATGCTGTCAGTTTGCCTCCTAGATGGAAAACCCCTACGTTTCTAAACCTGCTAAAATGTACCCTAACAACCCTTTGTCTTTAGTCATACACAGGACACTCCCTGCTGTTTGTTTCATCCTGTGAATTTCCTCTCTTTGAAGGTTTTGCAATCTCTTATTTTGTTTGTGGCTCAGTATGCAAGTCGCTTTAAATTATGAGACATACAATACCCAAATGACTCAACAGGAAGATAAGCATCTGTTACTTCCTGCTTGAAAGGATTTTTTCTGTGGTATGTCACCTCTTGCTCACCTGCCACAACTCCATGACCTTCAGAACATAATTTTCAGTATAGATCCATTATTTCTTAAATATTGTCCGTATAAACATTTCACAATGATTATGATGAACAGTGGGCTACTGGCTCTCAGTAAAGACCTTACACACTAACTTTTGTTGAACTATTATGCATATATCTGACCCAGGCATATAACCCTGTTGGCACCAAGAGGTTCATGGGTCACAGTTGGGTTTCTTGAGTTCCATAATGACCTCAAAATAGGCCACTAATTGATGTCAGTGTTTGCAATAGTAAGAAAAAAAATTCAGGTAAAGATGACTTTGCATTATGGATGTGGATATTAGTTTTTATTTTTCTCAGATTTTCTCATGTTTTTCAGTATAAAAATAGCCATTTTTATAAAAACACTAACTTCATGAAAGAGTCTAAAAAGAAGGAAACGTAGAATTTTGGACAGCAATAAGCAGTGTGTAAGGGGGTTTTCGAAAACAAATTATGCCAAACCAATTTAATTGCTTTCTGTTATACAATGATAAGTGGAGAGGATAAAGGTAATGCTATGAGCACAGTAGACCTTGGTTTAGTTAAAACATTGACTACAGTTCCATGCTACATTCTCAGAGAGGGAAAAATAAATGTGGATTGCCCTGTATGTGATAGATAGGTAACTGCTTGAATGAGACTCTGAGAATAATTACAAATACAGTAACTCCTCACTTAACGTCCTCCCGCTTAACATTGTTTCGAAGTTACGTCGCTGCTCCATTAGGGAACATACTCGTTTAAAGTTGTGCAATGCTCCCTTATAACGTCGTTTGGCTGACTTTACAAGGGAGCATTGCACAAGTTCCTCTTCTCGGCCTCCTCCCCCTCCCTTCCTTCCTCCCTCCCAGTGCTTCCCCCGCTGCCAAACAGCTGTTTGGCGGCACTTAGGACTTTCTGGGAGGGAAGGAGCGAGTGAGCGAGCGAGCGGGGAAGCTGCCCCCCCCCCCCGCCAGGCAGGGTGACCTGGAATGCAGGGGCTTTAGGGGCTGCAGGGCCCTGGGCTAAGGGGGCCCCAGGGCCCTGGCCTGCAGCTCTAAAGCCTCTTTCAGAATGCGGCCCTGCGAGCACGGGCCAGAGGACTCAGGAGGAGCAGGGCAGCTGCGCAGCCAGCGGCCAGAGAGAAGCAGCTCTTTCCCCTTCAAAGTGCCGCTTCTCTCTGGCCGGCTTTGAAGGGGAAAGCGCCGCTTCTTTCCAGCCGCTGGCTGCGCGGCTGCTCCTGCTCCTCCACGGGCCGGAAGACTAGGAGGAGAAGGGCAGCCGCGCAGCCAGCGGCCAGAGAGAAGCGGAGCTTTCCCCTTCAAAGCGCCACTTCTCTCTGGCCGGCTTTGAAGGGGAAAGCGCCGCTTCTCTCCGGCTGCTGGCTGCGTGGCTGCCCCTGCTCCTCCTGAGTCCTCCGGCCCGTGCTCACAGGGCTGCATTCCGAAAGGGGCTTCAGAGCTGCAGGCCAGGGCCCTGGGGCCCCCTTAGCCCAGGGCCCTGCAGCCCCTAAAGCCCCTGCGTTCCGGGTGGCCCTGCCTGCTGGGGGGGGCAGCTTCCCCACTAGCTCGCACCCTCCCTCCCAGAAAGTCCTAAGCGCTGCTAAACAGCTGTTTGGTGGTGAGGGATCTGGGAGGGAGGGAGGAAGGGACGGGGAGGAGGCAGAGAAGAGGAACTTGTGCAATGCTCCCTTGTAAAGTCAGCCAAACGACGTTATAAGGGAGCATTGCACAACTTTAAACGAGTATGTTCCCTAATGGAGCAGTGACGTAACTTCAAAACAACATTAAGCGGAGGACGTTAAGTGAGGAGTTACTGTATAAGAAAAGCAGGGTTCTGAACAAGTCCATCCTCAGACCAGTGCTATTCTACATTAACAAATTGGCAACCTAGTTATTACTTACTTCTGGCGTAGAATTCCACTGAAGTAAATGGGAGTTTTCTATGTATGAAGTTGGAAGATGACATGTAGAGAGTCCACTAATCATATTCATGGACAGATTTGAAAGATCGCATATACTTTGGAAGATAAAATAAAAATATAGCACAATACTGATAAATTGAAGAAATCAATTTAAATAAATAATAGATTGACTAAAGTGGTTTGTAGAATGTTCACATCAGAAGGAATAAAGGAAGTAATTAAATGCACAAACAATGCATGTTAACTGGATAGGCAGAGAATGACTGGAGGATTATGATGAGTGATATAACAAATGAGTTGTCAATGTGTTTCTCACCCACACACAAAACAAATGCTAAATTCGACTGCACAAAGAAGAGCAAGATAATACTGTTTTCTACTCAGAACTGGCTAGGTCTTATATGCTTAATT
>NW_020665189.1:16495230-16548707 GCF_002925995.2 Terrapene triunguis
GAGCAGCGAACCGCGGCCAGTGGGAGCCGCGATCGGCCGAACCTGCGGACGCAGCAGGTAAACAAACCGTCCCGTCCCGTCAGGGTGCTTACCCTGGCGGGCCGCGGGCCAAAGGTTGCCGATCCCTTGTCTAGTTTGTACTCCAGGGATCTGTCACACTGGAAATCCACATTTATTGTCTCTTAATGAACCCAGTTCAGATTTGGTCAGTTCACAGGTTATGGAAAGATGGATGTAACTGCCAGCTCTGCAAACTCAGTCTGGCATCAGAGAGCCAAAGTGCTCTATCTGTCTCATGTGCCATTCACCATTTAGTAATACAGATTCTGCAGGCCAAACCCTGCCTTTAGTTTCACCAGTACAAACAAAGGCAGGGTCTAATCTGAAGACAATGAAATTTCACACGTGAACCTGCAAATGGGATTTGGGTTGGAATATGCAAGAGGACCATGGGCTTTGGGCACCTAATTCCCTTAAGGCTCCTTTGAAAACCTGAGCCTTATTCATCTATTCTGAAAGCAAGGAAAGAGTCATACTATTAGGACATGAACATGCTTTTCTGACTGGAGCCACTATTGCCCTTTCGTTACCTAATATATATCATTTCTCTACACTGATGCTGCTGTGGTTAACAGATTCCTGGGTCTGTTGATCCTTTAATGTTTCTACTGAGCTGCCTTTGAAGCAGCTGGATTCAAAGTAAATGTGATCTTTGAAAAAGAGAATACATACCTTCTTTATAGTCTAAACAGCACCTCCATTCAATTCTCAGTCCTTTTCTCAAGGTGACTGCTCTTTGTGTAACATGTCTTATCTTAATGCTCTGTGACTCAGCTGCCAAGCATTTACTACATTTAAAAGGAAACACTAAAAATCTCAAAGCTGCAGTGAGACCACTGAGGTTTGCTAATTAGATTCATTAACTATTTTCCAATTGTAAGGAAAATTCTTCAACTTTTTTTGTAATTCTCTTCATATCTTTTCATTAGCAATATTTTTCAGCTATCTTTTTTTATTCCTTTGAAAACATTTTGTTGTAAAATGTTCATGATTGTAATCTTAGTGCTACAATTAAAGTTTTTCCAATAATAAAATATTAAATTACAGGATTTTAAGGCATATAATTTCTCTGCAATGTTCCATAGAAAGTCCTGGACAGGAAAAACAATTTGTTAAAGTAACTGTTGTGCTAATAAAGCTGTGAATAGAATTGCTATGACTTGTAGACAAGATGATTCCTTTACATTATTTTTCCCTCTGCAGTTTGCCTGTACCCATGCAAACTTCTGGCTCTATTTCCATGAAGTACTCCTGAACTGTTTCAGTTTATTTTATAGCAAGAATAGCTATGATAGCTGATAGGCAAAGTAGTGGACTTACAAACCCTACCATCACATTTCTTGATCTATTTTCTCAAGAGGTTTTATATATTTTCTTTTTCCTCTGAGTTGTTACTCAGAACTTTTTGAGGGTTTTGAAGTATTTCTCTCTCTGTTTGGGATGGTTGTTCCTGCACTGTCTGTACACAGCGTAAAACAGACCTTCCTGTATAACACAGAAGTTGCAAAGACCAGTCCAAGTCTACAGAGGATATTTTGCCAAATGTGATCAGTTCTCTCTTCTTCTTTTTTTGTTCTTAACTGTCTGTCATTTATTTAATATCTGCTTTGAAGTTCTTTACACAGTAATTCTGCTTAATATTCTTATGACATGGTAGCCAGATTCCTAGCCTGGAAAGTTGGAGATTTCTTACCAAATCTGACACATTTGGGCCCAAATTCTGATGTTGTTCAAACTGAATATTGCCTTATTCCAAGGTAGTCTTAGTCACATTAGTGGGACTAGAAAACATCTAGTTCAGAACCCCTTTGTGCTATGCACTGTAAAACCACAGAACCAAAAGACAGTCCCTGACCCAAAGAGCTTACAATCTAAGTATAAAACAAGATACAACAGATGGATACAGAAAGACAAGGGAACACAAGCAAAAACCCATGAAACAGCATACCAGTAGCCTACCCGTTGTCAAGTTTTTTGTAGGCATTATGTCAAAGAAGAGTATTAAAGAGGGCTAGTCAGCCTGTTAGCATTTAAACTGCTTTACAGTGTCATAACCACCAAAGAATCATCAAATACTCATGTGAGTTGTCCCACTTAAGAGTGAGTTAGGAAGCAAGATTTGGCTCTTTGATTTCAATGAGAGGTTTTATGAATAAGGAGTTCAGGACTGTCCCCCTGCCTCCAGTGCTTTGAGCTGTTACTATGTTACTTGTTGCAAAAGTTGTCTGCACTGTTTTAAATTCATCGCATCTAGGCCAGAATGGACCACCCTGATCATGCAGTCTGACCTCCTGTATAGCACAAGCCATAGAACTTTTCCAAAACAATTCCTAGAGCATATCTTTTAGAAAAGCATCCAATCTTGATTTTTAAGATTGTCAACGATGGAGAATCCACCATGACCCATGGTAAATTGTTCCAATGGTTAATTATGCTCACAGTTAAAAGTTTGTCTTATTTCCAGTCCCAGTTGGTCAATTTCAGTGGAAAAGACAATAAAAAAGTTATGCTATTGCCAAGATTATGCTGCCCCACCCTCTTTCCCCTCCATGCACCACACAAGATCATACTCAATTGCGGTTATGTCATCTTCCACTGATGTAAGATTAGTTCAGTTTGTCTTTAATAAAAACATTGTTGAATCAACTCTTTTTGGTGTAAAATCTCAAAAGTTTGCAGGCCGTTATTTACCACTATCAATCCACAGTGTTATTACACCGTTCAGTGTAGGTGAACTGGCCATGGCTTTCCCATCTGCAGGTACTCAGTTCTTTATATTTGCAGTTGCATTATTTATGTTCATTTGTTAGGCTGTGTTATGCAACATGTTGAACCCTAAACAATAAAATGTTAGCCACAGATTTTTAAAGGACCAGGGACCTATTATATTTCCACCCCGGAAAGCTGCTGTCCATCCAAAGAGCAGATACTGTAGTGAATCTATTGGATCTATCTAGTGCAATGTTCATTATTGTGAGTACCCTGCAAAACATTTCACATTTGATGTGAACAGCAGGAAGCTGGCTGATAGCTAGCAATTCATTAGTGAAACACCATATGTTAGTAGCCATGCAGCAGATGTGTGTGTATATATGACAGAACTTGGTAGAAAGTTCCAAACTCACAGTTCAAACAAGGAAAGAAACTAATTATTATGGGACCTAAAAAAAGCAACTTGACTTACTTCCCAGCAGCTTCCCAGATGCTTCAAAGTACAGTGTTTACTGGAAAGTTCAAACTCTATGTGCAATTTATACAGCTCTCCTACTATATACTAACTGTTATATCTTTTTATTCTCACAGGTTCAAAAATTACATCCCTGGGTCTATTGTTTACTGCTGTCAGTGGTCCTGATCTGCGCATGAGGCTCACAGAATTTCCTTGGACAGTATAACCCATTTAAAATAATAACCATGTATTAATTATAATATCTGTATTACCCTCAGAAAAAAATGTTGTTAATTATATGGAGGTGAGGGACAGAGATGGTCTATTCCTGCCTTTAGCAATCAGTGATAATTTTTCTCAAAGCTTGACATGCGATTCCCAAACTGATAATTAATAATGCTTATTATTGTTCTTAGTGCCTGGAAGTGCCAATCTAGATTGGGCTTGTACTGTGTTATGCATTGTATAAACATATAGTAAGATATAGTCCCCACCATGAAGTGACTGCAGTCTAAATAGACAAGACAGAGAGAGGAAATATTATCATCCTGATTTGCAAGTATCTTAATCCTTCAATTCCCCAATTATAAAGAGATCACACAGGAACTCTGTGGCAGAATCAGGAATCAAACCCAGAGCCCTAGTGAGTTCTCATCCAATGCCTTAATGAGAAAATCCGCAATCCTCTCCTACTTATCTCTGAGTCCTCATCATGGAAGCTCTAGCCCAGGATGTTTAAGTTTCAGGTTTCTAAGTAAAAACGAGGAGTCCTTGTGGCACCTTAGAGACTAACAAATTTATTTGGGCATAAGCTTTCATTGGCTATAATCCACTTCATCAGATGCATGGAGTAGAAAATACAGTAGGCAGGTATAAATATACAGCACATGAAAAGATAGGAGTTGCCTTCCCAAGTGGGGGGTCTGTGCTAACGAGGCCAATTCAGTTAGGGTGGATGTGGCCCATTTCCAACAGTTGACAAGAAGGGGTGAATATCAACAGAGGGAAAATTACTTTTTGTAGTGCTAACGAGACCGATTCAATCATGGTAAATGTGGCCCATTCTCAACAGTTGACAAGAAAGTGTGAGTATCAACAGGGGGGAAATTATTTTTTGTAGTGACTCAGCCACTCCCAGTCTTTATTCAGGCCTAATTTGATTGTGTCAACTTTGCAAATTAATTCCAGTTCTGCAGTTTCTCAATTAAGTCTTTTTTTGAAGTTTCTTTGTTGAAGAATTGCCACTTTTAAGTCTGTTATTGAGTGTCCAGGGAGATTGAAGTGCTTTCCTACTGGTTTTTGAATGTTACAATTCTTGATGTATGATTTGTGTCCATTTATTCGTTTGCATAGAGACTGTCCAGTTTGTCCAATGTACATCGCAGAGGGGCATTGCTGGCACATGATGGCATATATCACATTGGTAGATATGCAGGTGAACGAGCCCCTGATGCAAAAAGAACCACAAGTACTCCTCGTTCTTTTTGCTGATACAGACTAACATGGCTACCATTCTGAAACCTGAGCCCCTAATGGTGTGGCTGATGTGGTTAGGTCCTATGATGGTGTCCCTTGAGTAGATATGCAGACAGAGTTGGCAATGCGGTTTGTTGCAGGGGTTGGTTCCTGGGTTAGTGTTTCTGTTGTGTGGTATGTAGTTGCTGGTGAGTATTTGCTTCATGTTGGGAGGACTGACCTGTCTTCCAAGGTCTGTGAGAGTGGGGGATCGTCTTTCACAGAGTATTTCAACTTACTTTATGACATGTCGGCAATAGCACTGCATAATATGACATGGCATGTTATATTACGCACTACTACTACTAACATGTCATAAACTACTATAAAGTAAAAAAAAAATTAAACAATTTTCACATTGGAATGAAACTGAAACTTTTCAGAAACAAATATTTTTTCATTGCAGATTCCCCCTCCACTAAAAAGTTCAAACGTTTATATATATATATTTTAGTGTGATATTTTCAAAAACATTCAGCATTAAGCTAACTCTGATCCCCTTGAAATCCATGGTAAAAGCCTTATTGCCTTAAAATACTGCCTTAAATGTTTAGCTTCTCTCTTTGTTGCTTTTTAGTGGGATGAGAGTAACAGTATGGGAGAGGGTCCTGTGGCACCTTTAAGACTAACAGAAGTATTGGGAGCATAAGCTTTCGTGGGTAAGAACCTCACTTCTTCAGATGCAAGTAATGGAAATTTCCAGACGCAGGTATAAATCAGTATGGAGATAACGAGGTTAGTTCAATCAGGGAGGGTGAGGTGCTCTGCTAGCAGTTGAGGTGTGAACACCAAGGGAGGAGAAACTCATCCCACTGTTATCTTCCCTCCTCTTAAATGAATGACTCTGTTCTTCCTTGTCCCTGACCCCATTTTTCCTTTCCTCAATCCTCCCTTCCTGTTTCCATACTCCCCAATACCAAGTTCACTCCCCCTGAGTGGCAATATTCTGCTGATTCATTGTCCCTGATCCCAACAGTCTCCCTGCATCTGCAAGCAATTCTTACTTGAACCCTGGTGATGCTCCCTTCGTGGGCACCCAGATGGACTAGCAGCTCTTATACTTTAGGCTTTCCCTGGGTCAGAAGCACCACTGAATGAACTGCATGTCTCTGACCCCAGGGCAGCCCTCAAGGAAAGACACCTGGAAATCTTATATAGGCAGTATTACTGTAACCATATCAGTCTCAGGATATTAAAGAGACAAGGTGGGTGGTGTAATATCTTTTATTGGACCAAATTCTGTTGGTGTGAGACAGGCTTCTGAGGTACACAGGGCTCTTTGTCAGATCAGAAGACAGAAGCTGTGATGGTCCAATAGAAGATATTACATCACTCACCTTGTCTCTGAAAATCTTAAACAGTTTAGCAGTGGCTGCCTGGCCTGCTGAGACCCTGTGCTGTATTTTGTATCATATCAGTGTAAGAAAGAAAAAGAAGGATGTACCAAACTGAACTAATCCAAACCTGGAAATACATCTGGGTTTAATTCAGTTAGCGATTTAGGTTCTTACAGTTTATGAACTAGCTTTTCCATCCCCTACAAATGACATACGTTTTCAGAGCTCAGAGTAAGGATTCACCCATGTGATTTCCATTCACATATATAGGGCTCGCCTGACTAAACCCCCTTCTGCTACGTTTTGAGGAATTAGAGGTGAGGGACAGAGAAGAGTAGAGCCACCTAATCAAGAATACATGGACTACAATTTTGCTGCAGCATTAATATAGTGAGAAAGTACAGATTCCAAGTCAGGAATTTTCAGTCATACAAAGAATCCTCCTATCCCAAGCAAGTGAATATGACTTGACAGTCTTTATGGATGTCCTGTAATATGACAAGCCTCTACAATGAATGAGGTATTTTGTATGTGATGCAATACTAGCAAGGTGCCAGTAGAGGTCACTGAAGCAAGATTAAAAGAATGAAGAAAGCACACATAGACTTAATGGTCCTAGAAAAAGCTAATTGAGTGACCAGTAAGAGGAAGGAGTAATCACAATCTGAATGAAATTGTAAAAATCTCAGAGATCAAAAATTACATGCCAAATAGTTCCAAGCCTACATAAAACTGATAATAAGATCTTGTTAGCAGATAATTTTGCTAAGTGATCTGCCACATCAGATAATCACAGCTAGATACTAAAAAGAAAAAGTGCCATTCAGTCCAAGTATACATGATGTGTGTGTCTAAAATAAAGACTGAATTTCAGGAAATGATTGTGTGTAAATCACATCACAATTAATTATTTAAACATCTGTTTGCAAAAATCCATCATGTTATGTAACAGGAAATTTTCATTATGCCATACATTAAAAAATGTTGATGTGATTTTAGTAATTAAATACTTTTTAGTTATCATACAGGTTTAAAGTGCTTATATATATAATTAGCTATTATGTTTCATTTAAATATCAGGAGATTACAGAAAACTATGAGGTTTTCTATCAGGGAAGTTATATTGTATGAGTGGTATCAATTTTTATGTAGAAATGAAGCTATGATAACAAGAAAACAAGCATAGTCTTTTTTTTTTAATTTGATGAAAATATTTTGACAATGTTTTTATAAAAATGTTTTCTGGTTTGCCAAGAGACTGAAGATCTAACAAGGCACTTGGCAATTAAAGAAAAATGCTATCAAGCAGTGTTCTTCATTAAGGTTTCTGACTTGTGTTATTCCCCTTTGTTAACAAAAGCTATAAATCTGTCAAGACATAAAAGTGAAACCTTTTTAAATACCAAAGCCAATATGGAGCAATTCCTTTAAATGCCTTTTATGCTTTAAGCAGATACTAAAAATGGTATCCTTAGAATGTCTAAGTGCATTAGGGACAAATCTTTATTTTTTAATTAATCTGCTATCGATCCACTCCATAAAACGTTGGGCAAATTTTTAGAAGAGGCTTCAACATTGGCATGGCGAAGCTTTTGCATGATTATTTCCAGGGCTGATTGGAAAATTTTCCATCTAAATTATTTATTTATGTATTGTTGCAGAAAATTGGGGTTTGGGTTAAATGAAAATATTGAGTGAAATTGTCAGCTTTCCTTCAATATTTTGTTTTTCATATGAAAACAACAACAAAAAAGAAAAATGAAAAGTTTGGGATTTGGGCAGTTTTGGACCAAAAGTTTTTAGTTTTCAGCAACTGAAAACTGAAAAAAAAAACAAGTTTTCATTTTTTCCCAAAAATTGAAATTTTCCATGAGAAAAAATGTCAATGTTCTGACCAGCTCTACTTTTTTCTTTCCACCTAGATTTTATAGGTTTTTTTCCCCTAGATTTTGGGTAAACTGGATTTTTCCACTAAATCAGGTTAAACTCCAAGCTTTCTAGTACAGAGGTCTGTGACTCAGGTATTGAAGCGTGATACTTTTGATGCAGCTGCTACACTTTCAAACTCATCTGCTAGCAAGAACATTGAGAAATGCTTCAACTCGGGGGGGGAAATATTGCTGGAAATGAGCAGGATATGTCTCAACACCAGGAGGCTGGTAGAGTCTTAGGCCTGGTCTACACTACGGGTTTAGGTTGACTTTAGCCGCGTTAAATCGAATTAAGCCTGGACACGTTCACACGACGAAGCCCTTTCTTTCGACTTAAAGGGCCCTTTAAACCGGTTTCTTAACACCACCTCCGACGAGGGGATTAGTGATAAAATCGGCCTTAGGGGGTCGGAATTGGGTTAGTGTGGCCAGAATTCGACGTTATTGGCCTCCGGGAGCTATCCCACAGTGCTTCATTGTGACCGCTCTGGACAGCACTCTCAACTCAGATGCACTGGCCAGGTAGACAGGAAAAGCCCCGCGAACGTTTGAATTTCATTTCCTGTTTGCTCAGCGTGGAGAGCACAGGTGACCACGCAGAGCTCATCAGCACAGGTAACCGTGATGGAGTCCCAGGATCGCAAAAGAGCTCCAGCATGGACAGAACGGGAGCTTCGGGATCTGCTCGCCATATGGGGAGATGAATCAGTATTGGCTGAACTCCGAAGCAGTAAACGAAATGGCAAAATATTAGAGAAGGTCTCCAAGGCCATGAAGGACAGAGGCCATAACAGGGACACACAGCAGTGCCGCGTGAAAATTAAGGAGCTAAGGCAAGCCTACCACAAAGCCAGAGAGGCAAACGGAAGGTCCGGGGCTGAGCCGCAAACATGCCGCTACTACGCAGAGCTGCATGCCATTCTAGGGGGTGCAGCCACCACTACCCCAACCGTGTGCTATGACTCCATCACTGGAGAAACACACAGGGAAGCGGGTTCTGGGGACGAGGAAGATGAGCATGAAGATAATGTAAATAGCTCACAGCAGCAAGGAAGCGGAGAAACCAGTTTCCCCAACAGCCAGGATATGTTTATCACCCTGGACCTGGAACCAGTAACCCCCGAACTCACCCAAGACCCTGAGGGCACACAGGGGACCTCTGGTGAGTGTACCTTTGTAAATATTACACATGGTTTAAAAGCAAGCGTGTTTAATGATTAATGATTAATTTGCCCTGGCGATCGCGGCCAGTACAGCTACTGGAAAAGTCTGTTAACGTGTATGGGGATGGAGTGGAAATCCTCCAGGGACATCTCCAGAAAGCTCTCCTTCATGTACTCCCAAAGCCTTTGCAAAAGGTTTCTTGGGAGGGCTGCTTTATCCCGTCCACCACGGTAGGACACTTTACCACGCCAGGCCAGTAGCACGTAGTCTGGAATCATTGCATAACAAAGCATGGCAGCGTATGGTCCCGGTATTTGCTGGCATGCAGACAACATCCATTCCTTATCGCTCTTTGTTATCCTCAGGAGAGTGATATCATTCACGGTCACCTGGTTGAAATGGGGCAATTTTATTAAGGGGACATTCAGAGGTGCCCCTTCCTGGTCTGCTGAACAGAAATATTCCCCGCTGTTAGCCACGCGGTGAGGGGGAGGGGTGAAGTGATCATCCCAGAGAATTGGGTGTGTGTGGGGGGGGAATTAGTTGGGTTTGTGCTGCATGTTAACCGTGAAACCGCAGCCCCTCCTTTTACATTGCAAACCCATTTTAAACGGCCAACCCAACGGGGCCTTGGTATGGTTAATGATAGCAGTACTCTTTGAAACCATCCCCACATGTTAAGAAGGTTAAAAAAGCCAAAAGACTGTGTCTTACCATGGCTGCCTGCAAGCTGAAATCTGTGACCTGGCACTGCGTGAGTGATCTCTCACACCAAGCAGGCAGGCCCTCAATATAAGAGGAAAAATGCGACCTTGTAACGAAAGCACATCTGCTGTGTTATGTGAACAGCAAAATGTAACGTGAAAGAGTGTACCCATTGTTCTCTAAAATGTATCTTTTTTAAACACCTCTCCCCTTCTCCTCCACCAGCTGCAAATGTATCTCCTTCCCAGAGGCTAGTGAATATTCGAAAACGTAAGCGAAGGACACGTGATGAAATGTTTACTGAACTACAGACTGCCTCCCACGCTGACAGAGCACAGCAGAATGCGTGGAGGCAGTCAATGACTGATTATCGAAAAGCCCAATATGAGCGAGAGGAGAGGTGGCGGGCTGAATCGCGGGCTGAGGAGGAGAGGTGGCGGGCTGAATCGCGGGAGGAACAGAGGAAGTTGCGGGCTGAAGATGAGAGGTGGCGTCAGCTTGCACACAGAAAGCAAGAGTCCATGCTCCGGCTGCTGGAGCATCAAACTGATATGCTACAGCGTATGGTTGAGCTGCAGGAAAGGCAGCAGGAGCACAGACCGCCGCTACAGCCCCTGTGTAACCAACAGCCCTCCTCCCCAATGCTACAGCGTATGGTTGAGCTGCAGGAAAGGCAGCAGGAGCACAGACTGCCGCTACAGCCCCTGTGTAACCAACAGCCCTCCTCCCCAAGTCCCATTGCCTCCTCACCCAGACGCCCAAGAACACGGTGGGGGGGCCTCCGGCCACACAGTCACTCCAGCCCAGATGATTTCCCGAGCAATAAGTGTTAAAGTTTTAAAGTTTTAAACTGCAGTGTGTCCTTTTCCTTCCCTCCTCCCCCACCCATCCCGGGCTACCTTTGCAATTATCCCCCTAGTTGTGTGATGAATTAATAAAGAATGCATGAATGTGAAGTAACAATGACTTTATTGCCTCTGCAACTGGTGCTTGAAGGGGGGAGGGTAGGGGAGGGTGGGGTGGTTGGTTTACAGGGAAGTAGAGTTAACCGGGGGGGGGGGGAGGGGCGGAGGGTTCATCAAGGAGAAACAAACAGACGTTTCACTCCGTAGCCTGGCCAGTCACAAAACTGGTTTTCAAAGCTTCTCTGATGCGCACAGTGCCATGCTCTGCTCCTCTAACCGCCCTGGTGTCTGGCTGCGCGTAATCAGCGGCCAGGCGATTTGCCTCAACCTCCCACCCCGCCATAAATGTCTCCCCCTTACTTTCACAGATATTGTGGAGCGCACAGCAAGTAGCAATAACAATGGGGATATTCTTTTCGCTGAGGTCTGAGCGAGTCAGTAAGCTGCGCCAGCGCGCTTTTAAACGCCCAAATGCACATTCCACCACCATTCGGCACTTGCTCAGCCTGTAGTTAAACAGGTCCTGACTCCTGTCCAGGCTGCCTGTGTACGGCTTCATGAGCCATGGCATTAAGGGATAGGCAGGGTCCCCAAGGATCACGATAGGCATTTCAACATCCCCAACGGTTATTTTCTGGTCCGGGAAGAAAGTCCCTTCCTCCAGCTTTCTAAACAGAGCAGACTGCCTGAAGACGCGAGCATCATGTACCCTTCCCGGCCAGCCCACGTTGATGTTGGTGAAACGTCCCTTGTGATCCACCAGGGCTTGCAGCAGCATTGAAAAGTACCCCTTGCGGTTTATGTACTCGGTGGCTTGGTGCTCCGGTGCCAAGATAGGGATATGGGTTCCGTCTATGGCCCCACCACAGTTTGGGAATTCCATTGCAGCAAAGCCATCCACTATGGCTTGCACGTTTCCCAGAGTCACTACCCTTGCTATCACCAGGTCTCTCATTGCCCTGGCAACTTGGATCACAGCAGCCCCCACAGTAGATTTGCCCACTCCAAATTGATTCCCGACTGACCGGTAGCTGTCTGGCGTTGCAAGCTTCCACAGGGCTATCGCCACTCGCTTCTCCACTGTGAGGGCTGCTCTCATCCTGGTATTCTGGCGCTTCAGGGCAGGGGAAAGCAAGTCACAAAGTTCCATGAAAGTGCCCTTACGCATGCGAAAGTTTCGCAGCCACTGGGAATCGTCCCACACCTGCAGCACGATGCGGTCCCACCAGTCTGTGCTTGTTTCCCGGGCCCAGAATCGGCGTTCCACAGCATGAACCTGCCCCATTAACACCATGATTTCCACATTGCTGGGGCCTGTGCCTTGTGAGAGGTCTAGGTCCATGTCCATTTCCTCATCACTCTCGTCGCCGCGCTGCAATCGCCTCCTCCTCCTCCTCGCCTGGTCCTGGTTTTGCTTTGGCATGTCCTGGCTCTGCATATACTCCAGGACAATGCGCGTGGTGTTCATAGTGCTCATAATTGCCGCGGTGATCTGAGCAGGCTCCATGATCCCAGTGCTAGCTATGGCGTCTGGTCTGAAAAAAGGCGCGAAAGTAGTATCTGACGGACCAGGGGAAGGAGGGAGGGAGGGAGGGAGGGAGGGAGGGTCGAGTGACGACATGGCATACAGGTACAGGGAATTAAAATCAAGAAAGGTGGCTTTGCATCAGGGAGAAACACAAACAACTGTCACACAGAATGCCCCCCCCCCCAAAGATTGAACTCAAAAGCCTGGGTTTAGCAGGAGGAAGGGGGGGAAGCAAATGAATACAGAATAAATCTATTTTTTACATCTTAAGACGACGGTGCAGCATGACTGATAGCCCTTGGCATTTTCTGGGTGCTTGGCAGCAAATACTGGGCGCTTGGCAGTTAGCCTTCAGGTCTATTGCACGATCTGATACCCAGTATGACAACGATGGATACCAGTCGTAATATACTATCTACTGCCCAAAAGGCAAGGGGTTGCTGCTGTGTAGCAATGTTGCCCCATCCTGCGCATAATACGTCTGATAACCATCATCATCAAGGCAAGGGGGCTGGTGCAATGCAGCCCCACGGCTGCCAGCCCCATGTCTGCCAGCACCCAGATCGCCCTCGGCCTCTTCTGGGTACTTAGCAGAAAACTGGGTGCTTTGCAGAAAATAGTACACTACGACTGATAACCATCATTGTCTGCCCAGGTGCCCATGATTGACGGCCACTGCTGTCCGACGAGGACGGTTACCAGTCGTAATAAACCATCTACTGCCAAAAGGCAAGGGGGCTGGTGCAATGCAGCCCCACGGCTGCCAGCCCCACGGCTGCCGGCACCCAGATCGCCAATGAAGGCTACTAGTCATGCTGCACCGTCTACCGCCAAAAGGCAGTTAGCTGCTGCTGCTGTGTAGCAATGCAGTCCCACGTCTGCCGGCACCTAGATGACATATGGTGACGGTGAGCTGAGCTGAGCGGGCTCCATGCTTGCCGTAGTATGTTGTCTACACAGGTAACCCAGGTAAAAAGGCGCGAATCTATTGTCTGCCGTTGCTGTGACGGAGGGGGAGGGGCCTGACGACATGTACCCAGAACCCCCCGCGGCACTGTTTTGCATCATCCGGGCATTGGGATCTCAACCCAGAATTCCAATGGGCAGCGGAGACTGCGGGAACTGTGGGATAGCTACCCATAGTGCAATGCGCCGGAAGTCGACGGTAGCCTCGGTACTGTGGACGCGATCCGCCGACTAGAGCACTTAGAGCATTTTATGTGGGGACACACACAATCGGCTGTATACAACCGATTTCTATAAAACCGGCTTCTATAAATTCGACCTAATTTCGTAGTGTAGACATACCCTAAAATACCTAGCCTGAGTCCTGAAGTGCTTTTAAGTCCACAAAAAAAGTGGGTAGATGAACTCCATCATTTAAATAACAACAACAGCAACAACAAAGGTTGGGAGAGAATTAGATGGCCTAGTACTTGGTATTAGGACATAGATCCTTCTACATTAAAATCACTACTTTAAATCCAGTTCAGGCTGATGGTAACCAAAAGTTGTTACTGTATAATGGCTCTTTAGTGGCCCTTGCAAAACCAATTTGTGGCTCCATTCCAGTTCCCAGTGGTCAAAGGCCCACATCTCAAAAAAAAAAAAAAAGAAAGAAAGAAAGAAAGAAAGAAAGAAAGAAATCCACCATAAATTACATACATTTTTCAACTTTTGAGGCAGTCTCAGAAAGAAATAAAAGAGTGAGAGGCTGTGAAGACTCAGCTATTCTTTCAGAATTTCTTCTCCACGTCCAATTTGAGACAAGTTTGCAGAGCAGTGTCGGAAGGCTTGCACTGCCAGTGCTCATGTTATAATTGTTTTGTAAAGAGGAATTCACTCTCCAAGGCTAACATCTGGCACCCTTTAAAAAGTACTAAATTCACTCACTCATTTTCTCTCACATTCTCTCTCAGCAAGTGCTCACTAAGCCTATGGATAAAGAAAGCAATAAACTTCATGAAGGCTAAACGGCGGTGAATACTTGGGGTTCAAGAAGGAGAAGATTCAATAATATCCAGAGAAAGATGATTTCCAAATATGTGTGTACAGATCAAGTACACTGGAAAGCCCTATATGGAGACAGAGGTAAACACTGCACCATTACTAGTCAAGTTAATGATTCAAGGGATGAAGAATGAATAGTTCAGAAGACCATATTCCTAAATCTAATTACAAAGGCAAGCAAATCTTTTTTTTTAATCCTAAATTTGGGGCCCCATTGACCATGGTAAAATAACAATTTGTTTAAAAGACTGTTGAAGTGCCTATTCTTTATCCCATTTAGGGTTAACATAAGGGCCATAAATATATTTCCTTTGATATTGTGACAGCTATTAAACAATTCTCAGATTTGATGGAGGGGGTGAAACCCCCTTGAGTTCTGTTAAACTGTGCTGCAAAGTAATAAGTTGGCCGTTAGGACATCTAAGATAAACCATCATACTCAGAACAATGAGAACCTAACATCAGAGAACCTAACTCATCTCTATTCCAACGCCATGTGTTACTCACAGTAGGTTATTTAAACACATACAGTGTTTCTATCATTCAGATGAGATCTACAGGGAGCTTGATCTCCCTTGGTATAAAAGTGAGGGGGCTGCTGACAGAGCATTCTCCAAAGGACCCTATAATTTTGCAATGGTGTAAGGTTTTCCCTGTCTAAAATTGCCCTAATCTGATGGCCTTCAGAATCCTCTGCAAGGCTCATCATTGATGGAAGCCTTTGGCCTGGTCTACACTTAAAAATGTTACCAGCATAGCTATATCTATTACAGGTGTAATTTTTTTTATCCATGCAGCCATGGCAGTAAAGGCATGAGTGTAAATGCAGTTATACTGGTATGGCTTAGGGGGAACTGGCATAATATACAAATGTAAGCACTTTTTTACCAACACACCCTCTAGTGCAGACAGAGTTATTGCCAGTATAGCTATACTGATATACTGATATACAGAGTTATTGCCAGTATAGATACTGATATATCTATACTAGGAGAATCCTCCTATTGTAAGCAAGGATTTTGAAGGAGGAAATGTTACTTGAGGCTTGATGCTTAATGAGCATGGGGTATTTTTTATTTGCATTATACAGTATATCAGCTTTTGTTACATTTGCTGAGGTCGTTGCTGGCTTTCTTTTTTGTATATTTTAAATGACTTTGTCATTAATTATCAAGGGTGCCTAGAGGGTAAGATTGGCACCCCTTGTGCTTTTATCATCATAAGTAACTAAATATGAATGAGACATGCTTTTTCCTAGAGTACGCAGCCCACATTCCAGTAGGGAGTCCAACAACATCTGGAATATGACTCTAGGGAATGCATCTGAACCTTTAAATGAACAAGCATCAGCTATAGTCCATGTATGTGGAGTTAAGGAGATTCACATTGACTCACACTGACTTCAAGACTAGAACCAGTTCTGATGGTATGGCCTGTGATGCAAATAAGACTGGGCGTGCTTTTTTTTTTTCCTGGACAAAGGAGGGTAACCATTAAGTATTTGATGTTAAATTATTACAGTGACTTTCTGTTTTTATCAGTATTGCTGGATTTAGTTTCAAGATCCCATGCAGCAGCATTACTAACATAACTTACCATCCCACCAGAGCAGAGAATGGATTTTTTTCTGAACACAAAATATAGCTATCCAGGTCTCCTTCTCTTAAAGGCAAAATATATGTTTATACCTTTTTAAAATTACCTTCTTGTTTCTTGCATGGAGAAAAGATTGAAACTTTAAACCTATTAGAATGGTAATCTTGAAAAATATATACATATTTTAATGATTGTCAACTTCAATACCTGTCCAGCTCAGAAAAAATGGAGTTTGTAGGGAGAATGAACTAAATCCAGAGTAGCTGAATGAAATGCAAAGTTAAAAATATTGTGTTGAATCTAGACCAGATATTAATTACACATATTTACTAAGTGATAAAGCAATTTCCCCTGTGGCGTCAAAATTCTAAATCTGAATCTGAGACTTTAAAATGATTACCTTTTAGCTGCCTACAGTGTGATGAATTTTTATTAGACTAAATTAACTGCACAAAGATATGACATTAATTTCATTCTTCTTTTGAAATTTGAGATGCTTGTCAGTTTTTGGAAGGTTTTTTTTCATAAATAAAAGCATATTTGAACTGTAAATTGAACCGTATTTTGCCATCAGCAATGAGACTTTAATCCCAGAACCTCCTCTGAGCTCTGTATTGTTGAGTTAATGAGAGGGAGAGAACCAGTTGCATGGCCACTCCCTTCACAAAAATGATGGACTGCTTGGATCAATATTAATATTTGTATTTCTATTGGTAAGATTACAAATCTGATCTTTGCCTATTTCATTCCATACCAATAGTCCTTCAGGTTTACATATTATGGGCCAGAACTTCAACTGGATTAAATTAGCATAGTTCAATGACTTAAAGGAGCTGTGCTGATACACATCAGCTGAGGATCTGGCTGTATATTATTACAATTATTAACTAATTATAGATCTATTTTTTTCTCAGTACTGTCATTACTTTGTCTTTTTGGAACATAATTATACTAATGCTTCCTATAATAATAGATTCATAGTATAAATTATCATAACTACAGTAAAGAAGACAAACCTGGAAAAATGAGCTTCACGTAACATTTTTCTGTCATTATTTTCTAGATGTTTATAAAGATCTGGTTCTTTGTAGCATTCTCCCACTAAGAAATGTTCAGGCAGTGTGATTAGATCGTCATACCCCCTTTTCACCGTGGTTTCATAATTCAATTAGGACTGGCCAATTTTGATCATTATAATGCAATAAGGTTTATTGGCCAAATTCTCAGCTGATAAACTAACTGTAGTCTCATTGACTTCAATTGATTACTATTTTAGGTCAGCCAAGAATCTGTCTCTTTGTATTTGATCAATCATTAGATTCAGTTTACTCTGGAATTACATTGTATGGGGCAATTCTGCTATCTGGGTGACAGTGGCAAACCAGGCAGGCAGTGTGACATAGTGGATACAGCAATGGACTAGGACTCCAGAGATGTGGCTTCTATTCTTGGCTTTGCCAATGACATGCTGTATGATCTTGGCAAGTCATCTCCCCTGTTTGTACAGTTTCCCCATCTGTAAAATGGGGATAACAATACTGACCTCCTTTGTAAAGTGCTTTAAGATATATTGATAAAAGAGCTATATAAGAGTTAGGTATTATTATTATTAAACCATATGAGGTGGTACAGTTTCAAACACAAAGGTAGATGGACTCGAAGCTTAACTAGGGAAACAGAAGTCTGCTAAATTTTGAACTCTTCAGATACTTACATAGTTTGTCAGAGTACCAGTCCATGGTGGTTAGTGACAAAAATTAGAATACATTAATTAATAATGTCTTTCCTAACTGAACAGTGATGTGCATTTGTGTATACATTCAGCGGGGAGTTAGTGTTGTATTAATTTAGTTCATTTGTTAGGATGTGTTATATAATGAAACCCAAACAGGGAACTGACAGATTTAACATAGCTAAACGCACCTGTTTCACCTTTGGAAAATTGCTACTTTCTCAAATAGTAACTTTGTCCAGATTCCCTAAAATAAACTCAATGTCATTGATTGACATGAATTTATTCGTAGTAGTTTTACAGAGAAACTAGAAAGCTAACTCAAGTCTAGCAAGTTATTAGTGAGGCACCACATGTTAAAAGCATACAGCAGATATAAAAAGTATGTGAGTTATGTCTTACATTGGATATTTTATAAAATCTTTTCTGAAATGCATTTTGGATAAAATAAAAGGCAGTGCCTGGTATTCACTAAAGGAGTTACTCTACAACACCTGACCCCATGTTTTGTGCGTGAATGATTCCTAGCACAACCATAGGGGCTCTTCATACAATTCCTTCTATGAGCTCTATATTCTCTACTCTTACTAGGTCCATCCCTTCCCCTTTCTTTGTTAAATTGGACTACATTCACTTATATTGGTTTTGGAGATCATCTTTCTTATCCCAGTGAAAGCCACTACAACAATATCTGGTAAAGAAACAGTGTATATTTTTCAGGCAACTAACTAATACCGCTGTCCAATAAGGAATATTTCTTTAATGAAATATGCATCTTTTCAGAGAACAGATTTACTGTGAACATAAAAGTAAACTATAGAGATGGGCTTGAGTCACGACTTTTAGCTTTGGAATTGGATTTAATTCTGAATTTCCCCAACATGCAGGTTTTATCGTCCACTTTGACCCATTAAAGATAGTCAGGGAGCTCACATATGGCTCTGAATTTGTCCTGAGTTTTGGGATGTTCAGATTTACTCTTCTGGATTCAGCCTCTCTCTATTAAAATAAAATTGAAACTAAATAGTTAATAGAAGCGACTAACTCATTCCTATAATATGCAAATACTAGAGAACACTGAGAGAAATAACAGTAGCACATTTCCCAGAAGCACACTAATTCCTGTGATTATAGTATTACTGGCCAAAGATGAAAGTTTAGGGCAATACATTCATGTAATTGCCCCAGAAAATGTTTGGTTTTACTGCTATGGTGTTTGGAGATAATTACTCACCATTTGTTTTAGTATCCTGTACTGACTACTTGGATTATTCTCCACTGAAGTTGATTTATTTATTCGGTGTATCTGATGACTTCAATGCGGGCTTGCTTGTTTATTGCCCACAGAAGGTGGCCAAGAAACTTCAACATTTAAAACTGTTCTAGCTAGCTAGTTCCCCTGAGTTCTGTCATCCAAGAAGAGCTGGACAATTGATATGGCCCATTCTTTTGCTGTTGAGATTTTCATAACTAGACAGCTTTTCTTAGGTGGCAAACATGAAAGAAAGTCACATGCTATTGCTTTTGGTTCTCTTATTGGTTGAGTTCACCCCATGTGGTCAGGAAAGGTAACCGAAGACTGTCTTTTCTGAGCGATTGAGCCTATTTACACTTTTTTTTTTTTTACTGCTTTCCCATTTAACCAGCAATGGAAACAAATTATTACTTTTGTGTCAACATTTGCATTTTTTTATGTCAGTAGCATGTTATCCCTGTAGTATCTTACTGACAGGCAGAGCAGTGTCCAGATAAATCCTCTTATTATGAACAAGCACTATGTACAGAAATGAGGTAACAAAGTTACTACTGCTCTGTTTCAGCTGCAACCTGTGACTGTGCACGCTATCCTGGGCTTCCTTGTTTCTGACACAACAGGAAGTGTGTCCCAGAAAATCAAAATTCCCTGTAGAGTAGCATCTCTATGTGTGTTGCTTCCTGCATCATTATTGCATGCATAATGTCCTTACCTGTCTGAAGCCCGTGTAATAGTAAGTTCAGGACACCATGTCTCTGTCTTTAATACTTATCTTTTTTACACTGACTATTTCATCATGTTTACAAACTACTATCCACCCTCCTTGATTTTCTGTCCTTGTCCTAAGGGCATCTGCCCTTCAACCTTGATCCGACAGCATTTTAGTACATTGCAATTGGTTTTGCATTTCATATTTCTACAACCTGCCTAACATTTAGTGCAACTGCCTTCTGAATCTTGTTCTTGTTCAGCCGAGACCCAATGCAGCCATGATCCAATAAAGAGGTACAGCTATGACTTAAACAGGAACAGATACCAAAGGGCCACCGCCAGTCACAGAGGGAGAGGCTTAACATCAGCAGCATTACTTTGTTATTTTTGGACATCTTCTAGCTTGTCAGGTCTGCTTCCCGGCAACCTCAAAGAATCATCACAGAGAAATGTTTGGCTATTTGACTGAAACAAGCAGACAGTCAGCAATTTAAGAGCAAGCTTTGGAACCAGACTGCTGCTCAGGAAATCTCTTAAGTAGCAAACTTTTGTTTGAAGTGGTTTTCACAAGTTGATATGTGAAGACAAATAAAATAAATTAAGACTACCTCCATTGTCCTGCCCCATAGCCCACTGAAGTTAATGTTTTTTCTCTCCAGCCAGAAACTAAAATTGACAAAAGCCTTCCAGGTGAGAAACTGGGGAGCTGTCATTTCAATTTACCCAATGGAAAAATGAAATTTTTCAGCAAAATTGAAATTTTCCCACAGAAAAATTTGATGTTGTGAAAAGGGAAATTTTCCATCAGAGTAATTTTTTGACTGAAAATTCTCAAACAGCCATACAGTAGAACCTCAGAGTTATGAACACCATAGTTACAAACTGACCTGTCAACCACACACCTTATTTGGAACCGGAAGTACACAATCAGGCGGCAGCAGGAGCAGCAACAGAAAAAAAAAGAAGAAGCAAATACAGTACAGTAGTGTGTTTAAATGTAAACTACTAAAAAAAAAGGAAAGCAGCATTTTTCTTCATAGTAAAGATTCAAAGCTCTATTAAATCAATGTTCAGTTGTAAACTTTTGAATGCGCAACCATAATGTTTTGTTCAGAGTTACGAACATTTCAGAGTTCTGAACAACTTCCGTTCCTGAGGTGTTCGTAACTCTGAGGTTCTACTATAGTTATAACTGAACATCAATAGAAATTATCATTATTTTTTTGGCATGTGTTAGGCCTAGTGTTTGTCTACCGAAATAAAAAGGGGTGGAGAATGAGGGAAGTTTTCTTTTGGGAAAAATTGTGAACTGGCAATTTTGTCTGTATTTCCATTTTCTGAAACTGTATCTTATTTCAATTAGCATTTTAGTGCCAGATTTTCAGATTTTTAAATTGGCATAACTCAGATTACCTTACAAGTTTCAGAGTTTGTCTGTATCCGCAAAAAGAACAGGAGTACTTGTGGCACCTTAGAGACTAACAAATTTATTTGAGCATAAGCTTTCGTGGGCTACAGCCCACTTCATCGGATGCATGTAGAGTGGAAAATACAGTAGGAAGATATATAAATACACAGAGAACGTGAAACAATGGGTGTTACCATACACACTATAAGGAGAGTGATCAGTTAAGGTGAGCTTTTATCAGCAGGAGAGAAAAAGAACGGTTTGTAGTGGTAATGAAAATGGCCCATTTCCAGCAATTGACAAGGAGATATGAGGAACTGTGTGTGTGGGGGGGTGGGCGGGTAGATAAGCATGGGGAAATAATGTTACTTTGTGTAATGGCCCATCCTCTCCCAGTCTTTATTCAAGCCTAATTTAATGGTGTCCAATTTGCAAATTAATTCCAATTCAGCAGTCTCTTGTTGGAGTCTGTTTTTGAAGTTTTTTAGTTGCAATATTGCGACTTTTAGGTCTGTAATTGAGTGGCCAGGGAGATTGAAGTGTTCTCCGACTGGTTTTTTAATGTTATAATTCTTGATGTCTGATTTGTGTCCATTTATTCTTTTACATGGAGACTGTCCAGTTTGGCCAATGTACATGGCAGAGGGGCATTGCTGGCACATGATGGCATATATCACATTGGTAGATGTGCAGGTGAACGAGCCTCTGATAGTGTGGCTGATGTGATTAGGTCCTATGATGGTATCCCCTGAATAGATATGTGGACAGAGTTGGCAACGGGCTTTGTTGCAAGGATAGGCTATCTTCGAGACATCACTGACTTCCTGAGGAAACTTCAATCCATTAGTGATCTTCCTGAAAACACCATCCTAGCCACTATGGATGCAGAAGCCCTCTACACCAACATTCCACACAAAGATGGACTACAAACCGTCAGGAACAGTATTCCCGATAATATCACGGCTAACCTGGTGGCTGAACTTTGTAACTTTGTCCTCACTCATAACTATTTCACATTTGGGGACAATGTGTACCTTCAAATCAGCGGCACTGCTATGGGTACCCGCATGGCCCCACAGTGTGCCAACATGTTTATGGCTGACTTAGAACAACGCTTCCTCAGCTCTCGTCCCCTAACGCCCCTACTCTACTTGCGCTACATTGATGACATCTTCATCATCTGGACCCATGGAAAAGAAGCCCTTGAGGAATTCCATCATGATTTCAACAATTTCCACCACACCATCAACCTCAGCCTGGACCAGTCCACACAAGAGATCCATTTCCTGGACACTACAGTACTAATAAATGATGGCCACATAAACACCACCCTATACCGGAAACCTACTGACCGCTATACTTACCTACATGCCTCCAGCTTTCATCCAGACCACACCACTCGATCCATTGTCTACAGCCAAGCTCTACGATACAATCGCATTTGCTCCAACCCCTCAGACAGAGACAAACACCTACAAGATCTCTATCAAGCATTCTTACAACTACAATACCCACCTGCTGAAGTGAAAAAACAGATTGACAGAGCCAGAAGAGTACCCAGAAGTCACCTACTACAGAACAGGCCCAACAAAGAAAGTAATAGAACGCCATTAGTCATCACCTTCAGCCCCCAATTAAAACCTCTCCAGCGCATCATCAAGGATCTACAACCTATCCTGAAGGACGATTCATCACTCTCACAGATCTTGGGAGACAGGCCAGTCCTTGCTTACAGACAGCCCCCAAACCTGAAGCAAATATTCACCAGCAACCACACACCACACAACAAAAACACTAACCCAGGAACCTATCCTTGCAACAAAGCCCATTGCCAACTCTGTCCACATATCTATTCAGGGGATACCATCATAGGACCTAATCACATCAGCCACACTATCAGAGGCTCGTTCACCTGCACATCTACCAATGTGATATATGCCATCATGTGCCAGCAATGCTCCTCTGCCATGTAGATTGGCCAAACTGGACAGTCTCCACATAAAAGAATAAATGGACACAAATCAGACGTCAAGAATTATAACATTCAAAAACCAGTCGGAGAACACTTCAATCTCCCCGGCCACTCGATTACAGACCTAAAAGTCGCAATATTGCAACAAAAAAACTTCAAAAACAGACTCCAACGAGAGACTGCTGAATTGGAATTAATTTGCAAATTGGACACCATTAAATTAGGCTTGAATAAAGACTGGGAGTGGATGGGCCATTACACAAAGTAAAACTATTTCCCCATGCTTATTTCTCCACCCCCCGCCTTCACAGTTCCTCATATCTCCTTGTCAATTGCTGGAAATGGGCCATTTTCATTACCACTACAAACAGTTCTTTTTCTCTCCTGCTGATAAAAGCTCACCTTAACTGATCACTCTCCTTATAGTATGTATGGTAACACCCATTGTTTCATGTTCTCTGTGTATATATATATATTTCTACTGTATTTTCCACTCTACATGCATTCAATGAAGTGGGCTGTAGCCCACAAAAGCTTATGCTCAAATTTGTTAGTCTCTAAGGTGCCACAAGTACTCCTATTCTTTTTTCAGATTACCTTAGTGCAGGGATCGGCAACCTTTGTCATGCGGCCCGTCAGGGAAAGCCGCTGGTGGAACAGGATGGTTTGTTTACCTGCAGAGTCCACAGGTTCGGCCGATCGCGGCTTCCACTGGCAGCGGTTCGCCGTCCCAGGCCAACGGGCTGCAGAAAGGGCAGCCAGCACATCCCTCAGCCCGTGCCACTTCCCGCAGCCCCCATTGGCCTGGGGCGGCGAACCGCAGCCAGTGGGAGCCGCGATCAGCCAAACCTGTGGACGCTGCAGGTAAACAAACCATCTCGGCCTGCCAGTAGCTTTCCCTGATGGGCCATGTGCCAAAGGTTGCCAATCCCTGCCTTAGTGGAACTACATTGCTTTCACAAGCTTAGAATCTGGCATGTGGTATACGTATTCTAATTATAATTAGTAACACTTTTTCCATTATTCCTGTGGTTAGAAACAAGATGGAGATCCAAATTGTAAATAAAGAGATGAGGGCACAAGGCATTTTTAATTTTTTTTTAAAAGCACTGAAGACTTTCACTGAAAAGTTCTTTATGGTAGGATAACTACTGTATGGGGAGTTTCTTATTAAAGTTGACATGACTGCTGTTGAGCTTTGTCCCTTCTGCAATGTTGAATGAGCTATTTTTTCATCTCTTTTGTTCTTCTGAGTGAATTCTCCCTTCTCAAATGTTCAGATTATTTGCTGCATATGATATTAGTTTTTCCATCTTCTCAGTTTGTTTCGTTTTCCTTTGTCAAATTGTCAAAAAGAGTCACTTTCCTCTAAGATCTTTTTTTTCCCTTGCATACATTTTCTATTCAGCATGGTACTCTTTTTAAAGTAGAATTTAAAGTGTTACAGCCTGGTCCTGCACCACCAAAATCTTTGGGATTTTTGCCATTAACAACAATGGTAGCAGGTTCAGATACTTAATGAAACCATAGTTGCAAACATCCTTCACAGACTCCAGGACTGGAAAATGGGAATGCAAAATCTTGAACTAGCTACAAAACTAATCTAAGCTGCAAGACACCATACATGCTGAGCAGAGATTTAGGCTGCTCAAATATCTATTGGGTAATAAACAATCCTAAACCAAGCCAGGGCCCCATTGTGCTAAGCACTGTACACAGATACTAATTGACAGTTCTTGCAGCAAACAATTTACAATCCAAAATATTAATACTCTCTTGATACAGAGGAACTGACTAAGAGTATAAGAACAAGAGAAAAGCTTACTACCAATGATACATACTACTTGAATTCTGACCAGGCATGAGTGGGTTCATGGACTGCTGTGATACCAGGTACTGTGATAAACTTCAGGAAAGCAACTTTTGTGGAATTAGGAAACATAGGACCAAATCCTGCAGTAGTTACTCATGCAAAACCTCCATTGCAAGGACTGCAGAAGTTGGCTCTAGTAAGTAAGATGCAACAGAAGAAACTATTAAAATCTTTCATATAAGAGAAGGCCATAGTGTCCTAAAACCACCATATTTAAGGCTTAAAGGTGTACAGTTCCTCTTAACAACAACAATAACAACAAAAATACAGGAAATCAGAAATGGACAGGATTGATTCACAAGGAATGCTCAAAATTCTGAGATTAAAAAACCTGTACTGAAAGAATACTCCGCTTCATTTAATGTTTGTAAAGGGAAAAAATAGAAGCAGCAAAAAGTGCAGAATGAGTCAATGCTAGCCAAAGGTGGGGAAAGGCAGATCTATTGTCGAAGGGAATTAAATTAATGATGACTCAGAAACGTCTGAGATACTGAGAATGTGCTTTTTAACATGGAAAATAAAGGACAGAAATTGGGACAATCAGAGAAGAAGGGCCTCATCCAAATCTGGCTGAATTTAGTGGAATCACCCACTGAATTAAATGGGCTTTGGATCAGGCCTGTAACTAGCAGATAAAGAAAATGGAAAATCTGAACATACTGGGAAGAACCTGCCAGCCTGGTGATAGGCATTTTAATGTGTTAAGTGAACTAGTTGATGAACTTGCTTTACCACCTATGCACGCACACCACACATCCATACCCACCCCCAGAGGTTGTTTAGATCTTAGTTATTCAATGCCATAGATTATATAGGGCAGGGGTCGGCAACCTTCGGCACGCGGCTCACCAGGGTAAGCACCCTGGCGGGCCGGGCCAGTTTTATTTACCTGCTGACGCGGCAGGTTCGGCCGATCGCGGCCCCCACTGGCCGCGGTTCGCCGTCCCGGGCCAATGGGGGCGGCGAGAAGCGGCGTGGGCGTGCTGAAGGTTGCCAACCCCTGATATAGGGCATTGGATCTGACAAATGATGGGTTTAACTGAACACTGGGGGGAAATGGTTCATAGTTCCTAACACTTCATAATTAAGGAGGATGGGAAGGTAGCATGAATGTCAGATAAATGTGTGTTATGCGATATTTCCAGATGCTAATACTGTTAGACAAAGAGAGAAACTGCCACCCACTCTTCAAAAAGCAATGTATTGCTTCCAGCAGCCTCTTGTTGTATTTTGTACAAAATCTGAACTCTTGAGAAGGTAATTTTTTTCCCAATAGGCTGAGGTTTCTAATCTTGCACATCAACAGTTTGAGCTGTTAAAAGAGTGAATTAAAGATGATGCTTGATTTTAATTTAATTTTTATTTTTTTTAAAAAAAGCCTTTTCTGCAAGTGATTAAAATCTGACCCATGTCATGTCCTTCACTCCCTGCTCACACAGACTAAAACAATATGCTGTCTTTGTGTTCCATATCAGAACTCCACCTTCATAAAAGAAATGGCCGTATGCCAATAAAATGAAAATAAAATTATTGGTGGAAGACTCAGGAATTCACTTCCCCCATTACTTTGTCACAGCATGAGTCTGTTAACCTTCAGGGCATAATGGAAGACTCATACAAATTAAAATGGTAGCAGAATATTTCAATTTTTCAAATAGCAAAACAGAAATCAAGTAATAGAGTCTGATTGTCAGAGGTGCACCTATTGAAAAGTCCTACTGGATTACTTATATGGTACACACTACTGTAGCTTGTAAGCATCTCACCAATTTTTATAAATTTAAACTTGCATGGGGAAGGGAAGTATTATCTCAGTTTTACAGGTGGGCAAATAAGAGATAGGGAGATTAAGTGACTTTCTAAAGGTCAAAGAAAAAGACTGTGGTAAAGCCAGGAACTGATTCTAGTCCAACACCTTAACTGCAAGACCGAATAATCTTATTTTCCTACTTCTTATATCAAGTTGTTACCTTTTTTTGAATCACTGATTTTCCTTTGACTTCCTGATCAGGTCCAGAATTCTGCTACTCAACATGAAAATTTTACTGAAATGTTCCTGCTGTTATGTCCTCCTACTGTTTCTCTTGCTTTCTGATGGAGCCAAGGCTTCACTAACAGGCCGCTTTCAATCTCTACATAGTCTTTGTGTGAAATCCCGGCTCCGTTGAAATCAATGGGTATTTTAGCACTGATTTCAAGAGGACTAGGATTTCATCCTTTGTATCTTCTTTCTTGCTTCCCCTTGTATCTGAGCGAGTCTCCTTCTTCCTGGTATTATTCATCATTCTATGTTCAATGACCTCTTTAAGAATAAGTTACATCTGCTGCCTTTCCATGTAAATCTGCTAAACTTTTTTTTTTTCAAAAATCCATACAGTTTTTTGGATTGAACCTTTATTTGGTCAGTTAGTGTAGGTATGTGATACTAAACTGTACCTGTCTGTCTAACGTAGATTGTAAAATCATTTGAGAAGGGACTGCATGACTTATGTATGTTGCATAGCACTGAATATAAGGCTAGGGTAATTCAGTTTTTGTAAATCTCTCATTTCAAGCTTTTATCTCTGTCAGCTAATCTTAGCCTTGGTCTAACCTGGGGGTGGCGGGGGGATCGATCTAAGTTATGCAACTTCAGCTACATGAATAACTTATACTGATATTGCCAATCCTTGATATATTAGAACAGCCAAGGAAAATGCAAAGTCACTTCATTCTGGGCTGGCATCTGGGCCAGAGTTATTCATTCACCTTAATCCACAAATGTGAACCTCTTTCTCCTCGGGATGATCAGTTACTCCCATTCACTGGCAATTTTCTTCTGAGTAAATGTTTTCTTGCGTGAACAAGGAATTCCTACTCTGGCTCAGTCAGGCTATACTCAAAGTAAGGGTGGCATAATCTTCCCTGATTCTTTCAAACCCCTATATTTCATCAGCAGTTGAGAGATCAGTTCCTGAATAAAACAGTTGTTTTGCAACTTTTTTATGGGCATTTAAAAACTATTCTTTTGTTCTGCACAATTGTGATTTCTAATGCTTATGACAATCATGAATGCTTTTTTGAAGTGTTGCATTTGCTTACTCAATGCCATTCCAAATCTGTTCTAAACAACCCTGAATCTGACATGCCTGGGTGCCTGGAACTCTGACAAACATCAATGTTCATGGATGGTTAAATAGGCAATGAACTATTCATCCACTCCGTGTTGAACATATTGTATTTTTGAAAGATATAAGAGCAAATGTATGTACCTTTCATGTAAAGCAGAATGTGAATTATATTTAGAAAGGGCAATAATAGGAATAGATTAGTCAGTGTGGCCAATATGAGATAAGCTTTGCTTAATCCTTGGGCAGGGCAGAGAACTAGAAGTTGACATTCCCTGAACACTAAACAGTGATTCCTTTTCCTTGAGTGGTTAGCAAAAGGAGCACCTGTTGCAACTGCTAACTGGCAGACAGATGCTCCAAGCAGAACTGGTCAATTAAAGGTCCATTGATGGTCTTTTTGTGAGTACATTGCGGCCTAGGAAAACTAAAATAGCTTGTCCATTTTGGTAAGCCCATATGTTTTACAACCAGGGAAAATGTTATCAAGCATTTTAAAAATGCAATAATTTGGCAGGCATTTTGAAAGTAGAGCTGGTCAAAGAATTTCCAAATTCAAATATTTTTTTAATGAAAAAAGGGATTCTTTCTCTTTTGGCCTGACTTAAAAGGAACATGCTACAGTTTTATTCTAGTTTGAATTGAATTGCCCCCTTTGTTTCACAATTTTTGTAAACCCTAATTATTCTGTTGTCCTCACAAGGCCATTGATGCAAATCCTTACATCCCTTGAGTTGTCCTTGTTCAGGAGATCAGTTCCATTAACATTAATGGAACCACCCACCGGAATAAAGACTATTCACAGGCATGCAGGATTGGGCATTAGTAAGTAGATCAGTCTATAATGCTAAGCAATGCTTTTTGGGAAAGGGTGTCTGGAGCATTTGATATTGTAACTAGATGACTCATTCCTTAGTTAAAAGCAATTAGGAATGAGTACTTTTATATTTTTCCATCGACAAGCAAAGCATATGGATACTTCAAACTAGAATTATTTTTGACTAAGGAGAACAGCAACAAGAAAGAACCAACATTTCCATGGAAGAGATGATAGAGTATGTATCCCCTTCGTGAGTCTCCATTGAAATGAACACGAAATGGCTGCAGCCTCAGTAGGCATCAGACTACTAAGAGACTTAAAAGTGCAGTGAACAGGACACAAAGGCATAACAGTTACTGCTCTGGAAGCGTAGTGATTTCCTGGCTGCTTTTAATAATGATGGAGTAGGAGGGCTTCTTAGGAGACAGGGGTCTGATTTGTTACCTGACCTGTTTCTAATTGAGAACCCTCACAAATTAATATTAACAACCAGATTCCTTCCCTCCTAAATACTTTGATTTTCAGCTTTGTATGGAAAGAGACCATAGAAGCTATTGACTTCCTCCTCAGGTAGAAACAGACTCAGCACCTTGCAGGGCTAGGCATTTAAATTTGGCCCTGGAGAATTCACAGCCTTCCAATATCAAAGTCCTTGACCTCTTAAAATGTACAACTTTAAACTAGCTTCCGGCATGCAATTTTAACAAAGAAAGGTTTATTATGATGATGAGCACTGTGTTGACTTTGCTGTAGGCGATAAGTGAATGGATAATAGCACTGTGCCTCAAGAAAGGGTTGTTAGCATTCCGTTAGAGTAAGCTATAAGGAAACAGCAATACTACAGACTCCTCAGCTACTCCATTTCAAACAGGCGGCCAAGCTTAGCTGAACAGGCTTTCCAAACATCTTGCATTCATTGCAGCGATTCTGGAAGCTTGAGCGTGTCAGATTCCCAGCCTGCTTGGGGAGCTGGGGAAAAAGAAACTTTAAGCAATTTCAAACTGTTTATTTATTAAAAAGCCACAATAAATTCAGCAGTTGCCGCTTTGACAAGTTGCTTTAAAAGAAATCAGGGAATTGGTACTCTGGTGAATGGAGGAGAAAGAGGTGGTGAAAGGTTAAGAAGGAGACTTTGAGTAGACATCAAATAAAATTAGTTTTGACTTGTAGTATTTGCCTGTTCAAAACCAGGTACAGCACTTGCCAAATGGTGGTGCCAGTTTTAAAGTCTATTGGAAAGGGCCTAAAATGCGTTAAACTCTGATCATTTTTCGCACAATGTATGATTACGAGTTGCATGGATTTGATTTCAGTCCAGCTGGAAGGAACATTCTCCTGCATTGGCATAATTCAGCAAGCAGCATGGGTACAGGGTGGGTCTGGAGCCAACAGACTTGGGCCTGGCAGGTGGGCCAGTATGCTGAATAACTTCTAATTTTACAGCTTGCTGCTCAGAAACATGGGCCTGGTATAAAAATTAATAAAGGTCTGTGAGTGAATAATGCTTCCTCGTTGAAATCCAAGTTTGGCAGAGTAACCTAGGGATAGAAATGCCTTCTGATCCTGAAGGGGAAAGCAAGCTGATTTCATCAGAAGCTCTGTGGCAATGAACACAAAATCTATATAATATGAAATATAATTCTTGATACTCTGATTAAACTGGTCAATTGTAAAGACGCAGGGCCACCTCCTCAGCAGGTGTAAATTAGTGTAGCTCCATGGACTGAAGTGGAGGCAAGTTAAATATTTTGGCATCTGAGCAGTCTGTGAGAAAGCAGTTATCAAGCAGTCAGTAGGTAATTAGACTACATCATATAAAATAAAAAGCATACTTTAACCTTCTAGAAGGAACAGTAAAAAATAGCTTTAAAACCACTCTGACAGGGCAGTTAGGGATTCTTCTAGCATTGAGGAATTAGTGGCTGGTGCAGGGCTGGCATAGCTGTCTCTGTGTCACCTCTTTTGATCCCCCCAATGTAGCAGATGATTTGGGGATGGGAGTGGCCAAACTGCACTGTGCTTCAGCAATCCCTAGCTCTAGAACATTCGTGTTGAGTGGATGGCAGCAGAATGTAATTTGGAGGAGCCCTGAGGCTGCTAACAGTTATACCAGGGACAAACCCAGCCCCGACAGCATTGGGGCTCGGGAGAGTGCAAAGATAGGATCCATATATCGGTTCAGCAGAAAAGTTTACTTGTGGCACAGGAATGACAGTAATATCTGAGTTAACTATTTCAATTATACAGCTCTGCGAAAGCCTGCTACAATAGCTCATAACAAGAAAATGTAATATATCATGGAAAGGCCACTTAAAGCGCTTATATTTTGCAATTACTACTACCCTTCTGGCCTTATAATCTATGAATTTTATAATCGATGTATCTATTATGTTGCGCTTTATTTATTGCTCTGCCATATTTCCTATGGAAAACCGTAGGCATATATTTCTCTTCTGTTTAAGATTCCAAGGGATGTTTCTTGCAAACTGTATGCTAGAGTAGGCTATTTTATACCTTGCAACAATGCTAGAGCTCTGGATTATCTAATTAAATCACAAACAGCTAAATTTGTAATGTCGACAATGCTGTTTCTCATAAAGTTCTTTCACGCATCAGCACATGAATCTGTGGCCTTTACAATGATTTCATTGCTATATTGCATATTTAAGAGGACATACTTTGAAGTCCTACATGGTTATGAATTGAGAATCACAGATATGGACAATAGGAATGGAAGCTCCTATTTCTAGGCAATAATTTTCTCGCTAAGACGCATTCTTTCACTGTGTAATTGATGTTTCTTTATTTTCACTGCTCTTGGCCCTTGCAACCTGGTGTTTAATTCAGTACATAAAAAAACCTTACTTAGTTTACAGTTTGTATCTGTTTCTGTATAATGTCTCACACAACTGCAAAAAAATTGACCTATCACCTTCTGAATGCTGTGGGGGGCGGCATTTCGGGGCGGGATCTTCCGCCGCCTAGGGCGGCAGAAAAGATGGCGGCGCTCCTGCTGAGGCATAGCAGTATGGCAGTCTGTGACAATTCCCCTCCATTGAACAAATTTAGAACCCGACCTCTCACCTTCATTGTTTGTGTTTCTCCCAAAGCAAACGCAGTGTCTCAGATTCAGCCATTGGAACGGCTGGAGGCTTAATTTTATGACTGTAGCCTGTGACCACTGGAGACCCTTTGAAGGGCCAATCATATATGTTCATGTTGCAATGACTCAGCAAGGAGAATGTATTTCTGAATTTGAACTAAACCCAGACAAACATAATTTTCTCTTCAGAAGAAATGTAATCGTTTCACTGATGGATCCCTTAACTACACATTTTTGTAAATACTGGTTTATAGTTATGTAGTGTCGTTAAAATTGGAAAGTGCACCGTCTATGTATGCTTCAGGCATTTAATGCTTCATATGTACTTTGCACTGTACTTGTGCTAATTTTTTGAATATACAATATTGTTGTAGCCATGCTGATCCCAGGATATTAGCGAGACAAGGTGGGTGAGGTAATATCTTTTACTGGATCATCTTCTGTTGGCAGGAGAGACACGCTTTCAAGCTTACACGGAGCTTTTCTTCACCTTGACCTTGTCATCCATCTTGTCTCTGTCTCCAGTTCTTTGAATAAGCAGGCAAAGGGGGAGATTTCCAAAGGCCCACATAGCAGTTAGGTGCCCGACTGCCATTAAAAGTCAGTGGGAGCTATGTGCCTAATTTCCAGTCTTCCCCAAAGCAACATGTTACTGTGAACACACTTCACGGTTAATTTTGCCACATTTAAAAAGTGTTTTTTTTCTAGCTATGGCTTGAAGAAACACTTGACAAATATATTTTAAAAAAATAGCCAGATCCGAAAGCCCTTCTTCACACAAGTAATCATTTATCATACAAGTCGCCCTATTAAAGTAGATGGGTCAACTCTAGTGTAGAGATTACTCATGTCAGCATCTGCATTATTGGGCTCAATGATGGCATCCTTTGATCTAGTATACGAGCTTTATTTTTGATATTCTATGTCTGTGTTGAGACAATCCACGTGAAAATTATAGTTAAAAGAGGACATTTTACAGAAAAACCATATGCTCACCCCCCATTTAGTTAATGCTTATGTTTGGCTAAGGCTTGTTTTTATATTATAACTGATTTATCAATTTTCATTGACATTGAGGCAGATTTATGGTGTGGCCATTTGTAAATTCCACTCAAAGTTACACTGTATTTGATATAGTAGAAACCTGTAAACCATGCACCCAATTGTCACCCAATTTTTTTTCCCACAGATTAATTTCAGAGGGTCCATGAAGTTACGTGCTAATATATCAGACAAATACATACACGTAAGAGATTTTTGTTAGTATTTTTCATTGTCTTTACCTTTTGAAGCCCTAAAAATTCATTTTAAGACTATTCTTGCACAAGGGAGTTAGCCAATAAAATAAAATAAAAATAAACAAAGGAAGGCTGTTCAGATGGAGCATAGAGAGAATGAGAAGGAATAGGAGGAAGCGAGACTAGAGATTTAGGTGTAGGCAAATAGGAGGATGTGGAAACAGTTATAAGTGAGGGGAATAGATGGAAATGAGAGCAGATATGGATGGGGTTGGAAGTAGTAAATATATACATATTTTGAGTTGATGCATACTTTTTTTTACTAGGTTTATGATTTAAACAATTGTATATAAAACTGATTGTTGGGGTGTTACAGAGTATGAATTGTCTTTCTTGTAAGTAAATGGGAGTACAGTTAAGTAAGCCCTAGTGACTCATCTACATATTTGAATAACCAAAGAATAATCTGGATTCTAACAAGGCTAGAGACCTATCCCTATCCCATCTGTAAATGTGAGAGACTAAATGCACTCCAGATGGGAACATTCAATGAAAAGGCATACTTAGAATCAGGGCCGGCTCCAGGCACCAGCCTGGCAAGCAGGTGCTTGGGGCGGCCGCTCCGGAGAGGGGCGGCACGTCCAGCTATTCGGCGGCAATTCAGCAGATGGTCCCTCACTCCCGCTCGGAGCAAAGGACCTCCCGCCGAATTGCCCCGCAGATCGCAATCGCGATTGCGGCTTTTTTTTTTTTTTTTGTCTGCTTGGGGCAGCCAAAACCCTGGAGCCGGCCCTGCTTAGAATGGTAAGTAGTGATCAGACTTCATGGTAGCTGTATGTGTATGGAGGAGGAGGGATTATGTTATCTCAATTATCACCCTTATCACCATTCTTTTTAGCCTTCTCAAGGCAGGTACCATTTAGTCTGATATGTGCATACATCATCTAGCACTTAGAGATACATTAGAATATTAGAATTTTTATTTATTTATTATTTATCTGTCACTTTTTAAAAAACTAAAATATTTTTTCTTTAAAAGTGAGGCTATCAGGTATGGTGTGGGAGGCAGGTTTCGACATATTTTTAAAATATGACATCTTCTTTAATCATCTTGGATATAGGTTTTCTGCAGGGTATTACTTCCTTTGATCATGAAAGCAACTGTATTCATCAAACACATATTTTACTTGTGATAAAGTTCAGTCCATTATTGCAAAAATGAAAACTAAGAGATGCTGTCAAAGGGAAATTTGCTGACTGTGGCTTCCACCCCATGATTTTGTAGAAGACTTACGGAAAGGAAAGATAAAATAAATTTTAAGTAGTCTCTCCCTCCCTTCCTTCCTCCCTCCAAAGGAAGTATCTACAGACAGACATTAGCCATTTAAAACAGACTGATCTTTTGCTTCTTTTATTAATGTGGGTATGGTTTTTAACTTTTGATTTGATTTTGAGCTCTCTGCATTTAACCTATCAGCAATGCAGATGAATCTTACAAGTAAGGTTACTTCCCAATTTGTGATGGCTCATTTGAGTCAATCTGCTTTTTTCCCTTCTGGGCACCATACGAGGTGTCGCATTGGACCCACTCCATCACATCTACACCAGCATAAAGCTAAAAGGAATGTGTGTATACAGCATTAGTACACCACCAAACAAAACATAAAAGTCAGTTCTCAAGTGGCATTGGTGCAAAATTTTAAATTATTGACCAAAGTGTTCATTTATTCATAGAAGACGGAGGAAGAGGAATCAAACAAACAAGAAATCAGGTCTCTCAGGGGAACTAAGAAGGAAATGATATATGGATTTTTATACTGTGGTAACGGTAATTCTGCTAGGTGCTCAGTTAAGTGTGTGTGTGCGCGCACACGCTAAATGCTCATGCAAGTACTTTCTTATTTTGCACAGTTGCTGTTTTCAATCCTATTCTGTCAATTGAGAATTTTATTTTATTTTTTAAAAGGTCAGTCACACTTTGTTTCATGGTGCATGAAATTTTTAAAATTTGCTACAAAGGTAAAGGGCTGTGATGTAAGTGGTTTCAACACCAAAAGTAAACTGTAAACATAACAAATATACTCCGGAAACACCAATACAGTCAAGGGCCTGAATAAGGAGAAGTGTTTGATGCTCTTTTATGAAGATCCACAGACTTTGCAAGATTAATGAGGAAGAACATTTCTTCTGCTGAGAAATCCTCAGCCTGTTTCTGATCATACAATGGTTTTACTCTAGCTAAAACTCCATGAGCAATCAGGGTACACAAGTGCCCTTCCCTTGTAAATCTCATTGACAAAGTTTGTGCAACTGCTACTCTCACCATATTCTATAACAGTGGTTTTCTACCAGGGGTCTGGGGCCCTAAGGGGCCTTGAGCAAGTTTCAGGGGGACTTCCAAGCAAGGCCAGCATTAGACTCGCTGAGGCCCGGAGCAGTAAGCCGAAGCCCCACCTCATGGGGCTGAAGCCCATGTCCCTGAGCCCGCCACACAGGGCTGAAGCTGAAGCCTGAGCAATGTAGCTTTGTGGGGGGCCCTGTTGCATGGGGGCCCAGACAATTGCCCTGCTTGCTACCCCCTAACGGTGACCCTGGCTTTTATATGCAGAAAGCCAGTTATTGTGGCACAGGTGAGCCGTGGAGTTTTTATAGCATGTTGGCGGGGGGGGGGGGCTCAGAAAGCAAAAGATTGAGAACCTCTGCTTTATAACAGGTAGGAATGCCAACTATCTAAGCACACAAACCAAAACACCCTTGCCCCTTCCCTTCCTCACCCATTACCTGAGGCTCCGCCCCTTCTCCGAGGCCCCACCTTGCTCACTCCATCCCCCCACCCTCACTCACTTTCACCGGGCTGGGACTGAGGGGTTCGGAGTTTGGCGGTGCCTCTGGGCTGAGTCTGGGGCAGAGGGTTGGGATACAGGAGGTGGTGTGAAGTGTGGAGCTGCCCGAGGTAAGTGGGGCCAGGGGGCTTTGCACGCTGCCCCTCTGCACGTCGCTCCCAGAAGTGGCCAGCACATCCCTGAGGCCCAAGGGGGGGACCAGGGGACTCCTTCAGACACCGCCTCCACAGCTCCCATTGGCTGTAGTTCCCCCTGCAGGGATGTGGCAGCCACTTCCAGGAGCAGCGCGGGGCCAGGGCAGGCAGAGAGCCTGCCTTAGCCCCGCTGCATCACCACACTTTTAGTGGCCTAAAATCTCCTGGTTTGGCTGCTGTAGCCTCCGGGAGGTTGATTCCGGGAGACTGCAAAACCGGGAGTGTTGGCAACCCTAATAACAGGCTCTCCTGGAAGAATCAATTCCTACCCTAACTCATGTCTTATCCAGACACAGGGAAAGTAAATGTTCTGAGCATGATGCAAGTGAAATATGGAGTTGCATGTCATTCTGCTGCTAACAGGATATTTTAATATCATATCTGTACTTCAAGCACTTAGGTTGGTTTCCATAAGCCAGGAGCACCCAAATATTTTCCAATTCCAAACATCATTGATACCAGCCTATGAGCTCCAGCCAATTTATATAACACTAACATAACATTTATAACATAACATAATATAACATGAAACATTTTATAATACCTTTGTTGTGACTTTCAGAAAAGAACTGTTGGATTTTTTAATATTTGCCTCTTTTAGGAATCCACAGGAGTCAATTGCTTTCTTCCTTGCTGACAAACTGTCCTCTGTCATATCACTGTCCATTCACATTGCTGATCAGACTTTGGTGTGGATCATGCAGTTAGCTCGACTGGAGCTACATAAAGCCCCTATTCAGCAAATCACTTGAGCATGTGATATACAAACATGTTAACGTAACCAACATATTGTCTTCAGCACTTCTCAATTTTTTATCACCCAAACATTCACGTGTCCATGCATTCATAATATTCCATTAAGTGATATGGCAGCCTGAAATTCTGTTGTTCTACAAACCCTGAGAATGTTTCCTTGGAGATAGAACATATCGTTTTGTTGGGATGATAGCTTCCAGGTCATAATAGTCTTCTTTCTCTTAAGAGGCAGTGAGTTATGAGATGATGACTTTGAAGAAGGAAATGTAGTAATCATTACAGTTGGCCTAATAATAATAGTAAATTAGAATTATTATATGTAGAACAAGTCATGGAATTAATGTATGTTCACAAATATTCACTAATTTTTCATCCCACTCTATAAACTGTGCAAATAATTAAAATATTCACCAAATAATTTATTTCCAAAAGATAAAAAAAAAAAAAGTTGTTATTTGTCAGCTATTGTAACCAGAGTGTCTTCAACTTCAACTACAGTGGAGCACTGGGGTGAAATCCAGAGGCAATTTTCCTTTATATTCTACACAAAGAAGAACACAATCACCAACCACTGCTTAGCTTTGCTATGTATGAAGCTGATGATGACTCATCTTGGGGAGCAACTAATTTGGCACTGAGCAATATGCCATACAAACATTCAACAGGTGTCTTTTCATTAGGGTTGTGGTGTTATTCAGTAGTTCTGAAGGAAACCATCTATTTTCATAGCTGTTAAACTACTTTATGCGGCTTTATTCAGGGTCCACATAAAATATCCCAACACTTGATTGGTTTATGGTCAGTATGAGATGAATCAATGATGCTTAAAATAAGATAATTTGCAAAATTCCTGGCCACCATATGGCAGACAATTGTGTTTTTCATCTATGTAATGCCCCAAAGCTTCCCAAATGAAGAGCAACAGTAGCTGCTCAATTATACAGACTCCTTTCCCTCACCTCTTTTTTCTTTGTTTGTTTGATTCCTTGTATTTTGAAAAAGTGGTGCCTCTGGGATTCACTGCAGCATTGTAACTGGTTGTAATTCATAAAACAAGAGAACCCAGATATTGGGTTCCAGTGATCCTCCTCTTCAAGCATAGCAATCCTTTGCATGACTTACAGAAAGCATTGAGAGTCGCTCGGTCATTTAACATTTGCATTTATTAAGAACTTGCTCCTGTACGCTAACCACAGTCCCTTTGAGTTGCAAGTCAAACTCTGGAGGGGATTCCATAGTTACTTAGACTATAGTTACGTGAAAGCCCATAAACTATGTTATATAGGTTAAAATTGAGGGCTCAATATTGGCTTTTTTTTTTTTAAGGAGGAATGTTAGGGGGAAAATCTTTGCAAGCAGACCAGTGTTTTTATAAAACCTGAGAATAGTATTGCACAGAAAAAAATGTAATTTTAAGGAAATGTTCTTCCCACCATTAAATTATGCATTGTTCAAGCAAATCATGGAAAGAGGACTAGTCCATACCTCCTAGCCTCTATATATTATAGTGGTTCTCAAAGTTCTCTACTGGTGATCCCTTTCACACAGCAAGCCTCTGAGTGTAACCCCCCCCCCACCCCCGCTTTATAAATTAAAAACACTTTTTAATATATTTAACACCATTATAAATACTGGAGGCAAAGCAGGGTGTGGAGTGGAGGCTGACAGCTCGTGACCCCCCATGTAATAACCTTGCAACCCCTTGAGCGGTCCCAACCCCCAGTTTGAGAACCCCTGATATATTAAGTGGTGGCACTGCTGAATCAGCATCGTTTCTCACATATTACAGGATTCAGAGATGATACAACTACTTTTCTAGTAGATTAACCTGTGGCAAAGAGCACTGAGCTTATTCTACAGGTGCAAAATGGAAAATCTACAAGTGTTCCAGTATGAACTGACCCCAGTGTCTTCATGCATAACATTGCTAGAAACTAATGGGAAATGTCACTCAAACCAAGGTCTTGTCTACACTTAAAAATTAGATTGACCTAGCTACTTCACTCAGGGCTGTGAAAAATTTTGCACCCTGAGCACCATCATTAAATCAAGCTAATCCCCCTGTGCAGATATGGCTAGGTCAACAGAAGAATTTTTATGTCGACCTAGCTACTACCTCTCAGTGAGATGTATTAACTACATCAATGGAAAAGCCCCTTGCTCCAGTGTAGGAAACAACTATACTACAGCGCTTCAGTGGCACAGCTGCAACACTATAGCTGTGCTGCTGTAGCAGTTGTAGTGTAGACATACCCCAAGATAAACGGATGCATTCCAGTATCTGAAGTTTTTGTGTTCCAAATCTTCATATTAAAAGGCTAAAAAATCCCACATTTTTGGACCCTGAGGGATGCACTTTAGGCACTTTTCCCATAGGCATTTTAATCTCAGCATTAATCTATTTAACAATACACTGCTTCCATTGAACAGCCATTTTATTAATAAATACTACCTGGACATGCTTGAAAGCTTTTATGGTGCTTTATACGATGTTTCATGACTGTTAATTTTATAGATTTGTGCTAGTCTCGCTCTAACTGGATCCTCCTAACTATAAAGAGCTTTAGAAACTTATTGAGCTTATATAATAGCAAATATTTGGTGGTGAATCAATAGGTCATCTTGTCATGAAGAATAATGTTAAATAGAATAGGCAAAGGGTACTATTTTCACAGCATGGTGATGTCTTTTATGGAAGATCACTTGCTTCTCTTATGCATAGCTGCAGCTGGTTCCAGAAATATGGAGGATCTCACAAAAAGTGGGGCAGGTAAATAGGATGAACATAGACTGGAGAAATCCAGGCTGAACTGGAATGCAATGCAGCAAGTATAGCTGGCTTCAAGTGAAGTAAAAAAACACTCAGTGGGCTTCTGACTAATAAAGAAGTTGAAGAGATAGTGTAACAGAAGACCTGGGATCTGCTAGTATGTTGTATTACAAGGAAAAACAAAATGGATAAGAGAGTTTTGAAAAGAGGTGAGTCCATGCTGCCTATTTGGTCAGCTACAATAGAAATCAGCGTACATCCAGCATAAGATCCTAAGCTAACATCTATAGCCAAGAAAAATGGGCAGACAAATCAGTCACCTTAGCAGAAGAAGAGAGTTTGTCTACAACAAAAGTTATATACCAGTTAAAGTGGCACAACCTCCATTAATATGGATGAAGTTATTTCCCATAAGGCATAGGAAATAAGCTATACCATTATAAGGAACTTTTATACCAGTATACCTCTGTCTGTGCTAGGGGTTGTAATGGTATAACAAATTTGGTTAAAAAAAATATCACACACCTAACTGAAACAGTCGTACTGGTACATAAATCATGTGTAGATGAAGACTAAGGAAGTGGAGATTAACTAATTTTGGGATGATGGATTTGGAACAGGAAAGTGAGGGAACCTTTCAGAGGTGATGAGAGAACAGTTGTCCTTGTATAAGGCACAAAGACATGGCATTTCTTCCAGATGGCACTCCTGATCAAACACTCCTTTGTGAAAATGTTAATGTAACCTTGCCTGCTATGATAATGAACTCTTTCACCTTGGACCTGACAAGCAGGCTTGGTATGGGATAAGGGGGAAGTTCTCTGGTCAAAAGGGAGAGGTTGTCAGAATGACAAGGGAATGGTCAGAGAGGTGGGCTGTTGATTTCTAGAGAGAGAATGTATTTATTTTTTCCTCTAACTAAGTTAAGGGGAGCCTACCAGACTCGGCTTTGCCAAGTATATAGATGTTTTATGTTGTTTTGTTTTACTAGCAGGTTGTTGGTAAAAGTTGGGAAATTGAGTCACAGGATTCCGGCTCTACTTTAGATCTACCCACAATGGACTATTGGGTGAGATTAGAGTAAAGCTGGCCGGTGTGATAATAAACTAGAATACCTGGGGAAATGCCAGTGTGAGGAGAGTGTGGGCTGAAGACAAGCCAGGCACATTGACCAAATCATTGACAAGGGGGTTGAAAAACAGGACTGAGGGCAGAGGAGAGAGACCCTGGGAAACAGGGAAGGGAACAAATTTCTAACAGGTTGTCTTTGACAAAAAAGGGGTAGGAGATGGGCATTGCTTTCTAGAACCATGCTGCAACTAAGCTGAGGTGTCTTATCTTGGGAGAAGTTTTAATCTAGATAGATTCTGCAAATCATTTCTTTTTTAACTATAATGTTTTCTCTATTTTAATAATAAAATTATATAAGTCTTAGACTTTGTGTAATTAATCTCCTCAAAGAGAGCAAAACTATTGCTCTCTTGGAAAAAGTAGGCAAGGAGGTAGAGTGTCTGGAGCATGTCTCTTCTCATCAGGTGTTTCATAAAAGGATGCAGACTCAAGGGAGAAGCCCACCAGCCAAAGAGGGATGCGAGTGGTAAGGGTGCTGTGGCAGGAGAGCCTGAGAGCAACACGGTCTCCATTTTGGGAAGACAACTCCATTGACATTACTGGAGTTTTGATCATATGCTTGAATTTGGCCTATATATAAGACTACATTCAGCAATACTTTTAACTAGCAAAAGAGGACTAGCAAATAGTATTTCTATGATTAAATACTAAATATATTTGCAACTTGGTCAAATTATCATTGCTTTTGAAACTTTACCATCACATTATAAATAAAATAATGATTATATGAACTCAACATACTTAAGTAGTTTTCTGCTCTAAAACTCTTATAAAACATTTTTAAAAAAAGGTTATTGGCACATGAAAGAGAGAGAGCTTATGTGAATATTAGGCACCATGCCTCAATTTGCTTTGCTTGTGCTTAAGACTAGTCTTTGGTAAATGAATAAAAAGAGCCCTTGAAAAATAACTCTGGAGATTGATTTTGCTACGTTAATCCCAGTCCTTCTAGAATGAGTGATGGAGCAGATAGAAGGAGGAGTGAATAAAGATTATTTTCCTTTGTGCTGAGAACTCAGGTAAGTATACTTTGATTAATAATATAATATATACTTTATTATGGTGTGTTTGTGTTTACATACAAGGGCATCACTTAAGGCAAGATGATGATAGTAAACATTGATTTTTACATATTAATTTTATCTTGCCCAATGTTTCATTTTTTCCAGAAAAATGTGACACTCTCTCCATCTTATGCTATGACATTTATCTTGCACTCATAACACTGGAAAGTTATATAGGCAACACTCCAAAACTGCTTTAGCTTTTATTGGCAATGCTTATTAGTGATAATTCCTCCATCAGGTACCTTTCTACTTTCATGCATCAGCAATAACTTTCAATACCTAACAGCCACTGGGCACTTGGCCCAAAATGTCCTTCAGTCATTTACAATGACCTGATTTTAAAAGTGCTCTGCAGCTGCAGCCCTCACTGAAGTCAATGGAAACTGCAGTGCTCAGCACCTTTGAAAATTAAGACCATAATTAGCTAGCTGGAATTTAGTCCATAGTACATTTTCAGCTGTATAAAAGATTTCAGTTTTGCTTCCAAAAAGATTGTCTTTCTATGTGCCTTCTTTTTGGCATGCAGTTTGGTGCAAAGTACCAAGTAGGCTTGTAGTGATCCTGCCATTTCAAGAGCTCAGTTATTTGTATGTTGGGGTCATTTTCCTGAGGGACTTAGACACAATTAATTATGGGGAGAAGGTTTTACTGGACTAGAGCCAGAGTTTAAAGCTTTTCTAACAATACATTTCTATAGGTCTGTGAACTTTCTGCTCATAAAAGGTGAAAACCCTGAAGACTGAAGTCCTGTTCATCTATAGAACAGATGCAGCCAAGGTGATAGTAGTGCTTGCTTCCCCTTACACTGCCCTGCCAATATTCATCAAACTTAATTTGGAAGGCGCACTTCTTGGAGAGATAAGGGTAGTTCAATCTCCCATGCCCTTTTAGTCCTTGATTTTTCTCCTTGGAATGGCGACGGTCTGAAAGCACTGGCCTCATTCTCACAAGTAGATTAGAGAATAGTGCTGCAAATTCAGGACAGCAGAGTACACTGGATAGTAAAATTAATGTCAATTTCCCTCCAGAAGTATGTAACATATCTTAAAAGTAACCCAGAAAATTCCAAGCGCTTGGATCTCTAATTCATTAATGCCATTTTATGTCCTGTACGCTATGCAAAATGGCCTTCAAGCAGCTGGAGATGGCCATTGGAGAGTTCCCTCTGTGCAAGAGAACTCTGAGCATATGGAGATCTGGTGGAGGCAGTTCCTGAGCTAGTCATCCCTCACAGACATGGCAGAGGAAGGAAAGGGCATGCTGGGGATTTTAAAGGATAATATTTGGCTTTAGGAAGAAGCGGCGAGGTACCATGATGGAGAAAAACTCTGCTACACTTGATCATCCAATGGCATAATGTCTCTGAGTAATAGAACTGGCCAGAACATTTTTGAAGACGTGAGCTGAAACCCTTCATGGGAAAGTGACAGTTTCAACTATATTTACAATGGAAAGGTTTCACAGATCCCAGGTGGACTGTCTGGTTACTTCCAGAATTCAAGAGAGACCTGAATTGAAAACCTGACCTTTTAACCTGAAAACTGACCTTTTATCACAATTCCATTTTGTGAAATGTTTGAAATGTTTTGTTTCAGAACAAAAACAAAGTTCAAAACCTCAAAAGTTGTAATGAAATGGAACTGTCTTTCTCTGGCCAGTTCTACTGAAAGACCTCCTGCTTGTGGCATAAGTTTATCACTGCCCTTGTGCAGCTGAGAATTTGGGAGTCTCAACCATCTCCTTGTATCCTCCCTAGTTCACTTTGTCTGAATCAAGCCCTAAATATTTATCTCCAGTTCTGTTCTTTCTGGTATAACCAAAAGGCTGACAATCCCTGGATCATTTTCTTTCTTCTCTTTGAACATCAATATTCAAGTTTATATTCTGGTAGGTGACTTGCCCGACTGTCAGCATTTCCTCTTGGGGAGGATGAAGAAAGGATTCTAAACATGTTGTGAGCACTTCTTTCTCCAAGAAGTCACCTTTAGAGTCACCCATTTCTCAGACCTGTTTCCTGAAACCTTTAGGAGCTCACCAAGAAGGTGTCTCAAAAAAATTGTGGTGAAGCACAGTGTTGTTAGTTTGTGAATGTGATGATGATAATTGACCACCTGCCAAAAGCCTTAAAATACTTTAAATATTTGATCCTCACAACACTTTGTTGAGGGAGGTAAGTACCAATCACAAATAAACTGGAGTAAATAAATAGAGTCAAAGAGGTAAAATCTTTGTTGAAATTCTATAATGGGGAAGAGGGGGGAATCTTAGGAAGAAGCTTATCCCACTGGACTATAGCTACCTGAAATATCCAGATCTTACATGCTGTGTAGTTCCTACAAGTTACAGTTACCCCAGAACACACTGCCTGTCACTCCATCTCTCCCCAGTCAAGGAAAAGACCTGGAATTCTTGAGATTTGAAGGAAGCAGACAGCCAAGGCCAGCTACATATTAGCAAACTATTACCTAGCAGCTCTGTGTTCTTGGGGAACCAGTACTCAGCCTGTCTGACTCACAAAAGATCCCCTCCCTCCCCCAGCCTCTATTTGAACCAAATCTGCATCAGAAGAAAGACTTACAAGAAACAATGAAAAGGCAGTGGGAGACACACCTAAACCCTTGGGATAAGGTTGACAGAAGTGGGGAGAGGGATAGCTCAGTGGTTTGAGCATTGACTTGCTAACCCCAGGGTTGTGAGCTCAATCCTTGAGAGGGCCACTTAGGGATCTAGGGCAAAATCAGTACTTGGTCCTGCTAGTGAAGGCAAGCGACTGGACTTGATGACCTTTCAGGGTCCCTTCTAGCTCTATGAGAGAGGTATATCTTCATTTTTTTTTAATTAAGGAAACTCCCCTAGCCTCATTTACATCGAAGATGGGACAAGGAGGCATCTCTATTAGCATACAGAATGGAGAACAGAGATTCCAAGGCAAGAACCGCATGGAACTCTGGGACCAGGAAAGCAGGGAAGCACTGCATCATGGGGGATCTCTGCTCCAGATATTAATGAACCCACGCCTGCACACACCCAGCTCAGTAGTTATTAGACCAATTCTAGTAATAAATCCTTTATTGGTATCCAAAATAGTGAAGCTCCCTAATTGCATTGTGAGCTCCCTCCAAGGAACACCGCCCAAAGCCAGGAATGATCAATTCCCATGTCTAGCCTGAACAAAACAACTTTGATATTCCCCCATGTTTACACATAAACAAATCTAGTGTTCTCCCTTGAACCATTGTTGTTTCTCTACAAAAACTCCTACCCATGCTCAAATAAGTGTTCTGATGCCTGGATCCAAAATCTGCATCAGTTCCATTGGGACTGCATCTTCTCCTGACTGATCATGCTGGGGGTTCTGCCTGTCTCCAGCACTCCGGACCCTCAGCTACCACCACCACCTGGGACCCCCAATCGATTCAAGCATCACAGAGTGGTGAGAACCCAGCTCGTTCGCTCTCTCTCTCGCTCTCTCTCTCTCTAAGTATAGCTTTTTGATCCTGATTTGTGTGATAAGTTATAGTTTTCTAAACCTGACTTTTATAATCAAATTTAAGTTAAATTTAATATTATAACTGTTTTGTTTGTTTGATTCCCTATGGTTGTTACTTGGTAATGAATAACTTTCATGATTAAGCTGGTTGCTTCTCTCTCTCTCTCTTCCTCTCGTGAGTGGCTTTTTTGGTTTCCTCCTTTTTCCTAAGCTAAAAGATCCCTGCAGCACCCAAAAATCCTGTGGGGTTTGCTCAACAAGTAGGTTACTACCAGAACAATTGTAATGTGAAAGTGGGGATAGAGATGTGCTGAACCTGGGACATACAAGGGTGGCAGCTTGGAAGTGCTGCTCGACCCAGTCTGCTGAGTCCAGGGGCATATGAGGGTGGCAGATTGAAAGTGCTGCTTGACCCAGCCTGCTCAGGCATGCTCTATTCCGGTGTGGTAGCGATGACATATGAGGGTGACAACTTGGATGTGCTGCTTGACCGAGCCTACTGAGGCCAAGGACATATAAGAGGTCAGCTTGGGAGTGCTGATTAACCTGGTCCTCTCAGATGTGTGTGTGTTAGTCTGATTCTGGGGCTGGAAGAACCCAGCCCTGGGGAACCTAGGTCCTGCAGGATAGCTCCATTGGGAGGGAACTTGCAGCAGGGAGAAGTATAGCTCTGTATGAGAAAACAAGTAGTACATTGAGAGAAGTACAGACCCCCCCACATATACACCCCAGAAGAATAATCCTAATAAATGAGCATACCCCAAAGTAATAGGCAAAGCTGGTAACAAAATGTGTAAGAAGCTTTTTGGTGGATGGTAGGAAGGACTCTGTATATTCCTAATATTTTAACCAAAGAGCCCAAAAAAGTTTGAGTTTGGTTTATTTCAAGATTAAGGCTAAGGTTAAAGATAATTATTATTTACCAACATAATTTGCCTAGTCAATTGCTAATATAAAGATTCTCTATGGCTGTGAGAAACAAAAGTATTGGGGCCATATGATATAGTAAACACTACAATATTTCCTATCTGAGTTCAGTATTTCAAACTTACCTGTTTTTTTCCAGGTTTCCCAGCAATAACTGGCCATTTTATCCATTGAGTTAAATAATTTGGGAAGTATCATGAAAAGCCTCAAGTTAGTATTATTTTGAGATGTACATATTTACATATTTGTGTACTTCATCTTTTTGCAGAAATATTAGAAATTATTCATAGAAGTTATTTATCACTGGTATGGCATTGAAGAAGAATCTTTTATTCCCCCCCCCCTCCGCCCTTTTCATTGTGCCCCCAATTCCCAGCTGTGGCCAAGGAACACACAGCACAGCTGAGGTGGAGGTGAGAGAAAGGTGACTTTAACTCTCCTTTACACTTGTCTGATCCTATGCTAGCTATGCACCAGGCTTCTCCCTTAGCACAAAACCAATGGGACTACTCACAGGCTTAAAACTAAGCACATACTTAAATGCTTTTATAGATCAGGGCCCTAATAGTCCACATTACATTGGCTGTTATAGGCCAAGCGAGGCTGTTTTAGCAGCCAGGGATTTCTGGGACACAAGGAATCTCTACCTACATTCCCTTTCCCCTGGCCTCATCTCACCATGCCAGCTGAAGGGAAGGAGGTAGCATCGGAGCCATTATGTATCTACCAGTGGAAAGTAGGATTCCTGTGTCTAGCTACCCTGGCTTTTGGGTAGGGAAGCTTTGCATTGACAGCATGTAGAAAAGGGGCATGTATGCAGGATAAAATCTGGGGTTATTCCTTTATCAAGCACTGCTGTTAGGAAATGGAAAAATAGCATTGTATTGAAACTGTAATACAATGATAATTGTATATAACTTCACCTATTTTCCAGACTCCTTTTTTTTTTCATATACTGCACTCTGGTCTTAATAGGCTAATCGTCCTTTCTCAGGCTAGTCGAGTTAATTCCTGGGCATCCGACATGCCTTTTTAAATCATTTTGACAGTATAAAAAGGGCATTCTTCCTGAACTGTACTCAGCTGTTTGATTTATTAAGAGTGTGAGAGTGACTGTCCTCTGTCTCTGGGATAATAGCCACTGCACTGATACAGAAGTACATTACTGGTAGCAGTAAAAAAATGAGGCTGTATGGTAGACGTCATTTTCAACAAATAGAATCTCTGTGTCTCTGTAGTAGAGCGCGATACATAGCGAGAAAATTATTTGTGAAAGTTTTGATGACTTCTAAATAAAATTTTGCTTCCCGCGTCTCTTGTTTGTTCTTCATGAGCATTTGAGTGAGTGCTATTTTGTTTACATGCATGCTGATCAAGAGCAAATTTCAGCCCTGTAGCCAAGATTTGCTTAATGAAAAACTTAAAATAATTTCAGTAGGAAGTGGAAGTAGCTTACAAAGTTTAGGTCACCCAGTTAGGGAAAGAAATAATACTGTGTGAGTTAGGTGGTCATAATACAAGTACTGAATACTTGAATAGTCAAAATGTGTAGAGTGACGAAAGCAGCAGCTTGTCAGGCCGCTACTCACAGGAGCCAGTGTCGAGCCCGGGCAGCTCCTCCGGTGTGGCTGTACCACCCCCAGCCCTGCCCGCTGGGGTGGGTAATAGGCTAACTGGCAGCCACTTGCACACACTAGCATTATGAGGGATAGCTGCTGGTGAACCCGATGCCCGCCCCAGTGGGTAGGACAGGGGAGGTTATAGCCACGCTGGAGAAGATGATCAAGTTGGGTGTTGGCTCCTGCAAGCGGTGGCCCAACATGCTGTTGCTTTCACCACTGCGGTTCCTGGTAGAGCCCTTCAACTCCACAGATATCCACTTTATGGATATCTGCATGTGTAGAAATACATTTTGTATCTGTGCGGGCTCTAAAATGTGTGATTTTTGTGCTCTCTAGAGGATGAAATGTGCTTGTCCAAATGAATTAATGGGTGAACGAATTAACAAAAAATAACAGTCTATTGGATGGCAGGTTGTGAACAGAAAAAGGGCTAAATTAACCAAATAAAGTATTCATTGCAAATTGTTTGCACAGTTCTATTCCTTAATATCACTGTAGTCTATTTGAACGTAACAGTTAAATTAGCAAAGCCTTCCCCTCCCTCCTCCCTTTAACATGTCTACCTAATGTTGCCTACATCAAGTATGGAAGTTAAAGTAAAGCGAACTAACACATGTTCACTACATTAATAGCATACTTAAAGTTATCAAGTGAACAATTGTAAAGAATATCCAGTGAGTGCACAAAATATACAGTATGTCAAGTTAATCAAGAGAGTTTAGTAAAATAATATAGTGAACAGGACATTCCTTGATGCATGAATAGGCAATATGGATATTGTAGCATTACTCAGTTTATACTTACAGTACACCAAACAACTTAGTGTTGGTACTGGATATTCAGACTGAAAGCAAACAGTTTGTTAAAATAGTTGTGTTACTATTTATGTACAGTGACAACTGATGAAATTTAGTTTCAACATCAGTCTGGTATAATATAAGTAAGGAGCTAATCCAGCATGCTATACTAGACATTATCTTTATAGCAATATATAATATAAAGAAGAGTATGATCTAGTATAATTGAAGAAAGGAGAGGAAGAATAGCGAGTTATCCTCTTTTACTAACCAGAGCCCAGATCCAGCATTGAAATCAATGAGATTGCTCATGTGTTTTAAAATTAAGCACATGCTTAAGTGCCTTGTTCAATAAGGGCTTGGGTTTATTTTGAAAACTTCCAGGCTCTTAGCTTTTATCTATAAGTAATGCAATTGCATTTGAGTTCTTTATCCTGTCAACTACAAATGCTTGGTTAGAAAACGTAGCAATTACAATAGAATGGGCATATCTATTTAGAAAACCAGCCGTGTATAAGCAGCAGAAGTTTCAGAAGGCCAAAGTGAATGAGAGGTTATTGTGGCTCAAACTACTTAAGGAAAATCCCTTATTCTTTGTAATCTGTTTTTTAAGGTGCAACATTTTAAAGCATTCAACTTCCATATTTGGTGGAACAGAGCGATGGCACAAGATTAGACCATGTGTTGTCATTATTATTTTTATTATGGCTAGGGGCCTCAAAAACTGGAAGTGGCCCTGGCCTCTCTGGACCTCTGAGAGGTCCTCTAGAACAATGGAGTCTGGATTTCTGTTGAGGCCTCTTGGCCTGATTCTACTGCTAATAATATTGTGGCAGATGGTTGTAATCAACTCAGACTCTAGAACACTAGATTAACCTAAATCTATACAAGGTTTGCTACTGTAACCCACACACCTCCTGGGTGTGGTGTTCTGTCCCATCTAATGGCACCAAGACCACTTAAAGCAAGAGATAAAAAAATGAGTCTGCTCTACTGCCTTAGCTAACAGGCAGTTGGCTTTTAGCTCACGCGGTAGAGGCTCATGCACTAAGCTTCTAAGGTTCCAGGTTCAATCCTGTCCACTGATGACCGGGGTCTGACAGCATTACACTACCAGCTCCTCCTAAGTAAAAGCTAATCTCCTGGTAGATTGAAGCTCTTGTGGATTCTCTAGATCACATGAAACATATGTTTCTTCTTTGTTTTATTTTAACAACATTGTTTCACTCTTTAGTGTTCTGCAATTATTTAAAAAGGAAATGATAGGAATGGACAGCTTTTAATAATACATGTTTTTCTTCAATTATATAGCCAATGATTCAGATCTGTTCCTCTGTAAGTGCATGTCTGTAAATGTCTTCTTTGTTTCACTGCAGACATGATTGCACAATGTACTATTACTACAATGCCACTAGTGATTCTCTAATTAAAGGGGAATTTGTCTCACAATGAGTTAAAAGTGGAACATGCATGTAATTTTTTAAGTCTACATTCCAAAATTGTTAGCTTCTGAATTTTATTATATCTACCAATTTTTTATTAAGAAATTGAAAAATATTCTGAGTAGACAATCCTCCAGCCATCTCTTCCACTTACAGTATGAACTTTTCTCATAGCACTCAGGCTCTGTGCACACCATTATATTTCAGTTTTGCCTACCTACTTCTAGATGTCACCAGCCTCCATTGCCCAAGATCTCCTTTAGTGCTATTTTGGGCCTGTTTCTGTATCTTTTTCCAGATTTTAGACATCATCTCAACTTGCCAAGTCCCAAATGTAGGATACAATGTGTGACAAAGACTCAAAAAGAGAGAGATGAAAAAGTTATTCATGCATGTGGGATTCCTTCCTTTAGTGCAAATAATTCCTTCTATATCTTCCGTTTCATGATTCTTTACTTATGATGCAAATAATTTTCAACAATACAAGTGAGAGACACCAAATTTGGTACCGAAATAAGTAATGTCCCTGGAGATGAGCTGAAGCCTATAAATCTAAAAATCCAGGACCTAATATAGGCAGTACCAGGTTTATCATGGTGCCAGTGGCTCCATGGGGCTGGGCCTGCACTCAGAAGGGGCCCCGGTGTCAGGACAGTGGCTCCAACTCCCCGCCCGGCTCTGCCTGCGCTCTGCCCTGAGGCCCCACCCAAAGCTCACTCCTCTGTCTTCACCCGCCTCCCCCCATCTGACCCCTGGGTGTGGGGCCAGTAGCGTGGCTGGGTTGGGCAGGCTCTCAGGAGTCACACCCAGGGGTCTGCTCTACTCCCCAGTGTAGCTCTGACTTGGGCAGGCTCTGCTGCCCGCCACCTGTGGGGCCCCGCCCACCTCCCCGGGCCGAGCTGCCTGGGACCAGGGCATGGGCAGGGCCGTCTCAGCCAGTGTGGAGGCAGTGCGCGGGGCTTGGCTGGGCCCCTTCAGGCAGGTGGGTCCTGAGGGAGCCCGGCCCAGGCAGGCCCCACTCCCACTTTGTCCTGGCTGATTGTGCCACTCCCAAGGGGCCGGAGCAATCCCTGACCGGCCCCAGCTGTGCTGCCGGCTCAGCCCACACACTGACATAGTCACTTCCCAGCGGGCCAGTGAGTGAGGCTGGGGGGCAGGCAGGGTGTGGGGGAGTGGGTTTCTGGGAGATCTGTGGGGGGTTTCTGTATGTGTTGGAGCTTTGGGCACTGGGGGTCTGTGTGGGGTACTCCTGGGGGAATGCAGGGGTCCCCCTGCAGATTTCTTTGCTTCCCTTTAAAAAGTGAGAGAGAAGGAAAGGGAAGCAGCCAGGTGTTTGTGTGTGGGGCTAGGAACACCCATGGGCTTAGTTTGGGGGGTATTGCCCCCAAACGGAGGTAGCATGGGGGGCACACAGGGTCACATGCCACTGCTCCTCCTTTCTGTGAGTGCAGAGCTGCCCCGCTGAAAAAAGAGGGTGCTGCTCAGCTCTTCTGACTTTGCAGCTGAACGCAACCTTCTGGGTCCTATTGCTGGTTGAGCTCCCCTTCTGTGTGCTGGGTGCCATCCTGTTTCTTGTACAACATAAGTGACCATGGTGGGGCAGGGCAGGGGGCAGGCTGGGGATGGGGGAAAGAGGCAGTGGGGAAGGAAGCGGGTGGGATGGGGAGGGGATGGAGCAGTGGGGAAGGGGTAGGGAATGGGAGCCCAGCATACGGCATCCCCTTGGCAGCAGTTGGGGCTCCCCTGTTAAGCAGGCCCATCACACCCCCACCCTGACAAGCCCCACCTCCCCTGCACCTGAACCACCCTGATGAGGCCCCACAGACACCCTCCCCACTGAGCCCCAAGCAGCTGCACCTGGACCAAATGAACATCCCCCCGCACCCAGACACCCCCACACTGAGCTCCCCACACCTAGACACCCCCTGCTTAGCCCCAACCACCTTCACTTGGAAGTCCCTGCAGAGTCCCATTGCTCCTGCACCTTGAACCCCCCAATGATCCCCAGTGCATCCAGATCCCCCACTGAGCTGCCCGCACTCAGATTGCCCCACACAGAAACCTCTTATCCCCACCTGGATCCTCCCACTAAGTCCCTGTGCACTTGGATCCTGCTGCCGGACTGAGCGTGCCTGCCCACATCTCCTGTGCTGGCGCAGAGGGGCAGGGCTCCAGGGTGTTTCTGGGGCAGGCCTGGCCCTTTCACTATGTCAGGGTTGGATGCAGCCTCACTGCCTAGTCCCTGTCCCAGGGTGGGGTGGGGTGGGGTGGGGGAGGCTGTAGGGTGATTTCCCACCTCCATACAACCAGTGGCCTGTGCTCCCCATTGTCATGCTGGAGCTTCCACATTTATTGGCAAATAAAATGTGTGGAATTTTAAAATATTGTGCGCAGAATTTTTTTTTTAACGCAGAATTCCCTCATGGGGTGCTGTGCAGCTATGAGGTGGGTGCTGGGCAGTGAGGGGTCTGTGGGAGGAGGGCACTGGGTGGGAAGTGTGGTGTAGAGGGTGCTGTGCAGTTGTGGTTGGAGGCCAGTGTGGGAGGTCTCTGGGTGGAGGGGCGCTGGGCATAGAGGACGGGGGGAGGTGTCAGTGAGGGGGTGGTGGGCATAGGGATCTGTGGTGGAGGTCTCTGGGCAAGGGAGTGCTGGGAATAAGGGCGGGGCACTGGGTACGCGGACAGTGTGGTGCGGGCCTGCCCCTGAGGGGAAGGGGCATGCTGGCACCGCAGGGCGGGGTGGGCCAGTGTGTGTCTGGCAGCTGTGGGTTTGTAAATGCTGCCCTCATGCTGGGCTGCATGCATGATCCTCCCCCACACCATTCCCCATTGCCCCCATGGGGGCCCACAAATATGTTTGGCGCCGGGCCCACAAAAAGTTAATCTGGCCCTGATACATGAAAATTATGTTAACTTCACTTCCAAAATGTATTCTGGTATGAAAACAGGATTAAAAGCAAGGTAGTAAAAGTAGATTAAAGTATATCCAGCAAATTAAAGATATATTTTAGTTTTCTTCCTCAAACTTTTCCTTCGGCAACTAGAACCATCACCGAGGGATACACTCCACGACAGCGAATGGCTATTGCAACCAGAGGACTGAGCTCCTTAACCAGTAATGCTGATTTAAAGAATCACTTTAAAGTCACTTTAAGTACTCAGATGTGATTGAGGGTGGAGTGAAAGTAAACCTGTAACACTTTGCTCGATGGTTAAGAGACATCAGCACATTCTTGTTGTTATTCAGTGGTATATTCAAGTCCTGATCAATACAAGCTGATGGAATTTGGGAAATGGCAC
>NW_020665189.1:16548717-16739141 GCF_002925995.2 Terrapene triunguis
GACAGAAGACAAATATATAAAACAAGAAATATGCTCCCTTTTACCCTGTATTGCAGGGATTGGCAACCCTTGGCTCGCCAGGGTAAGCACCCTGGCGGGCCGGGCCAGTTTGTTTACCTGCCGCGTCCGCAGGTTCAGCCAATTGCGGCTCCCACTGGCGGCGGTTTGCCGCTCCAGGCCAATGGGGGCGGCAGGAAGTGGCGGCCAGCACATCCCTCAGCCCACGCTCCTTCCCGCAAACAAACCGGCCCAGCCCACCAGGGTGCTTAACCGTGAGCAGCGTGCCAAAGGTTGCCGATCCCTGCTGTATTGTCTGTGCTCCTTGACTCTTATTTGAACATTATTTGGAAGTTGGAGTCTGAGGCCTTTCCAGGGAATCTTTTTTTCTTCAATTAAATCCTTAAAGAGGAAATATTTCTAAAAGGTGATTTCTAGTTATTCTCTTTTGCCCCCTATTGGCTCTGTTATTATTTATTTATAAACCAATGCCCAAATGGAGTGTGTTCTTCATCTGTAAAATAGGGCAATAATCCTACTTATCAGTGGGATGAATGCTGTATTATGTCAAATCTTGACAATGAGTTGTTGTTGGGGACATAAAAATCATCTCAGATTCCACCCACACTTCATTCAAATCATTCCCAAAATACATTTACGCTCTGAAGCCCATTGGCTTCAATGAGCTTTGGATCAGGCCTTTTATCCATGTGTGCCCCTTTTCTCCTTCAACCGGCCCCCCGCCCCGCTCCACCCCGCCTCGCCCCTTTCCTCTTGTATGTTCTACCCTTTACTTGTCTTTCAAGTTAATTATTTATGTCCTGATCATGTAACTTGCTTCATGCAGGTGGACCCCTGCACACAACTTTGCACCATTGACTTCCCTGGAGTTCTATATAGGAGCAGGGGTCTCCCCATGCCAAGCTTATTGCAGGATTGACACCTTAGGGCATGGTTATATAGAGATGGGTGTTATTTCACACTGAGATTGAGCATACTGGCTGGTATGTAGTAGGTAGCCTGCAGTAAGAGCATGCACATGCACTACTTCCTGTTTCACTTCTGTTTCAATCCATATAATTGTGTACACATGACAGGGACTTTGTGTGGAATAAGCATGCAACATTCTGGGTGTGTATCCCATGGTCCTTTGCCTTGTTTTTGGGCAGAGTGCATTCTGGGACTTTTCTCCCAGAGCATTGCAAGATACATACTAGAAGTCATAAAATCATAGAAGATTAGGAGGTCTTCTAGTCCAACCCCCTGCTCAAAGCAGGACCAACCCTGTCTTTTAAGTCTTTTAAGTGTTTCCTGTGAAACACTGAGCACATTTATGGATGCAATATAATAATTACAGTGCAAGTTAAAAGGAGAGGTAGCTCTAGGGAGGTTGTTCTAAATGGCAGAGAAAAGAAGCAGCAGGTCACAGAAATGAGAACAGGAGAAATGTAGCTGCAGTACTCAGAACACCTGCCTTTAAGCTGCAAGGCTGTGCAGTAACTAATATTTGTTTATTCCACAGGCTATTCATAGACTTTGTGGCTTCCTCTAATTGCCTGAACCCCTGTACTGGCTGTAGGTAGAGGGCATGATAAAAACCTGTTCTAGAAATTAAGGATGAGTCACAAACCCATGATTTCAGCATTTGCCAGCATTCATCTGTGAGTGTTTGCAGAAATTTCTGTGACAACACAGCCCTATTGGTAACCCATTAAGATCTTCACTCCAGAGAAACAACAAGCAATTGATTCAGTATGTACTCTGCTTTTAGCTGATGCTTCTGGGTATTGACAGGGTCCCACAGAAGCATACTGTAAAATGGAGTAGGAATAAAACATACATTTTATTTGGAAAATGAACACTGTAGCAGGGTGCTGGTGCAAAAGCACCTAATTACCCCTGCTCAGCCAGCTCCAATCAAGAGAAATAGATTGGGGCTGGTGAAACAGACCTGATGCCTGGCCTGAGGATTGGCTCCACCTGCGGGCCTGACAAGCCAGCAGTTATAAGGGCTGGGAGCCAGAAGAAAAGCTAGCCAGGGAAAGGTCAGTCTTCTAGCTGTGGGCTGACTGCAGGAAAAGAAGGAACTAATCCTATAAACCTTGAATATAGCTCAACACTGGGGGTGGGAGAACTCTGTGTGTGTAAGCAAATAAATAAAGCCACGGGTGCTACATAACTGGAAGCCTCTCTGCACTTTATTGGGACAGCCAGTGGGCTCTCGAAGAGGGGTGTGACAGAGAACCTGTCACAAATATTTAAAAGGAGAAAGCTAATCTTCCCAACACCATTCTCCTATTAGTGTGGCTGCACTAATATGTTGACTCACAACAGATAATATTCCACTGTGTCTTGCAAATTTGAAGGTCACTTTAAGATTGAGCGTCTGGGGAGCAAACAATTCTGGCTAGGGTACATCTGGGATGTCCATGACCTCTCCTAGTTTTTCACTAAAGGACCATGTGGCAAAATGCAAGGGGGAAAAAAAACAGTTTAACTCAGCCAATCTTTCGTAGTTGGGAGCTATTGGATTTTGGCATGGAGTATGACAGAGGAGCCATGAAAATGAATGCCAGCAAGAACCTGGAATGGGTAACTTGGCTGTTGCAACCAATTAAGTAATTCACTAAGCTCATATTGAAATGCTTTGTAAAATGTAAAAGTCAAGGAGTGCCAGCAGAGTCAGTACATTTATAACATCCCATCTCCATTGAAAAGAAACATCATCTTGAGTGCTGCTGGGCAATCCTAAAGGAATTCTGAATAATTTCCAACTCATAGCTTTATCTTTCTTCATCAGTGCCAGCAAAGAGTAACCCTGAGATGAAACTGAGCCAAATACTAATGTGGCCTCTTTCAGCTTTGAGTTGCTCAAGTACCAGCAGTCTCAAGAAACCAGAGTGACATCACCTGTTCACCTCCAAATTACTTAAGCAAAATACAACTTGCTGGATTTCCCTCAGTGTTCCTGATCTCACTCCTGCCCTCCCAATGCAGTCCCTTGCCACATCACCAATGGGATTTGTTCAAGAAAACGCTTTCTTAAAAAACAACTCCAGCATATGGTGTTATAAAAGGATATACAATGTGAGTTCAGACAGAAGTCTAGAATAGAATCTATATATTTTTAAACAAACACAAATAGTTTTTTTTTTAAATGTTAGCCTCTAAAAACTAAACTGAGCTGCCATCAATTGGCATTCCAAAGATCCTATTGAGCTGAACTTTTAGCCTTCACTTAGTGCCTTTAGTATCCCATTCAGCATGACCAACATTTTAGCAGCTCTGCTTGAGATTTATACACAAAAGGAAGCACTTTTTAGAAACCAATATTCTCCACACTTGCTAATTAATGTATCAAGTTAATATCCATCCAGAAACTGAAAGCTACTTCCTTGGACTGGTGGTTATCATTTCCACAACTTCATGGCACTGCCTCTGTGATGAATAGAACGACTTTGCATTAGCCAGGATTATTATTCCAGTTGTTGGATACTAACCCTCCCACTTAGGCCAGTTATCTGGATAGATTTCTTATTGTATTAGAAGAGGAAAAACTTGGATGCTCTCTCCCCAGTGCATTGAGTGTTTGTTGAAATGTTCTAGGTTTATTTTATTTGCTTTTATTTGCACACAGAACAGAGAAATCATGAGGCAGCTGCCGCAGTTTCTCCACATAACCAGCAGTGCCACTAACGTGTTTCCACCTGCCCTAAAGAGAATACCAGGGTAGCTCAGTCTCTGTGCCCATTCAATCCTCAGCTTCCCTGAAACTTCCATCAAGGGTGTCAATTAGTGTAACTGTGAGAGCAGACTTGGGGATGTGCCCTGAGAATAGGACTGATAACACCCACACATTTTCACATGCTGTGGGCCACCAAATATATCCAACAGCTTTGAGAGCTACTGTTAGTTTCAATTTGCATCTGCGACCCAGAGGTAGAAAGTGCTGTAACCTATTATCCTTAGTTCAACCATTCTCCTATAATTGTCATGATGTTTGCAAGCCTAATACATTTCTATCCTCAGTTCATTCATAGAATATAAGGGTTGGAAGGGATCTCAGGAGATCATCTAGTCCAACCCCCTGCTCAAAGCAGGGCTCATCCCTAGACAGATTTTTGCCCTAGATCCCTAAATGGCCTACTTAAGAATTGAACTCACAAACCTGGGTTTAGCAGGCCAATGCTCAAACCACTGAGCTATCCCTCTACCTATTGTTGCCTTTTCTCTCTCCCCTACCCTCTTTCCCCTGCTAGAGTAGTGTTAACACCAAGAGAATAGAAATTAACTGATGTTGCTTGATTTAATATCACTCTAAAAAGCCTTAGGGCCTTGCTCACTTTGAGTGCTACTTTATTTGGTGTGTAGTCCCAATGAACTGAAAGGAATATTTGTAGTATTCAGCATGGGTAGCAGATTCTCTCCCTTAATTACCAACTGATCATTTGTTCAATAGCATTTGTATGAAACATTAACTTCCTTTGCATAAGGGTGAAATTCTTCATATATTTTTAATTAAACTGAAAGCCTTCCAGGTTTGCATAACATGTTTTTTTTTCCTTTCTATGTTGTATATCTTTGCCTATTCTTTTTAACATTTTTAATGAGTTCTTCTTCTTAGCCAGGAAACCTGCATGGCTTCTCTTTACTGTCTCTGAGCAATTTGTTGTTCTCCACAGTCTGATCCTCACTGACAGTTTTCTTGACTCTATTTTCTGTGCACAAAGAGAAAAACATGCACTTCAGTCTAGATGACTTTCATTTTAGATTAGGGAAAACAGCAATACAAAGTGAGAACAAATATAAAATCTTCATGAGAGAAAAAGCAAAGTATCTGTACAATCGGTAATGTAAAACACTCTGTAAATTCTTTAATCTCTAATCCTCTTGGAGCCCTGTCACTAGTGGAAAGGCAGTTGGAGAGACTTTTCATTTCATGGTCAGGTCCGGCTCCAGGCACCAGCTTGGCAAGCAGGTGCTTGGGGCGGCCAGTCCGGAGAGGGGCGGCACGTCCAGCTATTCGGTGGCAATCCCGCTCGGAGCGAAGGACCTCCCGCCAAATTGCCGCCACAGATCGTGATCGTGGCTTTTTTTTGGGGGGGGGCTGCTTGGGGCGGCAAAAACCCTGGAGCCGGCCCTGTTCATGGTGTAGGAAGGATTGTTGTGTAGATAAGGTCCAGGATTGGGACTGAGTGGAGGGATAGCTCAGTGGTTTGACCATTGGCCTACTAAACCTAGCGGTTGTGAATTCAATCCTTAAGGGGGGCCACGTAGGGATCTGAGGCAAAATCAGTACTTGGTCCTGCTAGTGAAGGCAGGGGGCTGGACTCGATGACCTTTTGGGGTCCCTTCCAGTTCTATAAGATAGGTGTATATCTCCATATATATTAGGTTCCTTTCTCTGGCATGGGCTTCTTGTGTGTCCTGAAGCACATTGTATGCATTCTCTGTTTCTCATCTGTAAAATGGGAAGATTAATACTTTCTTTGTCTGTTTTGATTTTTGCTCTTTAACAATACCTCCACAGCAATAGAAGAAATATCTGCCTGATATCATTCAAATATTACAACATGTGCCTTAAGTTGTTATAACAGCCCAATTCAGCAAAGCACTTAAGCATATGCTTACGTTTAATCAAGTACTTAAACCTCATTGACATCAATGAAATTAAAGCACCATTACTAAACAAGGATGCTTTCCTGAATCGGTGCCCAAGATTGCAGGGCATTAAAGGGGAGAGTAACTCATACAAAATAAAACATATAACATAATATAATATAACATAATAAGAATATGAAATGTCCATAGCAAAATGTAAACACTAGATTTGTCTCCAAAATAAGGTAGAGCTGAGGATGAATTGAGAACCCTATATTTATTTTTTAATTTATTTATATTTATTTTGCGTTGCCATCCCCAAACTTTAAACACAAATGAACTTTACCTTTTTGATGTTGCATGGATATAAGCTGCTGTTTTGGAGATAGTTTCAATAGTTTGCAATTCCTTTCATCAACATTGTTCAAAAATTCCCACCAGAACCTGTTGTTTTGACTCAAGGGCTACCTGACATACAGGTTCACATTTTTATTTGATGACTTGATGTTATCTCCTGTGTTCTTTATACATTTCAAGGTAAATAATTTATTGTGAAACTGATTTTATTCTCAGCAAAGAGGTATAATGTCTCACTTCATTTTAGCCCACTTTCACACTGGCAAAAAATGTGCTTTTTGCATGAAAATTCACTGTTCTCTTTGAACTGGGTCAGTTTTTCACTTTGTGGATCTGACCACTGACGCTGGGGATCAGGCATTTGCACTCTGGGTAGAGTTTATTCACTTAGCTGTGGAAGACTGCACAAGCCCCTCTGCCTTATTTAATCCTTCATTGCTCCCGCTGAGTGAGGCGGCTATGAGCAGAACACCTGCACAGGGGGCTCTCTTCAGTCGGTAAGTAGTACTGCCACTTCAGCAGGATTCCTAAAAGTAGCAAGATGTCTAACTAATGTCTATAGCAGGGGTCGGGAATGTTTGGCACGCGGCTCACCAGGGTAAGCACTCTAGCAGGCCGGGCCAGTTTATTTACCTGCTGACGCGGCAGGTTCGGCCGATCGCGACCCCCACTGGCCACGGTTCACCGTCCCGGGCCAATGGGGGCGGCGGGAAGCGGCGCGGGCGAGGGATGTGCTGGCCGCGGCTTCCCGCCGCCCCCATTGGCCCGGGATCGGCCAAACCTGCCGCGTCAGCAGGTAAATAAACTGGCCCAGGCCCACCAGGGTGCTTACCCTGGCGAGCCGCATGCTGAACGTTGCCGACCCCTGGTCTATAGAGATACTGTAGAGAAGGAGATATCCAAGAGAAGATACTCAGTGTCCTGAGCATCAGCACTGTGCTCTCCACTGCATCTCACCCTCATGCATTCCAAAATCATGAGTCAGGCCCCTAAAAATCATGAGATTGTCTTAAAAACCAGGGGAAAAAATAGTTATTTTAAAAAAATGTGTCTTCTGGTTTTCAAAGTTTTAGGATTCATGTTTCTAGTTTTTCTCCATAGTCTTGTTGTCTAGAGTAACAGGTCTATAAACCCTGCACTAGCCTGGAAGTGGTTAAAGAGCTACTTTGGGCTGGTGTGGTCCTGCCCCTCTGCACCTGTATATCATGCCAGGACTGGAGGGGGAGTTAAAAGGAGGGAGCCCTGGTAAAGGAACAGGCTATTGAGCTTTTCCAGCCTGAAGACAGGGTTGACAGCCTGCAGAGCCCCTGCCGTCTCAGAAGAAGAATGCAGATCCCCTAAAAAGGAAAAAGAGACTGAGACTTGCACTGAGACCCAGTGGAAGCTGAAGTGGACAGTGATACTGAAGCTAGAGCCGCATATGCTGACCGGAGTTGCCTGCAAATCCCCCCCACCCCCCTTTCCTTTCTTTTCCTTTATACCCTTATTTCATTTTATTTGCTGTGTGCTCTGTTGTTGTTACCCCTGGAGCCACAAGAGGGCAAGAAATAGCCAAGAGGTCTTGGCCAAAGGGCTAAGTGCTGGGCTGCTAGAAAGACACCCCCCTCCTGCAGCACCTGCTAGGGTGTGGGTAATTAGAATCACACATGAGTGCTCCCCAAGTAGCCCCTAAAGGAGACACCCTATCACAGACTGATTGAGACAGCTAGAAACTTGCTTTTTTAGAATATGAATGTTGAGATTCTGATGCGATAACATGACTGCAAGACAAGAGCTGAGACTTGGGGGAAAAAAAGACCAAATATTATGAAGTTCACAATAACATTTTGAGGGTTGGTTCACATTCTGCCTTGGAGAGATTGTGTATGTGTGATAAAACTGAACAAATAAAGGTTAGAGATAAAAGCTACCCACTTGTACTAAACTAGCTTCTAAAGCCGAGGCATGGGAATACTTCAGTATATATCATGGGATTCTGTTAATTTAGATTAAAAAAAATAAAATTATTTTCTAATCATAGCAAAAAGAGGTTCAGGAACTGGAACTAGTTTGCTAACCCTAAAAAAGTAGTTTAGGGATTTTGTAAAATCTTGTACTCCATTACTTTACTTATCCCTTAGGACTGCATCTTTTATAAACATGTTTCTTTCACCTGCTCTTCTAATTACTCTTCCTTATCTAATACACAATTACTATTTTCCCCAGGGATACAGGGTTGGAATAACAAGAAAGAAGGTTTCCATTTGTTTTTAAGTATATTTTGAAAAATTACTGAATATCTCTAGAAAACTGGTCCCTATTGTACCTATAACAAAATATATTATGTATGAATTCTCTTTTTATGTTATAAATTGGATGGCTTTTGAGTGGTTAGTGGTATTGTCTCATTTACATATGGATTAAATAGCCCTATAAATGTTAACGAGATTTTTATTGATATAACTAGAGAATCAATTCAGTCCATTTTTATTTTTTGAAGTGTTCAGGGAACACAAATATTTGCTGGGCAACAGGACTGTGTCAGCCTATTCAATGGAACTGTAATAAATAATTTACACATGGTAGAATTACTTAATTGTACTACCACTAGAAAAGATGTAGGAAACTTCTGTTTTTCAAGGACAGGTGACACTCTGAGTTGGTGAAGGGTATTTAAGAACAAGGCTTTTAGATATTCTGTGTCTGAAATAGCAATTTTGATTTCCGATTTAATTTAAATTCTTCTTTTAAAATAATTTCTAACATACTGCTTCCTAGTTTTATGTGTCATCATTCTTTCTTATATTTTAACACTGGATAAAATGTAGGCATCTGTGAAAAATTAACTATGTCACATTATATTGCTCTATTGTACCTGATGAAGTGACAAGAGGAATCTTCCATGAATTTCAGACTGCTAAAGCCTGAATACATTCTTTCTATAGGAAAGACAATCCCTTAACTAAATAATATTACTCAGAACATATAGGGCCAAATCCTTGTAGAGAGTTTTGCCATTGACTCTAATAGTCATAGAATTGGGACATAAATGTGCTTTATGTAGACCAGTGGTTCCCAAACTTGTTCCACCGCTTGTGCAGGGAAAGCCCCTGGCGGGCCGGGCCTGTTTGTTTAGCTGCTGGAGGTGGCGGCCAGTACGTCCCTCGGCCCGTGCCACTTCCAGCAGCTCCCATTGGCCTGGAGCAGTGAATCGCGGCCACTGGGAGCCGCGATTGGCCGAACCTGCAGACGCGGCAGGTAAACAAATCGGCCCGGTCCTCCAGGAGCTTTCCCTGCACAAGCGGCGGAACAAGTTTGGGAACCACTGATGTAGAAAACACCCTGGTATATCTTAATTACTTAATCCCTACAACAGCCCTGTGAGGTAAACATGTATTATTGTTATTCCCACTTTTAAAGATAGGAAAACTGATAGATAGGAAAGGTTAAGCCCAAGGTCACATAGTGAGTGAGAACTTCATTACTTCTAGCTCATTCCTCCTATGTGTTCCTTCCTCAGAGAGCTCCATCACAGGAGCTCCCAAATATGCATGCCGTAGGGTTGGGGTGAATTTTGAGAACTTTCAGAGGGGCAACTGCACCTGTATCCTCCCTTGTGGTCCTGCAAGGACACCCACTTGTAGGGTCCTGGCTCCCCAACCAGCATCTCTTTTGGGCAGAGACCTGCATCGCTCCCCTTCTAACTGGGATTTCTCCAGGCTGCACATTTCTCTGCCTCCACTGTGTAATCCCAGCAAGCCAGACTGCCTAGACAGGCCAGCGTCTTTGAGCTTTGCTTTCTCCTCAGTGGCTATAAACAGAGTAATTGCCCACAGTTATAAGTTACCACACTGCCATTTCTAAGCAAGCACATGTACTCTTAAAGTCGAAGCATTACAGAGAAAACATACTAAAAACAATAAAAGAACCTACATGCATGCTAATAATCTTATCAGAGATCACCCCTGCTCCCGCCAACTTCAGAAGAACCCCACGAAGGAGTTCTTCTGTGGTTACAAGTTCATAAAAGCTTTTTCTCAGAACAATCATGGCCATGAATATATCAACCTCTCCTTTATATGGCTTGGTGTTTGAGCTTCAGAGTCTGGGACTAGGTAGTTAGCAGACAATGGTTCTCTCTTCAGGGCATAGCTTCAAAAGGTTAGATATTTGAATTACTGTGCCTCTGTTGGTTTTTTTTATTGCACCTGCTCCTAAATCCTACCCCTTACACGGCCCTTCCTACACATATTACTATGAGAGATAGATTGGTAGAAGCAGGATCAATTTCTGTTGTGCCGCCACTATATATTTTCATGCTGTAAGCACTACCCACCATAAAATCTGTGAGGGGTAGTGTGAACCTGGGCCCCGGCTGCACTCGGGCAGGAGTTCCTGGCCAAGGCAGCTACTCCCAGTGCAAAGGATAGACCATCTCCAAGAGCAAATACTTGAAGTCAACAGTCTGCAAGCAAGCCACAGCCTGAACATTGATCCAGAGAATTCAGCAAATATTTATGAATATTGGAAATATTCTTAGAAACCAGAATCATTTTGCAAATGATCCACAAACAATAATAAAAAAAAATACAGATAAATTTTTGGAGAATTTGTTTGCAATAAATAATTCAATTAATTTTCTCCAGCTTTAGAATGTTTGGACATTATTTCTTTATTTGCTTGGGTATATTGTTCTGTTCTGTTCAGCGTCTTATACTGCACTTACCACCATTGGATCTGAGTGTCTTAGATAGCTCGGGTGCCAGTAGGTCAGTATGTGTAGCACCTAAGAAATGATTCAGTAAGACAGTGAACAGGTCCTTCTGGTGATGAGCATGGCTTCTAAAAAGAATTGCATCACAGTTAGCAATAAGCATTTCTCCAGGATCTAAATGCCTGCATAGTCAGTTACAAAGAACTTGTAAAACTACCTGTGATGGTGCCATTTAGTGATTTTCAATAATATTAGAAATTTCTTTTGGGTCTTCATCCAATTATATTGTTGAATCAATGTTTTGGCTTTGTGTTTGTTTCTTTATACAGGATTCAGGGTATATTTGATATTTTCCTTTGTTTAAGAGGAATTCAGGGACCAAATTTATGCAAGCATGTGCATTCACAATTATCGATAGAGAATGGGGGTGGGGAGCAACTTTTTATTGCCCATAACCATTTCCTAAGCAGATACCTGGGTTATATGGTTCTGCATACTTATTCAGAAACAACTGCAGAGCTGATATTTCTTTAATACCCTGAGGGGACTGTCAGATCCCATCCTCCCAACTTCTTCCATTAATATAATCGGAGTGTGGGAATAATGTTGTTTTACTGTCCCATACATTTTAAACAAAATTATTAGTATACTCCTCACTGCCAGTTGTCAAGATCCTCTATTTCTATCATTTGTAAGGTAAGCTTGTGCCTAGCTAGTCTGCATCCAAGATTCTCTGACATTCTGAAGCCCCTTAAGAACCCTCCAGGGTACATTCTGCTTATGTGTTTATATTCCCTAAAGAATAGTTGAAGCTTCATGAGAAACTCTGAAAAATTATTGAAACTAGAGAATATGGAGGGGAAAAAATATCCACAGATTGTCTCATAAAGTTTAAAATACATTCACTGTGGCCACACTCAAACTCCTTTGTTTTTTGCTTTCTGTAAACATTCAGGTGCTATGAGCATTCATGGAAAGAAAATTTCAGGCTTCAAACCCAGTGAGGATCACTACAGTAGCAGGGAAAAGGAGGTGTGACCATAAATAAAGATGGAACATCACTACATCAGGCCAATCTAGGATGTTTGCAGCTGATGTAAGTTAGGACAGCCTCATACCTGCCCTAACACAGTGCAGAAATAGCCTGCCTTGCTCAGAGCTGGCACCAGGATCAAAAGAGTACAAAGCCACTCTTGCACATATGTGCCCCTGACCTATGCTATAGCTCCATCAATGATACCCTAGGACAGTGGTGGGCAACCTGCAGCCCACGGGCTGCAAACGGCCCCTTAGGGCAAGCCACTGGTGGGTCCCCAGACCGTTTGTTTACTTGTTCATGGCCGCCCACAGCTCCCAGTGGCTGTGGCTCGCTGTTCCTGGCCAATGGGAGCTGCAGGCAGCCGTGCAAATGTAAACAAACGGTCTGGGGGCCCGCCAGTGGCTTGCCCTAACAGGCCACGTGCAGCCCGTGGACGGCAGGTTCCTCATCACTGCCCTAGGATCTAGTCCACTAGCTCCTAAAAGTTCACCTATTATTTCTCAAAACTTATTTCATAGTATTGTTTCAAGGGATAAAATTAAGTTATTATTATTATTGTTAAGTGCAGAAGATTCATTATAGCTGTAAGGAACAACAAGAGTTGCCACTGGAGATGCATTGGTTGCATGTGACTGTTGGGGGAGGGAAAGAGGAGTGGACCCAATAAATGGCAAGACTTCTTTCACACTGTTAAGGAGCCCTTATTGAACAAACCTCTCTGCATTCCAAGAAGCCAGTTTATAGCCCATCTAAGTTAATATTGTTATGGGCAAACCTGCAATTAGTAACCAGTAACCAGATAGATGGATTATTTTATGTATGTTCATCATATGAATGTTAGGAATGAAATGACAAAGGATCAGCATTTCCCCCTGTGAATCAATTAAGGTGATTTGTTTTCTGAAGCTCTACCTCATTCTCCAAAGAAAAAGATGGCATTGATCATTCATCTTACAGATCTCATCTCATCTCTAAACTGTAAAGAAAAACAGAGTGTTAATAGGATAAAACTAGGTCTTAGCAGATATAGATTTCATTATGCTAGCAGCACAAAGCATGTGCCTGGTGTGAAGATCAATACTTTTAATGTGCTTTGCTACTGAGTGAATTAAATCTTTGTTAATTCTTTCTTCCTTTCTTTCTTGTTTTGATAACAGATATTAATTTTAAATAAGGCAAAATGAGAGATGCTTTTGCACTCTTGCTGTCCTCAGATTTTTTTTCTATAAAAGAAGCAATCTTACTTACTTTTCTGAAGAAATTCACACTTGGGAGTGAAAACAACGAGGAGTCCTCGTGGCACCTTAGAGACTAACAAATCTATTTGGGCATAAGCTTTTGTGGGCTAAAACCTACTTCATCGGTTATTATTCAAAAGGGTGTTAACTTGTAAGCAGAACTGTAGCACAGTGTTCACACCCTAGTACTCAAGATGCCTCAAAGCTCATGAACTGTCTCTTCTACATTTTTCATTGTATACCAAAAAACACTGCAATTAAAAAACAAACAAACAAACAAACAAAAAAACCCCTCAATGATGTGTCAGCTGGGAACTCAGAGCTTTTCATTCATGGAATTCTCTGTATATGCTGAATGTGAGCATCCAAAGTGGGTATCATTGGGAACGTTGCTTTTGACTTTTATGGGAGGAGGATTAGGCCAATAACTGACATAATAATACTTATTAACCTGTGAAGGCTTCCCTGAGATTTAATTAATCATTGTTTGAAAAGCAGTTTGAAATCTTCTATTAAGGATAATACAGACATTTTAAAATATTATTATTTCTCCTAGGCTTTGGTTAGGACTGGTCTGGTTTGTGCTTCTTGCATTTGCTTTATTCTCATTACAAATACATCTATATAGTTGAATTCTGCCCTCTGTGTGTGAGGATTCTTCATCAAATGGTATGTAAAATCTGTTATTTATTTACCATGGATGACACCACCAACCACCCAGTTACACAAGCCTGTAACTTGGTTTCATTTTTCACTTGGTCCTCTCACTGGACCCGCATATTCAGGCCAATTATAAACGTTGCTGATTTTTTTTACATATTGCTTCTAAAATCTGGCCTTTCTTCCATGGCCACATAGCCTAAATCCTTGCCCATGCTTTCATCAATTCATATCTTAATTACTGCCACCTCCACATTTGTGTCCTCAACTATTGCTACCTTGTTCCTCTCCAGGCTATTCAGGATGCTGCTGAGGGAGAATTAATGTAAGATGGTGGGTAATGAGATCGGAGAGGCAGGTGGGATGAGTGAGCCCAAAGCAAGGACAATTTTGAACTGAATTTTCATTTATCATTAATAATGGTAAAAACATAAATTCAGTCACTCTGTCTGTGTCAGCTTCCCATCTGTAAAATGGGGATAAGAATAATGCTCCTTTTGTCTGCCTTTTCTACCAAAGTTTCAAGTTTTTTCGGACAAGTTCTCTTGCTATTCATCTGTAAGCAACTGGCACAATAGGGCCTTATCTTGGCTGGGGGCACTAGGCACTGTCAGAATACAAATAACAAAGAAATAATAATTCTTGGCCGTGCTCTTACCTACCATATGGACATTCCTCAAGGGTGTCCCAATGCAACTGTGGCAGCCTGTGCCATATTGGGCTTGAATGTATTTTAGCAAGTGTATTCAGTCAACAGGCAAAGCGCTTCCCTGGAATACAGCTGGCTATTTTCTGTTGCAGCAGATCTCTGTGGAGAGCAGAAAAACCTTCATTGAGTCCATTGAAATGTCACTTTGCTTGTTGCTTCATGTTTGCTTTGGTAGCCTAACATTACAATACAAAGGTTACCTTTGAGCTTGTATTGAATAAGCAGTGGAGCACATGTTCAGAGGAACGTGTCTATTCCTGCTCACTCTGAGCCAGATTCTGTTTCCCTTACTACTGCTGACTAGTGCCTTAGTCTATGAATAGTCCTAGTGAAACTAATCAGGTTCCTTGAGGAGTAAGTTAGTACTCAGCCCAATTAAGGCTAGTAGGATCCTGGCTGTTAGGCAGTGTTTGAGATGGTTGTTTTCTTTCCTTCCTGTAGCTATACATGCTGAGATAAGGATATTCAAATCTCATGCTTCAGATTTAATATGGTTACCACAACATCCTGAAAGGGATATTTTCTTCACTTGTATCACTGTACACACTTGAAGGCTTGATGCATTATTGAAATGGGAATGTATTAGCCTTTATTTAAAATAGTTATTGTCTACTACTGAAAAAAGGATGCCAGACTTGATGATGGTGAGTGATCTGTTCTGGTATAGTAAATCCTAAATCATAATAGTTTTATTTTGGTCAATATTTGGCCTGATTTGCTCCTGCCACGCACCTTGTGTAGTCATACTTTCAGATGGAGAATCAAACTAGTATCCTTTTTTAGACCAATACATCCGTTCCATTGGTTTTCAAGAGTGGGGTGAACCTAAAGCGGTGATCTACTTTAAGGCCTTGATCCTGCAAACACTTCTTCAAAAGCTCATTTTCTCATTTTGAAGTCAAAGAGCCTATTCACATGCTTAAAGTTAAGCACATGTATAAATGCTTTCCGGATTGGGGGCTAAATCATTATTATTTCACAATCTAGCCAGTTTAAAAATAAAGCCTTCTCAAGAGCAAACTGTAATACTGTTCTAATATGCTTTAAGCTACTTTTAACAAAGTAACCACAAGGATACTGTAGAGTGGAGTGCAGCAATTTTATTGAAAAAGTCCACTAGTGTGTGCAGTTCCTTTATTAAAAGGTTGTCAAATACATTGGGCAAGGAACAATTGATGATCAAGAATTAGTTATACCTTTCTATACATGTTTATTTCCAAAACTATACAAACAGTGGAAAACTGTCCTTATGTCTCCATATAATCTATTAGTAATTGTGTAATAACATACATATACATCTCTCATTGCAAACTCCAAACCCATTTTTCTAGAGTTGACATTTTACATCTTTGACAATAAAAAAAAAAATGTCAGTAATATTTACATGTGCTTAACGTTGCATAATTGAGCATCATACAGGTTCTGAAAACCACTGGCTAAATGAGTTTCAAGATTCACCCAGGTGGGTTAAATAGTTTTTAATACACATAAGCTATGCACATATGATTTATTAGCAAAGACACTCTTCATTTCCTTTTATTGTTTCAAGGCTACCTGTAAATTGTGTGCTAGACGGGGTTAGAGTCTGTATTTTTGGAAAGGTACGCACAGAGCAAAAAGCAGCACTGACTAATATTGCTGTTCAGAAACATGAATGGGTGATGAATGATAGGTGTATACATAGTGCAAAGTATAATGAACCAAAATGAACCTGAAGTTTGCCTAGAAAGTAAATATTTGTTGGGATTGGTAAGAATCAAAACTGTTTCTAATCCTTCTGATTAATTCAAATTGATTGTGTATTATTACTATTATTATTTATTTATTAGTATCTTTGTATTACTGTAGCACTTAGGTGCTCTACTCATGGGCCAGGACTCCAGTGTGTTAGGTGTTGTGCAAACACACAACAAAAAGATTGTGTCTGCTCCAAGAAGCTTACAATCTATTTCCCCGAAACACCCTGTGTGAGAAGAATAATCAAAGTTCAGGCTCAATATGGGAAAAGATTCACTAAAAACGTATGTATTAAAAGACCACAAATGATCTTGCAATGTATAATAATTGTAAATTCAGTTGAGACATAACAATGTTATCATTGGAAAATGAGGGCTAAAACAGCAGCAAACATATACAGTTACTTAATAAACTAAGTATTATATTGGTCATACAGATTGTTCTGTCTATTTGTTATTTGTTTCAATCCTTAAGGCTTCTCTAAAGTCTTACATGAAAGTGTTGTTGTCTGATTGAATCTTCCATGCATGAGGGAAAGGGGCAATTCTTCCAGGGGAAAAAAAAATATCCACATTTCAGTTACAATAGCACAGCCAGAGACACAAAATAAAAGACAATACTTTATGGTACCTTTGCTTCATTTATTTTGGCCAAAAGAGATGCATGCACTAGAGACTTTAAGTACTACAAGGTATTGAAATATTTACAGCATTGTACATGTGTTCTTAAAAGGATGGCATAGTGAAATGTCTATTTTTATTTGAGAGGGAAAGTTACTTTGCTAGCCTAGTAACATTTATTTGAAGTGAAAGGTGAAAGATGACTCTTCCAAAAAGAAAAGCCCACAGAGGACAAAGATATAGCATATTTATAGTAGATGCTAACAAACTGTACAATACTTTACCTTGAAATTCTAGCCTCAGTCACTCATGATTGAAATGACAATATCCAATCATTACTGAAAGTTGGCATGTTTCCCTCCCTTTTCCCCAATACTGCTCTATTTGTTTCTATTCCAGCTGGGAGAGCTGCATGTTACCTGTTTTATTTCTTGTTTCAAATCACTTAAACATATTGAATGGAATCATTTAAATCACAATAATTATATGATAGTTTTAGATGAACAATATGATATGGTTGATATTTACTGGGTTATGGCACTAGAGAATTCAGACCACTATAAAGCGTGTCATAAATACTTTAAGTGGACTTCAAAAGGAAACCATCTCTCTAAGAAATTCAGTGAGTAAGGCTCATATCACCTATTTCCTTTCTGATTTTAAAGGTAAAGGTAGGATACCCAGTACACCAGGTTAAACAAACAGAAGGCAGTTGGAAAGAAGATGCGGGCATAGGAGTCCATTTTGGCAACGCGGATGTGTATTCTTCCATGCCGCCACGCCCCTGTTCGGCAATCCTCAAAGCAGCAGAAAAAGCTGGCACAGTCCTTGCCATCGAGACACTCATACCCATACTCTTCATCCCTTTCTTGGAGGTGTGTAGCATTGTTCATTTGAATAGTAGCTGATCTTGGTCGGATATCAATTGTAGGTGCCTGTGATGAATGAGGGACAAAATATGGGAGCAGGAAGAAAGAGATTGTTACAATCTTCGTAACAAAACTTGATTTAGACTAATGGTCAGTCTATGCAAATAGGGGTATTTAGGGATAAATAGGGACTTGCTAAAGTATAAGGAGCTCTAATAGTAAATCCTTAATTTTAAATTATTAAAAGAATATTTGCATATATATAGCTTAAATTCTGAGATAAGCAATGCAGATTAATATTACATATTAATAAATATGAGTAGGTAGGTTTAGTGCCAAATAAATTAAACTTTAGAGGTTAAAGGAAACATTCAGGAATGCAAGTTAATGGCAATTTGGATTGCTTTTGCCTTTTATATTTTAAGTCGTTGCATGACATATGAAGACAATTATTGGTGTTGCACATGAAAGGAATTGCAGGAATCAACTGGAAATGCAGGATTTTCTTTAATAAAAGTGTGTCCCTGGTTAGGCATTGGCAAATATCTGTAATTTGCTGAAAAGAGCGAAGAGAATGTTAAATGGTTCTCCTGAATCAAGAGGTTTGAACAGTCTCCAATAGTTTGCTTTTATTAATCCATACAGCTCAGCATCTACCATTGTTCACCATCTAGAAGCCTCTACATGTCCAACACTGTATACAGTAGCTGTACATATATGTACATTTGCTATAAGTTGAATTAATTAGGCATTTTCAACTATTTTGAGCAATTGGTGAACATAGCATTGCATAACGCATGCCATCCAAACTTTTGGCTGACACCTGGCCATTTTTTTTTTATGATTCTAGAAAATTACGACAGGTCAATTTCCACAGAATATGTCAATTTTATTCGCTTCAGCTTAGACTTTCTTAATTTTTTCCCCCTGGAACTCAATCTCTGCATTTCTGAATGAAGATCAGAGTCAGATGTAGTATACAGCTATCTATATTTGCTACTTTGGATAACAACAGCATGTGGATCCAGTGACAGTATTAGAAAATGTATGCATTTAAAACCCTTTCAAAACTCTGACATTAGGCATAAGAACACCATAGGGGTAATTAATGATGGCAGTGAATTTTGAACAGCTCATCATTAGAAGAGATTTTGGTTTTGTTTATTTAAATTAGATCACAAAAGTTAAAGGGGGTCAGAGTTGAGTTCTAAAAGGGTGCATTACTGGTGCTTAGTGTGGCTGGTGGTATTGGATCCCATGGGTAATTGATAAAGAGAGCAATACAGATGCTTTAAACACATTAGGCTCTCTTAACTCATGCGATCCAAAAATGTTGGGCTCTCTTGAACTTCAAGTTCAAAACCGTAAGTGAGTCAGGGTTCGGGCTGCTGAATCAACTCTACAAATTTGTTTAGAAATCTGTAGCCATTCTACTTATTTAGGATGTTGCCCTGAGTAGAATGCTTAAATGTCTAATTAAAAAGGAATAATCTCATTTAAGCTCTAATAGTTAAATTCAGCAGTCGCATGCAGTAAATTTCCATTCCAAAAACTTTATACCTTGAAGGAAAACATCCGAAGAAGCTTTTGTTTTGTAGACAGAAAAGAGAATCAGAATTTTTAAAAAGAAAGAAAGAAGAGGAAGAAAGAGACAAAAATAATATAAATTAAAGATACTTTTAAAAAATGTAGTAAGTAAAAAAATAAATAAATTATAAACAGGAAAGGGGGACAGCCTTTTAAATAAGAAACTCTGTTATAATACGGATGAGAAAATATTTCTCTCGTCTCGGTAACATGTAATTAAAGTGGACAAAGCCACAAAATAGAGAACCTGGTTTCAATCTTTTCATTGTTCAGGGGAATTAAGAGCTGTCATTTGGGTCATCCCATTTTACAATTAGAGGCTATCTGCAAAGTTTGGATTTACATTTGGGGCCAAAGTCTCTGCTACTGGAAATTGGCCCTTCAACTCTCCACCCTAATGTTCAGGGTTTCTTTGAGTGTTGATTTAATATCAGGCCCATCCCTACTTCTGATTTCAGGAAAGAAAAACTAATCTTCTATTGGACTATAGAAAACAGTTGTAAATGTCCCCAGGTGCCCACAAACCTTTACTGTTTACATGACTTCTTCATTTGGTTATTTATCCAGCACAAACAAATTCATGTTTTGTTTTGTTCTTTTTGGTATATCAGCAGATCATTGACAAGCTTTTAAGGAATGAAGTTATAACAAAATTATTTACAATAAGATAAAACTGTGCATTTCAGTGACAAAATATGTTATTCTTTATTTGCTCTCCTGTGTATTTGCTCTCCTATGCACTATAAGTGCCTAAAGGATTTAGGTGCTCAAGTCCAATTGACTTAGGTACATTTGAAAATGTCCCTTAGGTACATTTGAAAATCTCCATTGGTGTACTCCATGTACTGTGAGTGTGTGTAGAGGGAATGCAGAGGAGAAACTTCAAATGCATTTTCTTTCTTTTTATATTTTGTCTCTTTTGGTTCCCTCTCTCCCACACACACTTAGATTCTGTTGCTCTAGAACAGGGGTAGGCAACCTATGGCACGCATGCCAAAGGTGGAATGCGAGCTGATTTTCAGTGGCACTCACACTGCCTGGGTCCTGGCCACTGGTCCGGGGAGGCTTGGCATTTTAATTTAATTTTAAATGAAGCTTCTTAAACATTTTAAAAACCTTATTTACTTTACATACAACAATAGTTTAGTTATATATTATAGACTTATAGAAAGAGACCTTCTAAAAATGTTAAAATGTATTACTGGCATGCAAAACCTTAAATTAGAGTGAATAAATAAAGACTCGGCACACCACTTCTGAAAGGTTGCCGACCCCTGCTCTAGAAGAACAGAGTTTTGCTTCAGCATAGAAGGGTAAGGTACCAACCTCACTGAAACCAAATAGTCTGCAAATACTGCACTGACAACAGGGGATTTCCAATGGCCTTCACTGCAGCTGTTCTAAAGGCTGTTATCATATATTTTTTACTGCTATCAGGTAACGCTACAAGTGTTAATAGAATCACATTCTGAGGTAAGAAATAAAAAAAGGGATTCAGGAGAGAGGGTACAGTAAGGAAAATAAAACAAGGAAAGAATGGAAAGGAAAGAGAGACAGGGATTTGCAAGAAATACATTTTGTGCTTTGAAAATAAAAATTAAACACTCAAGTGCTCTGTATTCTTCGCTTTGCCTTTGTCATTCCCCAGGAAATAATGGTACATAAACAGGTATTTTTCCCTACATGAATGAATCTAATGGAGGAAATTCCCATTGTAACCAGAAGTTTTGATAATTATGCAACAAGATGGGGACAGCAATAAAAAGTAGAATAGCTGAATTTTTAAATCTGTCTTGTGCAGTAAAGAAAAGATAATTATTTCAGTGTACAAACAGGAAGTCACTGTATATGGGTCACAAGATATGGGCAGAGCTAAGACAGAGAAATTGATTCTCATATCAGTGACTCTATTTACCATAACATGAAGGCACGGTTTTGGTAATAGTTGTATCTTTCAGAACACTTTGGTTAGCTGGAGCCTGCCACTAAGAAATCAATCTCTAGGCTCCCAGACACCTGTAATATATTCATTCCCCATGGCTGACTGAGTTCGTATTCCCATTTACGTCTGTGAACGGTTTACAGCTATAGCACAGTATAACGAAAAGACAAACACAAAGTAGGATTTAAATGCTCTCTCAGAAAACATAATTGAGATTTATATAGGGAAGTTTTCAGTCTTGATAGTAAAACAATACATACTGGGTTTTTCTTCTTTTTGTCTTTATCCTTGCTTGGCTTTCTGTTGCTGACAAAGTAGTGTAGGGTCCCATACTCCACCAGTGCAGAAAAAACAAAAATAAAACAAACTGACACGAAAAGATCCATTGCTGTCACATAAGAGACCTTGGGAAGAGATTTACGAGCAATTGTACTGAGGGTGGTCATTGTCAGGACAGTTGTAATACCTGGTAAGGAGACAGAATTGAACAAAAGAAATGTTACTATTTGAGGTGACAAAGTAATTCTGTCACTTGCCACATGCTGACTGGTTTTGAAGGATGGCCTGGAGTCCTGACATACAATGCGAGTGTTAAAAAGGAGCATGCTAAGCACTGAGGGACTTGTGTATTCAGTGAGAGACTCCAGGCAGTCACAGGAAATACGAATTACAATACATTGTTTCCTACAATGGAACTCGCATGCTGTAGCACCTGAAGAATATTAGGAAAAAAGATAACTTTTCAGCAGAGGTAGCCAAACTCAACTGAGAAAAAGAGATCATCCTCAACAACTTTGTCCTTCCTTAGAACTGAACTTTTTGAAGGTTCTTTACTGTTGAAATAAGTTTCCTTCATTTTCAGTTTCTGGGCAGTGCTGAAATACCCAAAGAAAAGTATTTGCAGCTATGACAAGAGGTGGAAATGCCTAAAATCTCTCAAGGAAGGATTATGAAAAAAAAGAGTGAAAAAAACGGGGCTGGAATCTTAAATGTCAACGAAAAGCCAAGACCTATATTTAACGTCTCATATGAATATCTCATATGAATGAGTTTGATGTTCATTAAATGAAGGATTAAGGATGCAATCCAAAGCCCATTGATGGTGGAAAAACTCCTGCTGATTTCATTGGGGTTTGCCTCTGTTCTTCATAGCAGTCAAATATGTGGGGAAACTTGCACCTCACTATCCACACTATAATTCTGACAATTCACCTTAATTGTAATTAATCCATTGTCTGTGGGACTATCCTATAATTTTAAAGTTTTGGATGCAAAATCAGAATTTCTATAAGGCTTCATCCAGAGAATCCCATAGACTATGATGGGCTTTGGATCAGGCCCATAAAGATTTAACAGAAAAAAAAACCCACAATTTAATCCAGATTTGTGCTTTTAAGGATTGAAAATACAAACAAATTGTTAGAAGAGAGAAGGGAAATTACCATTTTCCCCTAATTATAAAACCCCTAATTATAATAATAATAATAATAATAATAATAAATAATTGTCGGCTTGAGCTTTCACACCTGCCTACATTCTTATATTTTGAGTTTACATTATGAATACCTATATACTTTGAGTACAGAAAACTGCTCATCCACACACAAGAATTGAAAGCCAGCATTGATCACCAAATAGAGACTGAACTTGTATGTATGTGAAGTGACTTCTCCTGTATAATGTTGAAGGTGAACATCACTGATGGTTTCCCACAGTTGAAATAGCCCCAAACCCACATACAAAATGACAGAAACTCTGCTGATCCTTGTATGACACTAAGAACATCGATATTCACACCCTTCACATGATTGAAATAATCTTTGTACAAAATATGTCTTGTAAGGTATCATAAGAAAACTAATAACTCACAGATCATTAATGTTCTTCTGTGATGTATGTATGTGGTGCAGTATTAAGAGTTCTGGATGTATGTATGCTAGAATTATGACTAAAGTGTGTAATCCTGGAAGGTCAGGGAGAGTTGTTAAACAGGTCTATGTCCTATTGTTGATATATTTGTTTTGTGTTGTAAATACAAAACAAAACACAACTCTGTGCTGTGTTTAATTGGAAGGGTGTACTTACCACAGGTAAGTTAATAAGTTGTGATGTGCTTTTGGGTCATTAGAGGAAAAAAATGAACCTTATTATTTCTCTGAACTGTCTCCGAGAGGGTTGGACATTGCAGAGAACACAGTTCTGGGAAAATTTGGGACTGGGAGTGTGTTGGGGTCACCTTGCTGGTTGTAACCAAAGCGGGTGGAAGCCTGACTGGGGCTGCAGACAGGCTGCTGTGGTCAGAGCTGCTGAACCAGGCCTGTATAGAATATGGACACTCATGGTGTGATCTGCATGTTGGTAGTTTGGCTAAGCACATCCCAAGCTGGGAGCTCCAGCAGCAAAGCATTGTGAAGCACCCAGGGTTGCAGGGCAGTGGTGACACAATCCCTCACTGGTCTGGATTGTCCCACCCTTGAACCCCATCACCCTTTGGACGGGAATGACTGGCACAAAGCCAAGATCCAGCATATTTGCAACAGGGAGTTTCCTTCTAACAGGGGAATTCTCTGCTGCCCATTTGTGGTCAATTTCTAGTCCCTTTAAGCCTCCTGAGTGGTGCAAATAGGCTAGTTCTCAATAGAGACTCTGGTCCATGTTGTACATCTCAAAAATAATTGAATTCACTTACTGATCTTGTACACATACAACATTATTTTAAAGTGCTCTGTCCTGCAAGTCCTTGATAATCCAGTTCTAAGTCTCCATTGGAAAGATCTTTGCAATCGTGTTGGCTAACCCGTATTGTGTTTTTGTGCAGAACTGAAAATTAGGTTGGCAAATCTAAAGACATTTTTACTTATCAGAACTCAAATCCAGGTCTCTGAAAGTGAAAAGTGGGTGGCCTTAATTTTATCATCTAGCCACATAATTTTACTTTGCATTTTTAGTGCCATCAACTGTTTCTCAGAAACAAGTTATATTTATCCTACCCTTAGTTTATCAATCAGCCAATTCATATAGAAATTGCTAATTGTAACGAATTGCATGTGAGACTTTTGGGACAACTTATGATAGGAACTCTGATGACATCTCAAAATTCATTTGATATATAGTTGAGAGGACTCTGTTCCTATGAAGTTTCCCTCCTAACTTTTGCCAGATCCAGAGGTTTGGAGATTCTTAAAAGGCTGGTTTGAATTTTTGGGGTGTTTACTTGAAAGAAGCCCAGACTTGGGCCTTTTGAAGTTTGCCCATCACTAGTATAAAATCATGTGATAAAAACTGCCATGAAATATTCCAGGTACATTTCAGAAATGCACATATTCACATGCCTGGATGTGAATATGCTCCTATACTGGAGCTCTGGTAGATACATAGATCATATCATACATGCTGGAAGACACGGCAACTCACCCAGAGAGGTTCTGGCTGGAACTGCATCCTTGTTAATCCAGAAAGAGACCCAGGACAGCACTACAATGAGTGTGCAGGGGATGTAGGTCTGAATAGTGAAATAACCCATTCTTCTGCTCAGGTCAAAGTAAACTGACATGACTACGTAGTCCCCTGTAAAACAAAGATATACATAGAATAGCATTTAAAAAACCCTTTAGATTTACCATCTGTTACCTAGGTATATACATACCGAGTTGTGTTCAGCATGTTTGGATAGGTGTTCTAGACACAGGCACACACACACATATTCTGTAGAGCTGTGTAAACCTGGCTGAGACTGATTTCCTCATGTTCTTTATTAAATGAACCCTGTTCACTTCCATGTTATGGACGGAAACATCCCCCATGGTCCCACATGTATGATGTACTCCAACCTTCAAGAGGAACAACTGTCAACACAGCACAAGGTGCTCCCTCCCCTACTGTCTTATTCCCCTCAACCTGCTCTCCTTTCAGCTGGATTTATTGACCAATCTGCAAATCCCTAGCATAGTGCTCCATGTATCCTAGCACCTGTCTCACTAGTAGTACAGCATGTCTCCAATCATTGTATTCTGCTGATCAAAGTGTTCATGCTCTCAGTTGTGCTTCAGAGTGCTTCTCACACCTATACTGGGAAATCCTTGGTGCAAAAGATTTGGTGGGAGAAGCTGGCCACAGGCCCACCAAAGGCTCCATTCCAATTTGTGGAAGTCTCTGTTAAAGAGAAGCCCCGGACTAGAATAGCAGGGAGGATTGTAAATCTATATTGAGGTACATTTGCAGAGCTGTAGGAGGGAAGGTCAACCAAAACTTACTCTTGCTCAAGTCAGCGTAGTTAGTTGTTCATTTAGAATACAAAATGTACAGGCATATTAAAATTAAAAACCTGTACTTAATCTTCACTAGAATAATCCCTAATAAACTCTAAACATGAAAAAATTTAGAGGTAGCCTTTCCAGGACCGGTGCTTTTTCCAATAGAAATGTCTCCATCCTAGCCATTCCTCACTGCCCATACTAACCATATTGACTATAACTGTTATTATAGTCTTTATCAACTAAAGCAAAAGAAACCTCCTTACTACCATTAGAATACTGACAAACTAATATAATATATATCTGGTATATACTGAGGAGTCCGAGCAAAATGCTAAGGATGTTTTTTTATTACTTTACCCTAATTCTCATATAATTTAATGGACAGGTTACAGTTAAATATTTAAAACATACATGGTTAAAGAGAGCTATAAAATCAAAACCCATACAATTGCAATATCAATGATTCTTATCTCCTGTGAGTCTAATTGGCCACTTTTTTTTTTTTTTTGTCAATTTGAATTTCTGTATTGATTCACTTTAACATATGCTATTAACAGCCCTGGCATTTCTAAAATGGGTTATCTCTCTGCCATGCTATGGTAGAGATTACACTATGTATTAGTTGCTGTATTTCAAAGGAAACATCCTTTAAGAGGAAGCTCTTTTCATGTTTAAAGTTTTTTTTTTTTTAATGAGGCTAAAATCAGCAGAGGAACAAGAGGTAAAACAAAGACCAAAAAGTCTGACAAGGAACGGATACAAAACACTGGTTCATGATAGAACTAACAGAAAACCGGTTTTCAATGTGCCTAGATAACTCATCAGAATATTAGAGTTCAAAGTCACATCCAAGGACATACATAGATTGTAGACCCTATGAATGTTGAAAATTGTATTTATATTATATAAAATTACAACAGTCCACTGCAGGGTTTCTTGCTTCTTTCTCTGAAATTGCTGGTCTTGAGCCAGTATGTTGGAATGGATGGACTGGTATGTAACTAATTATTAACCCCACATTTTATTCTAGTTTAGGACTGATCTCTTTTGGCCCAGAGCTCCAGGACCTGTAGCACTCTCAGCTCCAAGCACTTTTTACTCATAAGAATAGGAAATGGCATGGCTAACTCATGCCAATACCTTTTTTTTTTTTTTTTTTTTTGTAAACCTTCTAGGACAAAATCCAGACCTCAGAATCCATCCTGACAAGATGGGCAGATTAACTTCAACTACCCAGGTAGCATAACTGCTGTGAAGTCCCTGTGCAAAGCATATTCAATAGGACTTTATTCAACATGCCCCCGACTCTCACCCCTTGCCCCAACTTACAGGGTGGGGAAGGGAGGAATGACAGGAGAATATACTGTTACCTATATTTCCCCAGCTTGCCCAGGTCCTACCCTGTGTGAGACCCCCTATACAGCCATCCACTTCCAGTCTTCTATTGTGGTACTACTGTCTGGGAGCTATGAGGCAGGGGCTTTGTTTGTTCCTTAAGGGAAATATAAATTATTACTTTGTTATTAATTAATTATTATTATTATTATTTTATTATATAGTACATTTAATGGACATATTTTCTTATTTCTTTATTTCTTATTTCTCCCCTACCCCCCAAAAAAGTATATAAGGAAACTCTCAAGAAGTTAATAAACTAGTAAAGGTCTTGACCCACTGAGCACCATTTAAACATACCTTGGATTCTCACTCTGATTTCACCATGTTCCTCTCTATGAACAATTTATTTCCATGGAAACGTGAGTTCCCTTTCATCTGGCACTTGCTATACACACTGGGGACACTCCAGGGCAGGGGTGGCCAACCTGTGGCTCTGGAGCCATATGCGGCTCTTCAGAAGTTAATATGTGGCTCCTTGTATAGGCACCGATTCCGGGGCTGGAGTTACAGGCGACAACTTTCCAATGTGCTGGGGGGTGCTCACTGGTCAACCCCTGGCTCTGCCACAGGCCCTGTTGCCTATTTGTAAAATGAGGATAATACTTCCTTACCTCACAGTGGTGTTGTGAAGATGAAATCCATTAATGATCACACACTACAGTTGGTGGTGATGGTTTATATAAGTAGCTAGTTAGGGAGACCCTCTGCTGTATATTTATATAGGACCAAGCTTTGTGACATATAGACAATGAAGTGTTCTTTACACTGTAAAGATATCCGTAGTATCAAGGATCACTTGTAATAGCAGCCACCGTAACCCCACAATGCTAAAGTGCTCTGTTTGAGACGATAGGCTTGTTGCGCCTCTCACATCATTTTCACACTAATATATCACTCTATTGACTCCTCTGGAGTTATTCTTTATTTCCACATGTGTAAAAGTGTGAGAGGAGGACCGTGCAAGGTATCTTAGCAATCAAAAATAATGTCAACACTTCATCAAAAATCCCACCTGACTCCCAGCCCAGTGTTCTACCCATTATATTCCATATATAATTCCATAAATTAAATATATATTTGCCTATTTTTTCTTGAACAAGGAGTGACATTGTACATACTGATAAAGAGAGCCCAAACTGTGCAAACGTATACATTGCAACTAAAATATTTCTCAGTGAAAACTCTGGGATAATTGGCACCATAGCATGAAAAACAAAATAACTGTTCACTTGAAGTCTTTGAAAGAAGATAGCCTATCTTATGCTAACGATATTTATAAGCAGTTTCTTGATGAATATTTATTGGCAGTTGTTAAAAGCCAGGATGCAGTCATTTGGGCTATTGCTAACCCAACCATATTTGCACCCATCTATGAACACTCGACAACATATCTTATAAACATACCAAATGCTAATTCACTTCAATTATTTTAATAAGTAGCTCTCAGATTTCGGGCAATAAAATTATGCTTGCCTTTTGTTCAACCCTAGATCCAAAGTGCAGGGTAATTACATATCTGTGTTGAAAGTGTAGTCAAAGGTAACAATAAAATATTCTTTTTATGCAGCTTCTTTCAGAGTACCATATTATTGTGACACTATAAGGGCCATTAATTAGCCTTCCTCACTGTTAGCTATACATTGTATCCCCATTTCAGAAGAAATTCTTCAAATGCTACCTGCAAACTCCCCTTTCACAATTGTCTCATTTTCCATCAAGCATATGTTTGGCTTTATTTTTAGGTTTCCAAAGTACACCTGGAAGATTCTCTCTCAGCACAGGTGTATGATATGAAAAATAATTGCACAACTTGCAGATATCCAGCTATCCAGATTTCTAATGTTTCTCTCCCCACACCCCTTTTACTTGAAACTGAAGCCGAAGGAAAAAATAAACATGATTTAAAAGTATGGAAACATGGAGACATAGATAGGAATAACATTTTATTTCAAATTAAAAAGAACAAAAGAATGTATGATTTAGACTGTGTGGAGAATCCCATCTTTTTCAATTAGTATGGACTATAAATGCTAAAAGCTAATCACTAGGAAATATTTCTGTAAGAATACATGTTTTTGACCATAGGAGGGCACTGTCACCTCAGAAAGGAAACAGGCAAAGACCACAAGTCTGTCAATGGAAAACAGAATCTTAAAGTTATCAATGACTGCTCCTTAAAATGATTTGCATAAACACAGCAATGGCATGATGCATTCTGTAATCATGGATGACATGGATGCTCCTCCAAAAGAATGTACTACAGTTCTAAGACAACCCAAATCCTATGTGATAGAAATGTTACTAAAGTAACGGTGCCATCATAATATCAGTAATTGAATATAAACTCCATGTAAATTGTTAATGGGAAAATTGTTGTCCTGTGATGGCAGACCTTACCTTCATTTTCCCCATAAATAACTAAATTAATGGGCAATAGGTCCATCAATAGTCATTAGCCAAGATGATCAGGGACATCCCATGCTCCAGTTGTCCCTAAACCTCCAACTGTCATAAGCAAGAGGACAGGGAACTGATCACTCAAAATTGCTCTGTTCTGTTCATTCCCTCTGAAGCCTCTGGCATTGGCCACTGTCAGACGACAGGATTCTGGGCTAGATGGACAATTGATCTGATCCAGTATGGCCATTCTTATGATCTTAATATATACATCCTTGATCTGTCTCTTTTATTGTTAACACTACCAAAAGAATCTACTTCCAGCATACAAAAATTCCATTTCATACAGGGTTTAAAGAATTAACTGATTAGGCAAAATACTGGGGTTTAATGGAAAAGGTATATTTTGTTATTTTTAAGATATATTATATGAAAATACCTTCACTATATGAAGGGTTGGCTTTCATGAATATAGCCTTTCAATTAAAAGTGATAGTTATACTACCTTAATCAAAGCAATCCTGGGCATCACTCTGAATAAAACTTTTAGCCAAGGTAAAGAAACAAGTGTTAAGTGACTACAAAGGTCCCTTAATACAGGGTGAGCTTGGAGCACAATTTAAAAGGCTGTGGAGCCCCAGCCGTGGACAAGGACCCCCATTGTGTTAGGTGCTGTACAAACACCAAAGAAAAAGAAAGCTCCTACCCCCAGGAGCTTACAAGGTAAGCAAAAGACGTGTGTAGACTTCAGTAGGTGGAGAAATTGGAGTGTAAATTCTTTGGGACATGGAGTCTCCATTTTTCTCAGTGTTGGTGCAGGGCCTTATGTAATCAGACTGGGGTTTTCAAAGGCATTGAAGGGAGTTAGCTGCCCAAATCCCATTGAATTCCAATGCGAGTTGGGTGCAAATCTCCCATAGGTTCTTGAAAATCCTATATTAGTGCCATTGTACTGACTGGAAAAGTTTGGTGCCATTGTGATATAAATATTCAATATTATAACTGACATTTATTGGGAAAGATTGTGGAGGAAATGCAAATTTCCCCCTTCTCTCTGGAGTCAGTATGCCAGACTGCCACTTCCAACTCATTGGGAAGTAGCAGGAACATCACAGCTGCTACAACATCCCTTCTCACAGGAGCAGGTAGGGTGGGGTGCAGCCTTGATTCCACCATCCCAACATACCTTGAAGCATAACTACACTGGTGCATGGGGGAGTGTCTGCTGTGCTAGATATAGGCTCAGTGCAGTTTGTATCTTCTCTAGAGCACTGGGAAAACTGGGAGGGAAACTGTGTCTCCTTAAGTCATAATATCCACTCTCTCCCAAGCTGTTCCAGGGTCAATGCAACAATGTGCTGCCCCTTGTTACGGGATAGGTTGCAAAGTGCCAGTCTAACCCATTATTACTAATGACATAAATCCGGTAAGATCTGATCTATCTGCCTGATGTTTCTTCACTTCATTATTAATTATTACATTTAAAAAAAAAATTGAAAACCAGAGACTCTCTTACTTATTTCCCAAGACCTATATATGGTTTTCTGCAGGAGTTTGCTATATTTATGAGTTAGCTTGTAGGAACTCCATAGTTAAGGTACTACTGAAAAATGCAGTTAGAGAGACATCTTACTCTATGGTGGTTTTGCAAGAAAAACAAAATAGCTATTTTCCAAACTCATACAATTTACGAAAGGGATGCAGATTTAATATCTGTGAAAAATGTAAACGATTCCACTAAATAAGTTAAAGTTTAGAAGCTGTTCAAAATGACCCATTTCTGATTTTTATAAGTTTTATAAAGTTCTTAGGGTCCGTCTAGTTTAATACCTTTAAAGAGGTGAAGTGTCAAATTTACCACGTGAAGAGATATTGATAGTATCTTGTCTAATACAGCATGGTTTTGTTTGCATTTTTCACCATAACTTCTTTCATTTCTGCCAAAGCATTTGATGATAAATGCACATGATGATGGATGGATTTTAATATAAATGGGACAATGAAGCTACAATGAAGGTGATATATAATGCATTTAACCAGGGCCACTGTCAGGATTTAAAGAGCCCAGGAAAAAGAGCCCACCAGCTGTTCCATCCGCACCCCACCACCAAGTGGTAGACCCTACCATCAACCCTACAGCCTCATCCTCCCCTCACTTTTGTTTCTGTCCCTCACAATGATTTTAATTCTGCCCCTCAGTCAAAAATGACTATTTTACTTACTATTTCCAGGCTTCATTGTATTTGTTCATTCATTTTTCAACCACACAAGGACTAAACAGTTTAAAAAAGAATTAAAACATTCATCTGCTGCAACAAAAAAAATAACATTCCATTTCCTTACAGTTGTACAGCTGCCAAACTTCAATAAAAGACCAAACAGATTTCTGGTTTTGGAGAAAACACATTCAACATTAATATCTTGCGGGGGGGGGGGGGTGGGGAGGGGGAGGAATCTGCTGCAGCACTGTAGATAGTTGCTTAAAACAAAACAAAAGCCCTCAGAACCTCTGAAATCCTACAACCGAATGTTCAGTATTTGGTGTGTCTGTCTGTTATGTAAGGGACAATGCAAGCCGTGATTATCATTGATGCTGCATGGCATCTGTACTGAGTGAGTTCCATTCCTGTCCATTTCGAAACCATGATTATAGTTTGATTATGTAATGAAGTAAAACAACATTAAGGTTTGCACTGTAGTCGATTTATAGAAGATTATCTCTGGGATTCAGCTATCCACAAGCCTGGTTTTCAATTTACATTCCAAAAGATGAATGAATCCTAATTACCTTCTACAACATGAAGAGAGAGAGAGAGAGGTTGGGGGTGGTGTTTTGTTTTTAAACAAAGTGTGTGTGTGTGTGTGTGTGTGTGTGTGTGTGTGTGTGTGTGTGTGTGTGACAACAAACACATTCTGATCATGGGAAAAAAACTGGTTTGTGCTTGTGTGTGTAATGACAACCCCAGCAGATGAAACTACTACAAAATTGAAGAATCATATGGCTATCCAAAGAAATGAAATAACTTTACTGCTGGTTCAGTCCGTGGCCACTCATTTCATCTTGGATTTTGATATCTCATTTCATTTCACAGATGGTGTTCCAATATCATTGAGTTTCTAATTATAGGGGGGACCACTGTAATGATGCCAAACAGTAGCTAAATGTCCATCAGTTTCATTAGTGGAACTCTCCCTTCTCCCCTTTGAATCTATGGGAACAAAACTCAACCATAAGAATTCACTGTGGCCTGAAAATTTTGGCACGTTAGGGGGTCTCATTGTGGTGTGTGTTTTAAATAGTCCATATTTGAACACTAAAATTTTGAAGAAATCTTGAATGTGGGTGGCTTTGCATAGTCCAAACTATTTTCAAATGCAATTCTGTCAGTACTTCTTTCCCCGTTTGGGATGTAATTAAAAACAAACTAACTCTTTTATTTTGAAAAGCAGCAAAGCAACTGAGCTGGCATTAGCAAGCACTTTCCAGCAAAAACAGGAGGATTTTTCGTGTGCGGGATTAATGTGCATGTATGGCAGTGGCATTGATGTAATAGATTGTAACCGCTCTAAAAGAACCGTTCTGTGTAAATAATCTGCAAATTAAAGAACCTTCTGCTTGCTCTTCCTTTCCCCTTCCCACTACGCTTCAAGGTAGGATGGGAGCTCTGTGTTTCACCTCTGAGCTGTTCAGATTGGTTAGAGTATTTCTTTTCTCATTAACTTCTGGGACTCAGAGTGATAAATATAATAATGAGGCAAATAACTTAGCAAATTTAAAATAAATGCACATGTATATGACTAACACCTGCAGTTACAGCAGCTAGAATAAAAATAATATGGCCAGATTTTCAAAACAACTCAGCATGTAAAGGGTGGAGTTCTTTTGCAAATCTGGCCAGATATGTCACATTGGGTCCTCAGCACTTTTGAAAAACTGGCCCTTATTTAGATGCCTAAATGAAAGCTGTGCTCTGTAAACCTGGCCCTGAGGGTGGGTGCTGAACCTGGCCTTGATTTATTTTCAACATTTTGACCAAAAGAGTTATCATTATAAGTGTGAAAGCTCCAAGAAATAACGCGATTGTGAATTTGCGTAAGGAAAAAATATTGTCCGATGATATAACCTTGCACAGATGCAACCTTGCAGCTGTTACAGGGAGGCGACATGGCTGGATGGATTATTGTTGTGGACCTGTATGGATGTTTCAATGTTTATGAATTTATTTACCTATCCGTGGTGCTTTAGATTAGCTACTATGCTAGGATTATGGAACTGCATGGGATGGAATTTGTAAAGATGCTATTAATTTAGTCATGATAAAAACATAACCATTCCTTTGGATAGATAGTGACAAGGAAAGAAATAACCTAAAATGGTGGATTTTTAAAAAATTGGTTGGGAGGGTGGTGGATGAAGACAAATTTTTAAGAGACCGTATTATGGGGGAGGTTTTGCATTTATGGACTTCCTAGACGAGAATATATTTTCAATAAATATTTGAATGACAAGAGGGAGGGAGTCCACTGCACTGAGGATATGGAGATTATTCTGAGTATACCAGGATGCTTGGAAGAAGGCATGGAGGTAGGAGTGAAACAAACAGAGCAGGAGAAGACTTTGTACTTCCACAGTGGAAGGGGTCCAGTTGTGTCTAGTTCTTGCATCTGAGAATGGCAAATGGGGAGGCTTCTTCAACATAAATTTCCCCATGCACATCCTTCCTCATTCTTGCCCAAAAACCTCAGGAGAAGGTGCTGTAAAATAAATATAATGCTGATCTCCACAAATCAAATTAGCTAAAGCTTCTGTTCCAACTAACAAACCACTTGCATCTAGTGTCAGCAAAGCTCCCAAAAAACAGCATTACTGTTGAATGAGCAGAATTTTGTGCATCCCATGGGCACTGATGTGACCATTGGTGAGTGGTATAGTTCATAGAATATTGCCTCACGGATTCTCTTTAAAGTCTTTGTGGATTGTCTGTGATATGGCAAAGGTCAGTTTGAAATTCCTCTGAAAGCCTTTCATTCTGGGACAGGAGAGAAATTCAAGGGTAGTGGGCATTAATTTTTCATTTTTATATTTCTAGTTATTTTCAGAGCCAAGAAACAGCATTATATAACCCCCACTGCTGTAATAAAACCAGATTTTTTTTCTGTTTTTCCCTCAACAGGGTGGAGTACATGAAATGCAGGGAAGTCAAGTTCTATAGGGAGGGTACAGATTTTACAGATTCATTCTGTCTGAACCCCTAGCAGGAGTACCACTAGAACACCAGCATCATGCTTCCACAGAATGCACACAGAAATCACTCGAATGATGGTCTTATAAACAAAGAGCCAGGAAGATTCTGGGATGCAAGGAGGAACATAAGATGCTTTATTGCTTGAGTTTCTGCATTTTTTTAAAAAACAACCTCCATTTCATTTATTTTTGGCTTCCTTTAAATATTTTAAAAGATTGCATCAGTGTTTCACTGGAATTTTTGTTTTAAACCCCCAGGAAACCAATCTAAACTACCAAGAAAAGACTAAAACTTACCCGGGTATGAGATCCTGGAGGGCAAAACATCAAGGAGCAAAAGTATTTCAGATCAAAACCAACTTTCTCCAAAGCTCAGCATGATCAGCTCCCAACTGTCAGGCACTTCAGAGAACCAGGGCAGCTCAGTGATAAAAGGAGATGAATTTCAGCACAAGTACAAGAGCCAAACAAAGCTAGAGAGAGTGAAAAGTGGATTGGTTTCTTGGAGGAAACAATGCCAGACAAATACCGCAAGGAGGCAGTGTGGACTAATGAATAGGTCTCTGGACCAGAGTTTAAGAGTTCTGAGTGCTAGTCCCATCTCTACCACTGACCAGCTCTGTGACGTTGAGCAAGTCACTTCATCTCTCTGTTCCTTTACTGGCCCCATTGTTACTTCAGAATATAAGCTCTTTGGAGGAAGGAGTATCTCTCATTATGTGCTTGTACAGAGCCTGGTAGATTGAGGCCCTAAATTATATGGTATTTTTCACTGAAAAAAGTTTCAGCTGAAAAATTTCGCCCAGCTCTCGTGAGGAGGAGATTGGTTTCCTGGCTGCCAGGACTAAGAGTAAGGGCTGTCTGTATTTTCTGCATTTGCTTGTGTGTCAGCGTTCTAGGGAAATACTCATTAGTGAATTACATCCATTATTGGTATGTGCTGAAGAACTGTGAAGCACCCACTAGGACATCCTTTAAGTGTGTACATTAGTCTTCATTAGACATAGAAATAAGCTCCCATGAGGGAAAAAAAGATAACAAATCACAGTCTAAACAGCTTAGAGGCCGTTAGTTTCTTCTTTCAGAACCTTCCTCAATACAGTTATGTCTAACAACTAAGGCACAGATGCAAGCTTGAATATCAGATGCAACAATCTTTTCCCTGTTCCAGCCAAAACCAGGTATTTTAATTAACCCATGTCTGCATTTTTGTCTAGAGTCTCACTTGAGCATGCGGAACAAAGGTGTCAGATAAGCATGATAAAGGTGCAGTCACTAAAAAGAAGTTGGCCACACTGATTTTTGTGGATCCTCATCTCCTGGGCATTGCATGTCTTTGTAACAGAAAGACATGATGGAAAGGTCAGGGAGAAAAGGAATGATAATATTTCTACTTCACTCTTAATGATTTAGTGGTTTTCTGGGTAATATCAGAGACCACGAGACTGAAGGAGTGAGCAAAGCAATCGATAATATAGTGACCTTCAGAATCATTATGTAAGAACTACAGGGCCGGAACCTGGGAGGTTTTGGGCCACTGACACCTCTGCATCACCACAGGAGGATTAGGCTAGGCTCCCTGCTGGGCTCAGCAGGAAGAAGCACCTAACAGGACCTGAGTGGCATTCCCTCACACCCTACTGATTGGCCGATACCAGTATTTAAACCAGTAAGCCATGAAGTAGAGCTGTCTGAGCAACAACACAGACTGCCTGCCTGTCTCTGCTCCAGACCATGCTTGTGATAGACCCTAGACTTTGGCTTTTGACCCTGGTTTGTCCTCAACTTCACTATTTGACTGCTGTCTGTAACCTGACACCTGACTCTGATCTATTGGTAACCTGATCCTACCTGCCTCCTGAGGCCTGATTCTTAGTTTGCTCTCTTGCCTGTCTCAGACTGTGATCTCCTGGTACCTGACTGGCCTGACTTCTACTGTGACCACTAGGTATGACCACCCACATCCCAGTTGTGACACGTTAAGTGACTTCAGCTATTGGACCCATTGTTAGAGACAAGGAAAATAGCCTAAACTTTCCATATTCTAGCCACATACAGAAGGTTGTCCAATATGTACTGGGGAATGTGGATTTTTCGAGGTGCTCGTGTGATTTTTTGACCAAAAATTTTACGCTTAGCAACTGTGAAAGTATATGAAAGTTCATAACATGTCACAATAACCTATGAATTTTTGTCTGTCTGAGAATTAACCTTAGAGAATAGGTCAAGTTATTTTCAATAAATAAATGTTGTGAACGGGTGCAAGAAAGCTAGAGAGAAAAATTGAATTAGTCCAAACAAAAATGGCCTATTGATATAAGTCAAGGACTATGGTGACAGCATTCTTAGTAAGCAAGAAAATGTGGGAATGAAGTTACCTATACCAAGTTTGGCCTTATGGAAATAGATTTACTTGGTGGACAAAATAATGAGGATAAAATATGCCACCCACTTTTACACCTTAAAAACAGACTTTAAAAAAAATCACCTTCTTTCCCCATGTCATCCCCAAACCTGACAGCATTGCAACTCATGTAGACTCTTCTCAGCTTCCTTGACTTCAGGTCAGAAGGAGCAAATCAGGCTAAGGGATTTTCTTTCCAAGAGGAAGGCCAGCTTGCCTTGCTCTTGTTTAAGGACTTTGTTTTTACCTATGAGTGGTGAATATCATCACATCTAGTTCTCGGCCCATCAGTGGGGATATTTAGTTGCCAGCACCACAGAGACACATAAGATCCTGTATTGTTCTCCCTTCCCATATTTTATTACTTTCTGCCTATTTCCATCTTTTCTACTAATCCTCTCTCTCATTCCCTTGGCTTTTCATCAAATCCTGAAATCCAAGCCTGCCATGTTTAAAGAAAAAGGATCAAACCAAATGATGTCCTTTACCAGAATGTGAACCAAGGTCCAATCAGCAGGTGTCATAGTAAACTTTCCATCCAAAGCATCCACTCATAACCAACTAGTAGTCCAATGTTCCAAAAACATCAGCAAAAGCCATATTTCACCCATCTTTTTTATCCTGTCTCTCCTCCACCTTTTATCTGTCTGTTTCTTAAAAACAGGATAAATGAATGCCCTCCACACATCAGGACTGAGAGTAAAATTAACATGCTCCTTTTCAACAAAGAAAGGTTATTAATGAAAAAAGAAACTTTAATATTTTAATTCCAAAAGGATAAAAACTTTAACTGGGTCCATGTAAAGTACATGTTGCATAATCACCCAACCACAGTTTCAATATAAATGCTGGTTTTCATTTCCTGGTTTTTTTCTGTGTGTTTAATCAATCAACTTTCAACTTGGAATGAATGTTTTTGTGTGTTGGCCAAATAACCAAGTAAATCCAAGATCTCTGTAAAAATAAATAAATAAACATAAACCTATCACTATTTAATGTTGGACAGTGCAGTCCATAGAGATAGTGCTTGCTTATATTTATATAGAAATGTGTTGAAATGTAAGTAGGATCAAAAATCTATTTCCTAAAAATAGGCTTGACGATAGTTAAATAGGGCCTGGTAAAATTAGTACAGTAAAGTGGGACAGCTCAGAGGTAAGTTAGAGATAAGTTAGGATATAACCCCAGGTCATGTTGTAAACACGTTCTGGTACTAAGTGGTTTTAACAAATGTTTTTGCATTTTCCTAAACATTAACAATTTACCTATCTATATTGATAGTTATTGATTACCCCCAATACATCATTTCATTTTTTCATGCAAGTACAAGTTAAGCAAATGAGCATCACAATATAACCATAGACTGCATTATTTTATATTAAAGGGTTTTTAAAAAAATTATAATTCATTGAGTCATTCACAGTCCTCCAATAAATTAAATTATCTGTAACTGCCCTGGAGGATCGACCCTTAAAGAATTCAGTTTGGTTTTACTCTTCCTTTTGTAAATTACTAATTGGGAACATGGGCATTGAAAGTTACAATAGAGAAAGAGTTTATAAACACCTTTACCTCTTGGGCATTTAAGAGCACTATCGATACAACATTTCTGGTGCTGTGACTCTAGCAATGATAAAACTGATCTACTTGCCAAGGAAGGTGCACTAAACAGAGTGCTGCAGGAATTTACATGATCTGATCAGGCATCTCCTGTAAAATTCCAAGTGGGAACATTGACTTGTGGTCAGGGAAAGAAAGCACAAGCTACTTATGATGCCACTGCTTTCACTTCTGCAGGTGGTAGTCTGTTAGACGGAGCTGGTATGACCTTTATCAAAGATGACCCCAAAAAGGATTTGGTCCAGGCCCAAATGAATGATCCAAAGGTATCCATTATGTCCAAGATCCTGTTAAATATCCTATTACAGATAACAATGGGAAACAAAATCCAGCACTGCAAACAATATAATTTAAAAGTCAGACTTAGCATTAAAAAAACCCCCAACCATTGTTTAAAAAAACAGACAAAATTAATCAGGACGGTGCATGGGTCCTGGTGGTGTCACTGAGCAGAGAACTTAGTAGTGGGTAAAGAGCAACAGGAGAGCTGGTAGGAGCCCCCCTGAGGGATCAACCACTCCAGTGAGCTGTCAAAGACAGCTAAACATGAACGACCTCTGTACAGCCAGGGGGAAGCAGGGACTGTACTTCACATGGGGATCTCTGAGACACAATATCTCTCAGGGCTACTTCTGGGCTGATGCAGCTTATGCGTGACTCCTTGCTGAGGGCTGTGTCTAATTTATACCACCTTAAACAACTTTTCAGAATATGTCCTCCTCCAATCCCCAACAAATCTCAGTTATACTCCATGTCTCTCTGCTCACTTCTGTGTTACTGCTGCACTGTGACTCAATACAGTCCTGCTGCAGCAGTCTGTAGCTGTTTGTGACTATCAGCATGAGTTGATCACACCTGAGCAGTTCACTGTATCAGTCTATGAGCTCCACTCTGTCCATTATCTTGGTATATGATTGCAAGTTGTGTGTGTGTGTATATATATATATATATGCTGGAATTGGGAGAAGAAGGGGACCATGTCCTTTTTATCTGTTTGTACAGCAATGAGCATTTGTCAGTGTTCACATAATAATAATATCAGTGCTGGTGTTCTCTGCTCTTACTCTCACTCCCAATATACAGCCAAGTGCAGTCTGTATAATATGTATCACTGAATTCCACACTGTGTCCTTGCTACAGTCTAGCCAAATGCAGTGGTGCAAGTAGAAATCATTTCTTGCCGGTACTGCACTCCTGGGAGGGACCCAAGGAAGGTCACGTGACCTCCCCACGTGATCCTTCATGTGACTCATCCCTGTCCCACCCCCAGCCCAGGCCCCCAAACAGATGCAGTTGTAAAATGATGCTTTAGGCCTCTGGTGCCACCTGTACTTCCAGGTGTCATTGAGGACCCAGCAGCACCCCAAATTGAAAACTTCTTAAATGAAAGAAGGATAGGAAGGACAATCACCCCACTTTCCCTTAACACACAATCAGTGCCTCCCTTATGTCCAAACTAAGCTTCTGCCAGCTTGCCTCTATCTAAGTATTGCTCTCCACCAGTCACTAGGAAAGCAAAGATGCTGCGCCATCTGGATTTGATGGAAAAGAGGCATAGAACTGTGTGTGCCATGTGCATCTTGATAGAACTACAGCCCAAATTGTTTTATTATTTTCCTCAGCATGACATACAGGAGGGGCAATCAAAATCAGCCTGGCAGAACATGCATGAGAACTGTCTCTGGACAGATAAGCAATTGATCGAAATCACATTCTCTGATCTCTTGGGGCCAAATCCTGTTCCCATTGAAATCAAAAGGAGTTTTGCTATTGAGTTCAATGGGAACAGGCTTTGACATTTGGAGAGGAAAGAACAAAACCACTCAAGCAAGGGCTGTGTTGCTTATACCACAGGTATCAAAGGCTGCTGACTCGTGTGAGAAAATCAGCAGACATCTGATCTTTGTCCATTGCAAGGGAGAAATCAGCCTCTTTGAGAATGTATTATTATTATTATTATTATTACTGCTGGTCATAATGCGCCCTCTGCTCATGAGGTTATGTATGTGTCTTGTAGCACTCTTCTGAACACCAGTTGGAAGGAATTTTTTTTTTTCAGTAAGTGTGGACTGATTCTTTTCTCTTAGAAGGTATGTAATTTTTTCAGGTTCACACTGATTAACACAGAAAACAATTGGGGCTGTTAAACTTTCTTCAAATTCCAACTTGAAAATTAAGTTCAGCTATATTTTAGAAAATTAAGTTCAGCTATATTTTCCAGTACAGTGATGAAATGGGTGTTTGTGTATACAAACATCAACATGCTTAACTACTCACTTTCCCCCAAAATATGTAGTATTTCAGTCTGTTTATATGGAATATGGGAGTTGGATGAGGAGCCATTTCACCATATGTATGATTTATTAAAATACAAAGTTTAAGTAGAACTGTATCCCAAACTGCATTATTGTATTGCACCCAAACATTGCATTTCAATGGGAGATTCAACTTCCTTTATAGGAACAGAACAGACTCCTGAAACTCTTACCACAAAAGTGGTCCATAGACATGCAAATAGTAAGAGTTCCAGGAGTTTGTTAGACTAGTTTGGCTGCAAAAAAGAATTCTATATACACTGGGGACAACACCTGATACATGTCAGGCTGCAGAACTGGGCTAACATCAGAATCCAAACATCCTCTGGTCAGTGCAAGCAGAGGCATTCCTCTACTGATTTGGACTTGATGTGATGCAGTATGAATGTCATGGATAATTCAGACCAATGGGGAGAAACAGAATCAAAAACACTGTTTAAACACCTTCTGTGCCCCCGCCCCACCGCTCTCCTCTTGAGGACTCCTGACCAATTTAACAGCACAATACACATGCTAACAAACTTAAACAAAGCCTAGAGTACCACCCTACTTGCACTACTGGTCAAATGCAGCTTCTGTCCAAGATTCTCAGTGCTGCTACTACTTATTTCTGGACAGTGTCATTATCTCTCTTTTGCCTAGAGCGAGTGTTGTTCTCCACAGGGTGGAAGGAATGTTTAATATTTTCAAGAGATGGATGCTGCTCGAGAATGACGATCAGGAAACGTCCGACGAAGTGGGCATTCACCCACGAAAGCTTATGCTCCAATACATCTGTTAGTCTTAAAGGTGACACAGGACTCTCTGTTGCTTTGATCAGGAAACAGTGCATGGTTTCTGTTTCCAGCTGACACTGGCTATAAAAGGTGTCCATGGACCCCATGAGGATGCTTCCGCAGTGAGCTAGGAAAACAAATTGCTGATATTCTGCTTGTCTGCCTCTGATGCCCATCCTAGTGCAAAATTATGCAACATTTTGTACCGGAACAAATCCACCACAGTAAAGTGACACTGACATATAGTCTTGTATACTGGTGAGGAGCTAATGTGACTCAGTGGCTGGGTGGGGGACATGGCATTTGGGAGGCAAGGGCTCTACTCCCAGGTCACAGTGTGAACTTGATCAAGTCATTTAATCTCTAAAATGGGGATAATGATTCCCACCCACATTGTGTAAAGGGCTTTGGGATTTATGGGTGAAAAATGATATACAAGTTTTATGCATTTACATTATTGTAATATTTCTAAATATTTCCTGAATAATAGAACCTCTGTATATAAATATCAACTGAATATAAATATTAAGCTACTTGCCCGTCCCTAATATAGCTATCAGGCCAAATCCTCCTCTGGTTTACAACCATTGCAGGCATTGGCTAAGGATATTGCATGTTTCACACAGTAAAATGTACTATAGTCTCGTGAAAGTTTGAAAAATCAGTGAAAAAGCTAATAAGCAAAAATCAAAGAACAGGCATGTCAAAATTTGATTGAAACCATTTTGATTGGGGTAAATTTTAAAACAATATTTTCAAACACCAATTCTAAAATGTACAACTTACCTAAAGGAGCTGCATACAACCTTAGTAAAGAGTACCAAGACGTATACAGACAATGGGGACAGATTCTGTCCTGTATCAGAACTCTGCTTAGATGCTTGCACAGTTCCTGATTCTGAGAGCCTGCCATGGCCAGAGTGCCATTGCCATAAAGTCCTTAATGAGTCTTATGCCAGTGCAGAATTGGTGTAGTGGTAATCCACCATTGCCGCTCCCAACACACCCACTAAACTGGAAGAGAGGTTTGGCAGAGGTGTAGGATCAATTAACAACACAGATGTGCCAGCAGGGAGTTTTCCTACATGGCGGGGAATTCTTTCCTGGTGACTTGTCTGTGGATTATGACCCCTGTATGCCACCTGAGTGGCACAAAGTGGCCAAAACTGGGCTGGAGATTCTGGACCACTATGCTGACTGTCATGTAGCAAACCTTTCAGAAGCTGGACTGTGTCAGAAAGTATATTTCCACCCCACAACTGTACCAAAAAGCTAGGATATAAATATAAACTTTAGAAATAAAAACAACTGGGCAAAAATATGCCTCCAGATACGTGTCTCTTTCTTGCTCAGAAAATGAAAGCCCCAAGAATCTCAAGATGCATTGTCTTCATCTGAAGATCTTACCTTTTCAGCCTTAATTATTTGCTGAACACAGACAGGAAGAGAGGGAAAAGAGGAAGAAATAGCATATGTACATTTTTAAAGAATTTGCTAGTTCTTATTTCTTAATTGGATTGCATGCAACCATGCACAAATATGTCCATATACCAATGGGAACCTTCTATTTTATTCATAAAACAGAACTTTTAACTATGTATGATATTATATTGCTGTCCATTTCAGCAGTAATATAATTATTGTTATTTGTTATATTTGCTTTGGGTTAGTGCCTAAGAGTGCCAGTCCTGGTTCTTCTAGGCACTCTTCAAACAAAAAACAAAAAGGCAATCCCCTCCCAAAGGCCTTACGAGTAATAGTAGTAGTGGTAGCTTTTGCTCTGTCTCTTTTGTCCATCTAAGCTATGTAATGTGCTTAAATGTGTACTTGCATCATTCCCATCACCCCAATATCTGACTGCCTAAAGCTGAAATTCAACTTCCATTATAATTCCATTTTTCAGTTACTCTTAACTCTTTCAAATAAAACCATTTGGGAATGAAATGTCCCCTGTTTAGTCTCTGCTCAGAGGTGAATTATTCTGAAAAGTGTGAAATGTGTTCAGCCATTTTGTGTGTGTGTGTGTGTGTGTGTGTGTGTGGCCTGCCCCTTTAAAGGTCAGAGGCCTGGAGATGACAGCCCCATCCAGTTAGGTCTGCCTGCCACACCTGGAATGAGGTCTGGGATTAATTAGTAGAACCAGCTGGGTATGGAGGAGCTGAGTCTCCTGTAAAGAACAGCAGGAACCTGAAGAGAAGGGTATGCAAATGCCAATGCTAGGAAGCTGCAGCGAGAGGGAGAGATACCTGTAGGGATGACAGTGGGACCAGGGAAGTTGCTACAATAAGGCAGGGCTAGGTGCAGCCTGCTAGGGTAGGAAGGACCTAGAGACAACAGAGGAGTTTGGCTGTGTCCAGCTTAAGGTTGGGAGGAAGACTGTTGTGTTAGTTTTGAACTTTAAATTAATACAACAGCTCCTAAGGAGGGCTGTTGTCATGAAAGCCTTTGTGGAGTTTATTTAAAAAGCCTCTTGAAAGGTGAGAAACCAAGGCAGGCCACCGCAGAACAAACTTTGGCCATTATGGGTCACTTGTCATTGGATTGGCTATCTCCTGAGTGGCCTCAGGGTCTCCCCTGCAGGAGCCTTGCTTACTCTTTACAGCCTCCTGCTGCTATTCATAGAAGCTCCACCATGCCCAGCTAGTTCTACTAATTAACCCCACACCTCATCCCAGGTGTGGCAAGAAGAGCTAATTGGAGGGGGCTGGCCAGCTCTAGGACTCCAGCCCTTAAAAGGGCAGGCCACCCTATCATAGTGTGCTTATTTACATATGTTACATAAGTTCTAATTAGAAATTTTGCACAACCAACTCCACAGCAGTTAGACCACTGTTATTCAAACTAGCAAGTATTGCATTCTGCATATCGGAGGAGCGGAGGGACTCCCCTGGGGGTACATGGGCCCAAATGGGGCATGGATGGGCCAAGATTAGATGACTCTCTGGTGCTACTTAGCTACACAGGAAGAGCAGGTTGCACCCTTGAAAGGGTACAATAATGTGCATGCTGTCCCATGCATCAAGTTGATTTGGGAGACTTTTTGCTTTAAAGCAGGATTCTGCCTACCAGGCACAATCTAGCCTTGATTTTTGTAAAACACATGGGCAGTAGGATTTTGTTAGGTTATTTGCTAAATATAAGCTTTAGATCATTGGGGTGCAACTGAAGATGAGGCTTTGCTTTTTGTTTCTGATCATTAAAAAGCAGCTTCAAAAGTTGGTGATGCTGTGAAAAAATTAGCTTACACAAAATCTGCAAAGACTTCAAAACCTGCCTATGACTTTAAGAAGCCTGGTGTATTATATGCTGTAAAATAAAGGGAGTATATGTTTCCCGAGAGGACATTAGACACAAAAGAAAGAGCACAGAGATTGAATCCTAGAACTCTCACCCCTTCCATTGAATGGCCTCAGTAATACATTTCACTTACATGACACCTTACACAAGTCCATGGAGTTACAAGAGAAAAATTGGGATCTCTAGTTAACTGAGTCTTGTAGAATCTATATGATGCAGGGAAATATCTTTCTTCCCCATTTACAGATGGGAAAACAAAAGGTTAGAAAGGGAAAGTTATGTGAACCTATGTCAGACCATTCATCAGCATCAAAACTAAGATCAGAGCTCAAATCTAATAATTTAGGCCAATGCATAACCCATAAGACTGCTATAGTTTACAGGATAGTCACTTAACCACTATAGATTGTATTTGTAAACTGGGGATGGTAACTAACTGGTGTTTATATAATCCTTTTTCATTTGTAGATCTCAAACCACGTTAAAGTGCTATAGCAGACTCCCAGGTATCATGGAATTTAGTGTTTTCAGACTTCTACCACTTTTAAAAATATAACACTTGGACGCATAGTTCTGACCTTTTATCATTATTTAGGCATGTTTACAAATAAAGAAAACACCTAATACACTTTTATTTTAAAGTGAAATGTCTCACTAGGATGGACTCTCCCTCAAAACTACCACTGCAGACTCCGGCGGAGACACAAATAAATGCCATTACTCATTCTCATTCTCCCATCAGTCTGCCTAAGGATGATGCCTCCTCTGTCTGTAGATTCCAAAGTAATCATGGTTTGTTGAGCATTTTGTCTTGCAGAGCCAGGTGCAAACCTTCAGCAATGTGCAAATTAATCTTGCTCACAATCACAACCAACATTTAACAGCACAAGCAAACACTGCCAAAAGGAGGTGCTACAGAACAGCCCACTGTATGATTGGTGAGGAAATTGAATAGAGGAAACTGTCAAGTTTAGCTTTAAGAGAACAGTTATTTATGTGCCGGGAAAGGAGATGACAAATGTACTTGGGTATATTTTTAGCCTTCTTGAGCTTTTTAGAAGGATATTGTTGCCAGGTGGAGAGTGAGCAGCTTTGGAAGAAAGAGAGAGAGAGAGAGAAATTCCAGGTAGAGAGTGTGAAGGAAAGAGAGGAAGAGAGAGAGGACATGTCAAACCCAGAATCCTTACAAATTTTAGATAAAAAAAAATAAAGCTTATGGATTGAGGAAAGAAATGGAGCAAGAAGAATGGCCCCTATTATGGGAGAACAAGAGGGGATGATTGTACATAGCAAGGACACAATCAGAAAGAGATGGTTGGGGGAAGGAAGGAAGTATGATCAGGGTATAGAAAATATAAAGTAATAGAGACAGATTGAGTCAGAGACAGTGATATGTAAAAAGCAACAAAGAGTCCTGTGGTACCTACTAGACTAACAGACGTATTGGAGCATAAGCTTTCGTGGGTGCATACCCACTTCGTCAGATGCATGGCAGTGATATGATATTCTAGAATCATACTGGCTCTAGAATAAGAGAAGGAGACAGTCTTGAGACCTTGAAGCAGCAATCCTAAGGAAAGAATGGAGCAAGAGTGTGTTTTGATCAGGGATAATATCTCAAAAGATCCAGCTGAAGAAACATCAATATTTTATATTCAGTATCATCATTTAAGTCCTAATAGATCAGTTTAGGACGTGAAAAGTACCCATGAGACTACAGACACCATCTTCGACTTACTGTTTCTGAGTATTCAGATTTATATTAGAAAATGGAGCTCTTCCAAACAAATACAGGCATTCACTCTTCAAAATAAACATATCCAAGGGAATGTTCAGAGTCATGCAAAGTGTGGTCATACGGGAACTTATAGCTTACATTACAATGTAAAAATGATGGTACTGGATTTGTTTTCAGGACACAAATTGTATCCTAAAAGAAACATACATTTTGAGGTTCATGTGAACTCAAAACTCACAGTGAAACTTGGGCACCCAAAATCATAGGCATATCCTAAAAAGAAATATTCCATTGTGAATAAGAATCCTGACTGGAATAAAAAACAGCTTTAAAAATGTTTTACCTTGGGAACCCTTAAAAAAAAAAGGAAACAGAGGAAAACTCCCTTTAGTCTAGGGTGACCAGATATCCCAATTTTATCGGGACAGTCCCAATTTTTGGGGCTTTTTCTTATATAGGCTCCTATTACCCCCCACCCCCGTCTCAATTTTTCACACTTGCTGTCTGGTCACCCTACTTTAGTCATTGAGAAATTGTTGAGATTTTCCTTCCTGAATTAGAACAGATGAAGTGAGAGACAGAAGGGAAATCCAACATAAACCCCAACATGACAAATAGAAGAAGATAAAGTGACAAGTACAACTATCAGCACAAGCATTATAGTCAGTGCCAGGATCATGCTGCGCCATATAATCCAAGTCCAGCCAGATAACCCAAAGGTTATGCCTCCCCCCCATGTCATGTAGGTCGTACCACAGTTTTGGTCTATTGATCCTAGGGCTAGTGGCAGCTGAGCTCACAGAACTGTTGCAAGATTCTCACTCACTTCATTAAGCTTTGGATCAGACTTATACTTCCCCAATAGTCATATTGAGCTCAGTCATGACTTGGTAGTGTTTTACACACACTTTGCACAGCTCTGTATGGCAACAAAAGGTATATGGCAGGGGAGAATCAGGTCCAATGTCTTTCTTATCCAAGAGGTTACGCATTAAGACATAAGTTAAAACAGGGGTAGGCAACCTATGGCACGTGTGCCGAAGGTGGCACACGAGCTGATTTTCAGTGGCACACACACTGCCCAGGTCCTGGCCACCGGTCCGGGGGGCTCTGCATTTTAAATTTAATTTTAAATGAAGCTTCTTAAACATTTTTAAAACCTTATTTACTTTACATACAACAATAGTTGAGTTATATATTATCGACTTATAGAAAGAAACCTTCTAAAAACGTTAAAATGTATTACTGGCACGCGAAACCTTAAATTAGAGTGAATAAATGAAGACTTGGCACATCACTTCTGAAAGGTTGCAGACCCCTGAGTTAAAACATTAACCAACCAACCAACCAACAAAAAAGCCCATAAAATGCAACACTTGAGGCACAATTTTGCAACCACTGGTATATGTGGGCACAAAATTGTGAATGCAGTTATTTGTGCTCCAATACAGATACTAACTATTCAGCTACCAAACATAGGTCAGCACTGGAGCTAAAACTAAGGGCCTACAATTCAGTGGAAAAGATAGTATGATGTAAAGATGAAGTCACTAGAACATCTAAAGTGCAGTGTTTTATACCAAGATGTCAATATTTTTGTGGGGGAGAAAAAGTAGGGGTATTGTTATGCTGTCAGAACCCAAGTTAAAAACCCTTCCTACAGTGAAGTGAGTATTTCTGTACCATTTAAAGTATAAAAAGAGGACACACTGAAAGTGTGTGGAGGAGGAGGACTGTTTAAAATCAATAAATTTTTCCTCCTAGACTATTAATGGTTTTAAGAAGTAAATTCTCTCTCTTCATTCCATTACTAACATAAACACAATCACATGGACGTTACAATCACAGAGTATAATGAGCAGCATGGTGCTATCTGCATCGTATAGTGTGTTGAAGAGATCTGCCCTGAGCCTGACCCAACTCCTCTTTGAATGAGTGGAAGGATTAATGTTGCCCTCAAGAGGAGGTGGGCTGAGCCATAAGATGTGGATGCTCTTATTTGGGATGGTGGAGAGAAGCTGCATGTCTGTCTCAGTACTTCCTATTGAATGGAGCAGCACTGTAATCACTGTCAGTCAAATACACTTTGACTTTCAAATAGAACTCTCAGGTGTTTTGTTTCTGAGAGGGTCCCTTCCAATGAGATGGGGCTAGCTGCCATCTCCTGAATAAACATAATGCACTTTTGCCAATCCAGCAGCCTTACTCCAAGACAGCAAGATCTGAAAACCCTGCTACAGAGTAACTCTTATGGTCTCCTGTTTGCTGAACTGGATTGGAAGTGTCTGCTCACTCTTCTCTTCTTTCTCCCTTCCTGCTGAATATCTTCAGGGCAACGCTATGGGTTGAGATGACATTCAGAAAATCCAGTGAATCCCCTCTGCTTCTAAATGCGAGGGCTGTGCAACCCCTTTCTCACTATTTCGGTTCACTAGGGCCCTTGCAGACCTTACTAGGGAGTTTAGTGCCTATGATTTCTGGTGCCCAAGTTTCACTGAGTTATGGGTTCACATGAACCTCAAAGTGTACGTTTTAACTTAATTTTATATTATTAAAACAAAATTGAGCAAAAGCCATGCAAACCAGGCAAGCTTAGCCAAAAATGATACTTGCAGTGCTCTTCTCTTTGGGTCTTCTGTGGGGCTAACTATTGGCACAGGGGTTAACCCACATAGATTCAGATTGGGGCTGAGGTGAATTTCATCTGGTTCAGGGTTTCATAGTCAATTAAAAAAATTTTCGTTCAGCATCAGTTACTTTGTCTCTGTCTTCATTCCCCTATCCTTCTTTCCCCCATCCCTTTGTGGACACAAATGCCAAATTAGCATACAGGGTTTGTTCAGGAGTGTCATCATCCCCTGCTGTTGTACAAACCTGTCATTTTACTCAGTGTTCTGTCCATTTTACACTCCTGTACCAGTCCTCTCAGTTAGGGTTTAGGTGATAATGTTACAATCTGCCCTGAGTAAAGGGGCTGCACTGTAGTATGATCACCAGAGAAGGAATTATGACTCAGAGAGAGACACACAGCCTCTCCTGCTGCTCACTTTTTTTTCGATGAGGAGGAAATTACTCCACCCCTTTGTTGGAAAAGTCTACTCTTCCCTGTGCATTCAGGCAGTTATTTTAGCCAACAAGAAGAGGGGACAGAGCTAGAGCTCCACACACTTTTTGACTTCTCTGACTGCTCCACACCCACTTCCTCCAAGTAGGGTCTATCAGGTGAATAGCCCCTGATGTTCTCAGTTCAACCAGAGTCACTACCTGAGCAGAGTCGTGAAGGGAAATAAGAGGGAGCCTTACTCATTATTATCCTAAGTACAGCCTGTGACAATCTAGCCCTTAGTAAGAGGGCAGGTCTGCCTGTCATTGAAGAATTCTATAGCAGAAACTTTTGGAGATGGTCAAAAAAGGGACCCATTTTTCATGACATTTTTCACAAAAAATTGTCCTTTTCCCTGCCAAAAAAATTTGAAATTATCCAGTCAGCTCTAGCACCTTTTATTTTATCCATTAATTCCAAACTATGTAAATTAACTTCCAAATATGTCTCTGATCTATTGAATGTAATGGCGTTTTCCGCTGTAAAGTCCTTATGGATTTTAGGATGAGTTTTTCCCTTTCCTCACAAATAGTACAGGAGCTGGTAAACATAATTTTATAAGGTCTTCCTCAGGTCTCCAAGGCCTTGCTTTTCTCTTAGGCACCATTAAGGATAGACAACAAAGACATTTCCTATCCCCATAGCTCAGATACTATTGTGATGAGGGACATATAAGCACATAAATGGAGACTGATATTGGTATGAAGGATAATAGAGAAGATTATCTTGGAAAATGGTTTCATTCATCAGGTACAGGCAAACACCATAATGCAGTATTGGCTGCCACTTCTAAACTTACTGAATCAGCAGCAAGGGCAGACAAAGCTGATTTTGCTAAAATATGAGCTTAGCCAAACTTAATGGAAATTCCAATAACCTCCAAGAGGCTTCTTTTGGTTTCAACTGGAGTGTCAGTATCTTCAGAAGCCGTAAGTCCCTGGAACCAGTACCACAATAGACGTTGTTTTCTGTTAAAAGCTAGTTACACCAACTGGACTGGTTAAAAATGTTCAATTGAAACTTCTGAACCATTTCTTAAAACTGTGCTTATGAAGCCTGTTTGAGGTTCTGTAAAATTCTGGTTAAGGCCTGCGGTCTCCTTTGGTTCCTGCTATTCATACTGGTGGTGGTTGATGGCTTGCAGAGCAAACAGAATAGCTGGTGCTATTTCATGTCTGAGTTAACATTTCTACCTTGTTTGCTGAACAAAATGGGAGCGGTATTGGGAATGAGAGACAATTCGAATTTTGGAAACCTGTACCCCAGATGTTGACTTCCCAATGCTGAATATGCAGATACATTACCAATTCCAAGCAGGGATGGACCTATCTTTTGCAGGGCCCTATATGAGGCAAATGGGTCTCATCATCCCTTCCCATTCAACACACCTATGAAACTCAGCCTGTCTCCTCCTTCCTGCTATAAACCTTTCTTGTATGGTGATTCAGCAGCTCCTAGTGACCCCCTAAATGGCCTGGAAAGCTAGGAGATAGAGCTGGTGCCACACTGCATTCATGCAAAATTCACTTTTTGCTGTAATTTGCAGCAGTAGAGTAAGGCAGAAACACAGAGAGGGAATAAGGGATGATGCTTGTCCTGGCAGGTTGGATATGTGCATTGTAATACAGAATCTATGGAAGTGCAGGGTTCTGTATGGTCACATAGGTTGCATTGAGCTAAAGCTGCCACTCTGTTCATGTTATTCATTTTCTACAGATAAAGCCGTCAATGTGACTAAATGTGACTAAACAGATTAGGATGCATAAAACAGTCACCCAAGCTCGTTCATGTTTATCTTTCTGTGGAAGACACTATCATAATAGACCTGAGGTTGAGATGATTGGTTGGATGTAGGAATAATACACTGGCTATTCGCTTGCAGCTGGAGTCCACTACTTATAGCCTCTAAGTGAGGCAAAATCAGTCATGATGTTGAGTCAGTTGTTATAGCTGAGCAGGGTACATAAAAAACAAACAAAGCGATAAAAACCCCACTGATAGCTCGTCATACTACATGGATGTATTTGTTTAGCAGGAGCCCAGGAATTTCCTGGCAGGGATGTGAAAATGCGTCTTTCTTACTGATTGCCAGTGTCTTTAGACAAGTTGACGTTCCTATAAGGACAGAGGAAGCAATCTTCCTTCAACAAGCTGTCTGTCCAGCAGCACGTTTCTTTTTAGCCTCCAGTGGCACCATTCCATAAGAAGCATTTACCACTAATTCACACACGCTGCATACAGGAGAGTGAAGCAGGAGCCAAGAGAGACAGCAGTTCATGTAAAGCACTGCAGTAAAGCGAAACAGGACGAGTAAACAATTCTCAATGACCACAGGCTTTAACTGCATAAACGACAGTAATGGTGTTATTAAATTGCATCCCAAAGGGATGCCAATGAATCTTAAATATTACATCTAGTTTTAGTATAAAAATGTCTCTGTTCAAACGAAAACCTTTGTGTCTGCTCAGCTTTGTGGGCCAGATTTTGGAGCCCTTATACCCCTTCATGAACACTTACTCATGTGAGTAATCCTATTGGAGCCAATGGGACTGCTTGCATGAGCAAGTTCTCACAATTCTGAGCAAGGGTTCCAAGATCTGGTTCTTTTTTTCACCTCTATTACTGCTATTTATATGTATTGCCATAGAATGGAGGAGCCCCAGTCCCAGAGCAGGACTCATTGTGCTAGATGCTATACAGAGAACAAAAAGCCAGTTCCTGCCCCCAAAGAGCTTACAATCTAAGTGAATTATCACTGAAACTTTGTAATATTATAATTCAGAAAGTCAATTTCTATTCCTTGTGATTTTTCTTCATCTGGATCATTACTGAGTCTTTCCTTTATATTTATTTTTATTTAAATACTGTACACCCAGTTTTCAAACTTGGGTGCCTACATTAGTATCACCGATTTTGCATTCAGATGTTCATACTGACAGTCCCTAAATTCACCTTTTGAGTTCCAGTGCTGACTTTAGCCACTTCAGGGAGCTCTAGTTCAACTAGTCAAGTCTGAAAACTGGGCTCTGCAAATGAATTTTAGCACTTCTAAAAGTGAGGGAAATCAGCACAGGCAAGAGATAGGCATAGATATGGGAGAATTTGTTGTGAAGGCTTTTGTCTCAGCTCTGTTAATATACCGCCATCCGGATTGGAACTGGTCAATGATTATTAGACAAACAACATATTTTGCCTAATTTTGCATGCAGAGCTCACTAGGTACCCAAAATCCTGGATGCTTGTCTGAACCATATCCAAACTACATGCATCTCTTAGAATTGAAAATTTAGGCTGAAAATTGCAGAAGAGTTCTATATTTCATGCTTTCAGTGTATATCCAAAAAATCTCACGGGAACACACTTAAGGTATTTTGGCTCTTCCGGTTTGCATCTCATCTGGAAGTTGAAGTTGCAGACGCTTGAGAAAATTAATTAAAAACAAAAATGAACTGAACTTTCTCAGAAATGGCTCTGTTTGGAGCTTTGGTTGAAATTCTGAGTCACATATTACTTTAAAAAAAAATCTAAACTTGTTCTTACAGGGAATCCTCTTATCACTCAGAGAGACACAAATCCTCTTATCAACTTGCATACATTTATGGACAAATGAGAACACACTACAGAGAGGAATACAGGGTAGGGAGCCCTTTTCACTTACCTTACCTGGGAGCATGCTTGTGTCTGTTGGATGGGTTGAAACTAGTGAGATGTGCTGAGAGCTCCAGAGGGGGAATGCCCACTTGTCATCATTAGGGTGTTTTAGCATTACGATCTTGAGGAGTTGTGGTAACTAACACAATATTGATCATGACTTAACACTCAGCATAGACAGGTTTACATGATACCAGCTGGATTTACCTTAGCTTAGCCAGCTGGCATGACATTAAACAGTGACAGTCCTTGTCTGCACTGAGTGTTTAACATAATATTACCATGACACTCAAGAACATGTTTTAATATGAGCTAATTGTCTAGTGAAGTCTTATGTTGGGTGGGATGAGAAATAAGGGCATCACCTCTCTCCTCTGTGTGTACAAATACACTAAGGGAGACGCGCAGAACACTTTGCAAAGGTGTAACTTGAACCATTTCTCAAGCAGGCTTCCCTCAGTGCCCAGACAGTATTATGCCTTTTGAAGAGTTAATGGTTCTACGTATCCGTTCTCAGACACTGCATCTCCTTCCCATCTCCAATACAGCTCAGGCTTTTAGAATCCATATTTGGACCCTTAATGTTTGTACCATTCATTAGCAGTGTCTTTCTCACTGCCAAGTTCTCGTCTCTTCTGCTCAACTCAATGAGATGTTGTCTTCACTGGGAACTGAGAGGGAGCCACAGGTGCCAATAAACCACTTGCTTCCATGCATAGTTGAAAGCTTGTTAGTTCTTTCTAGTTCTATAACATGCCTGTTAATAGAGTTGTTGGGTTTTTTAACGATAGAGATGGTGGGAAAAAAGTAACTGGGTCCTTTTGTGTTAGTCAGTAATATCTTTGGTTTTCTCTGGGTGGCAACTTAACACTGCTACTAAGTTGTTTTTCAAGCAATCATGATAAAAAGGACCCCTGGCTCTGGAACAGTGGCAGAGGCAGCAGGAGTGAAAGATGCTCTAATAAATTACCTTTGGTTACTGCTACTGAACCTGCACAGGCAGTGGGAGTAAGAGGCATTGTAGTGTCCAAGACATTAACTTTCTTCTTTGTGATTTTACCTTTCTCATTATTCTTGATAGCTTTGTTCCAGACAAGTAGTCTACTGCAGTGAGCTGAGAAATGGACTTCCAATGAGGGAGGCTTGGAAGGATTCAGTTTTTATTTTTTAAGAATTTGAGTGGATAACAGCAGATTATATTCCAAGAAAATCCCCCCAGTTTTTATTAACTTTAATTTTTGCATAATTTAATGTGTCTACTATATGACCACAAATAATAATTATTTATTCAAAATATAAAGGCTTCTGCTCTCATTTATATTGTTTTTTCACTTATTTAGTCAGGAAATACCCAAAATAGCATATGACCAGTTATGACACAGGTTATATGACAAATCAGCGATAGTTCAAACTAGCATTGTCAAGGTGCTCTAAACTCAGAGAGAGGAAAAATTGTTGGATGAGCTACAACTTAAGTGGTCTGGAAAATAAGCATTTTTCCAGCCATCCGTATTATTGACTTCTAAGGAACAGAAATTTGCTGACTAGTACCACAACCATTTTCAGCCCTCACAAACCAGGGAGTTTGTTCTTCATGTCACAGTAAGGGCTTGTCTACACTACCGCGGTAGTTCGATGGCTGGCAATCGAACTTCCGGGTTCGATTTATCGCGTCTGGTGTGGACGCGATAATTCGAACCAGGAAGTGCTCGCCATCGACTGCGGTACTCCACCTCAGCGAGAGGAGTACCGCGGAGTCGACCGGGGAGCCTGCCTGCCGTGTGTGGACTGCGTCTGAACCGCGGTAAATTCGAACTAAGGTATGTCGACTTCAGCTACGTTATTCACGTAGCTGAAGTTGCGTACCTTAGATCGAATTGGGGTGTTAGTGTAGACCTGGCCTAAGACTTGTCCACTTAAAAACCAGTGTTGTGAGGCATCATTCATTAGCTTGTAAAGTGTTCTGAGATTCCCTCACGTAGGGCATGATAGAAGTGGGAAGCATTATTGCATTAACTTTATCCTGCAGCTCTTTAGCAGGATACGTTATATTTTATTTATTACATTATTCTAATAATTGTACACTCTGCTCAGTGGCAGCAGGGAACTAATTTAATGGACTGTATTTTCTTTTTAGATAAGTGGCATATATATAGCTGATATATATATCAAAATGAGGAAATTATGCCTTATTTAAAAGGAAATAAAGAAATATGGTATTTGCAATAAAGAATTCATCCTACCAGCAGAAAGCAGGCCAGTTCATATTAATTTATTAAACTTGATTTCATAAGGATAAAATATTGTTTCCAATTCAGAAGGAGAGATTACTGTATTTAAAGTTTCACTCTTGTATTTCCCTTCCTAGGCGACTGATCCTAAGAAGTATACTAAAAATGTTACCAAAGCAAAATGATCTCATGTGTGGAACTAGAGAGTACATCTACCAATAAATGTAATATAACAGCATGTACAGTATTTACCTACAGGGTAGCTATATTATAGGGAATTCTACTAAAAGCATGCACATGCTGTGCCCATTTCCATTTAACCTCCTATTTCTATTTTCTTTTTATTTCTAACACAATTAAAAGTAAACTCTAGACCCAATGGAACTATGCCGATTGATGTCAGCTGATCACCTGGTCTCTTAAAAACCCGATGGTCTTAAATTTATTTTTCATATCATTTTTTCATATTTAAATATTTAAGTTGATTTGGTTGTTATTACCACATATTGATGTTGTGTGACTCTGACAGGCCTGTTGCACTGCCATGCATTTAATCAGTCTCTTCAATTATATCCACTCAAATACAGTGATGGAAAACCCACAGCATCTTAGCTAAGTAGGTTACCAAAAATGCTGTGTAATGACATGAAGCTGAGAAGCTAGCAATTGCACTTACAGAGTGAAGGGATTTAATTGGGCAAGAACAACCTTGGAGGCATATGTGTTTATTATTTAGGACACATATACACCAGAGGCAAATCCAAATTTATTTCAAATGAGCAATCCCTCCGTGATGCACACCATCCGCATCAAGCTATCACTGCCTTCACACATTCCTTCTAATGTTAATTTTTAACCAAGCAATTTAGGTTTGTTAGAGCCTGATTCAAATATATTACTCCCACAGCAAGAAGAACAGGAAGGAGTTGAGGAAGGAAGAAGTGGAGGGGGGGAAAAGAGAGAGGTAATCATTGCTGAAATAATTGTACAGTGAGACAGTTGTTATGTTTGGACGCATGGAGTTTCCAGAAATAAAGCATGAGTAGGGAAGAAATCCAACAATCAGTGCAATGTGGATCAGCATGCCGTTTACCTAGCCTACTTCATGACTCCATAACTGCATAATAGCCTTAGTTTGAAGAGTTCAGGATATCAAAGTAGATTCACATCCTACTTCCATTGCAGAATTGTTTAATGTATCAAGTTGTTTAGACATGGAAGTTGCTAGGTGCTGAAAATTCTAAATAGCATTTTAGGCAACTCACCAGAATATAGCACTTATTCCTATATAATTTTTAATATGCTCTTCTATTATATAGAAAAGCCTTCTAATATAGGACTTAATATACAGACTCAGAATAGCTCAAAAGTAATTATGAATCTACATTTTCTTTAGCCACTAAGCCATTGTGTATAATCTTTTTGAACTAATGATTTCCCATCACAATTCATTTTAATTAGATCCATCTTTAATAGCAAACAATAAAATTACAGTGATTTTCTCTTGTGATACTACAACAGTTTCCATGACAATCAATCATTCATACCAATATTATGATTTTACTGCAAACAGGAAGGGGAAAAAAAGAAGAAGAAAAAGGAAAAAAAGAACTGGGCTGTGTAGGGGAAGTTTTCATTTTATATACATAATCTGCCTCAAAGACTCACCAGTACTTACAAAGCTATATTCACAATTGTGCTAAGGACAACATGATTGTTTTTGTGATGTCTATAAGTTGTTTGCTTTGGGGAAAATGCTTCTGAAGATGGGATCGGACTATGGATTTGCTGTTTTTATCCTTAGAAAGAAAAACAGTCAAGAGACCTTTTTTCTTTCTTTCTTTCTTTTTTACAAGTTTAAATTTCATACTTTATACATTCAGATTATTTTTCCTACTATTTTAAATAGGTGAGTAATTTTTTTTCTTGAAGTCACTGTTCTCTCATATCAGAAACAGTCCTATATTTATATTTATTACAAAACCAATCATTGCATTCAGCATAGGTGCTTTTCTAATTAGTAACTGAGAAGTTTATAAAATCTGGCAGCTCCTTCACTCTCTGATTGCCTGTATATTAATCTCTTTTATCCCTACCTGTTCTTCCTAAAGCTGTAGTAAACCATGCTTGCATGGCAGATACATAGAAAGGCAAACTTGAGCCTAAAGAGCATCTGCTCAATAGGGCACTCTTACTATCTGAGGGTAAGAGCACTTTTATGACTCAGCTACAATTCCCGCCAGGGGAAGTCATCTTTTTACTTTGTTGGGGTGACTCAGGCAGCATTACAGCCATGAATAGACAGGACTGATCAAGGAATAAGATGGCTGAATTATGGTCACTGAAATGTCAACACCCATGTGATTATTGAAACCTTTAACCTTCCCTAAAGAGAGAAAATCTTTATCAAAGAATCTTTCAACTCTCCTTATAGCCACAGTTAGCAGCAAGCAAACTTGAGGTAGAAAATGGAAGTGTAAAGTTCTCAGTATCTTTATAAATGCAAACTTAAATAGAAAAGTATATCTTTCAAAGTATAGGAGTTCAAAATATGTATTTCCATAAGAACATGGGATTTTCCCCATCAGTTCAGACCTTTAGTCCACAAAGTCTAAATTTCCACTGTAAAAAGATAGTTACAAAGTTAGGAAGTCTTTTTTTCTGAATGCTTTTATGCATTAACAATGAAACTCTGATAGCCCTTCAAACTCAGTTACAATAGCAGTATGTGGCTAATACATCTTTTATAATTCAGCCTTCTTGGCTGTGTGCTCCCTCTCAGCATTTTGCATTGAGCTGTTTTCCAATAGTCATTGCAGACAACAAAATTACGGAATCCTAGCATGCACTGATGCAACTATCGTGGTCACATTAGCCCAAAGTTCCCACTGAGAGCTGTTGTTACTGAAAGAATGACATTTATTTTTCTCCAAGCAGCATGGCAGGGCTGCATCACAAACTTTGCTGCACCGTGTCCAAAAATAATAGGCCTCAATTAATTATATTTCCTGGATGCCCTGACTGTGTCCTGTTGGATTTCACAAATGTGTGTATTAGAAGCCCTTGTTCCTTAACATGGAGTTTGACCTTCACCGCTGAAGTCAATATAAGTTTTGTTATTGACTTCACTTGCCACGGGATCAGATCCGTGGTGATTACAACAACTTCAGACTATAGCACAGAATGGTGTGGTGGATGGTCTTTTCACACTGTTGTCATGAGGTGCTGCTCACCTGCCTCTGCTAGACAGTAATATCTCGTTGGATTGTATGTGCTATTGTCATATGTGAAGTTATGAAGTTCGGCTATATATATATGTTACTGAAACATGTTGTGAGGTTGAAAACACCCACAAGCAGCCTTTCAGGTACAACAGTAAAAAGGCCAAACAATGATAATAGCTTATTGAGGAAATGCACACAAGCACAAGGATTACCTCAAGAACTGTGTACAATAGAACCCTCTCAAAGATAGCATTACACAATGAGAACTGTTTGACCCAGGTCACAGCAAAAGGGCTTTCCAGCAAGTGGGAAGAAGATATAAAAGGGGGGAAATGACATCACAATGGTTCCTCACTCTCTCTACAACAACACACCTGGAAATACCTGAGGGGCAAGAACTGTGGGAAGTGATGGTCCCAGGCTAGAGGGATTTTTAGCCTGTGCATGAAAACCTGGGAAAGCCAAGGCAGATTGTACCTTAAGAATCTGCCAGCCTGTTTATCACTCAGGGTGATAATTTGCTAATTCATATCCTACCTATCTAGTGTGTTAAGTTCAGTTTGCATTTTTGTTTATTTCCTACGGTAATTTGCTTTTATCTGTTTGCTATCACTTAAAATCTATCTTTTGTAGTTAATAAACTTGTTTTTGTTTTGTCTAAAACCTGTGTGTGGAAAATATAACTTGGGGCAGAAAGTTGTTGCATATCTCTCTCCACACTGAGGGAGGGGGTGAATTTTATGAGCTTACGCTGTACAGTTCCCTTTGCAGCGCAAGACAGTATACGGTTGGGTTTACACTCTAGAGAGGGGGTGTGCGTTAGCAATGGGGAGGTGCCTTAACTGAGCCTTTCCATGCAGAGGATCTCAGCATCTGTGTGTGAAGCTGCAGCTGGGTATGTCCCTATCTGTGTGTATAGTATTAGGAGACAGAAAAAAAATCAGGCAAAAATGTGAGCATGTGTAAATTGGTTCATCCATGCAGCTGAGTAAATACATTTATAAATATTCATTTGTCACACAATTAACCAATTTGGATGGCCAAAGGTGGGACATGCAGTGATATATTTTTGTGCTCTCACCTCCACCTTTACTTTGTGAACAGATGACTCTCATCTAGAGCTGTACAAATTATTCACAGTAAACAAATGTTCCTGAACAGATTATAATTTCTACAGATTGTTCATTATTCATAATTATTTGATTAATAGTTGTATGACTAAATTTGAACTTCTGGACTATTCAGAAAATGGTTGCTATGCAGATTCACTGATCTTGTTTGCTATTGTAGGATTGGTCACATAAATTATATGGTATTATTTCTATTCCCTAGTTGGGGGTTCTCAATTTTATAAATAGAAAAAGTCCTTTTTCTGTTCACAGATTATCCAGAACTATATAATTGTTATGGAACAATACAAAAATAACAAGTATTTTGTGTGAATAATAAAAAAAAAAAAATTACTGAAAAGTGGACCCAGTGTGAATCCACTCACAAGTATTATTGTATTAATGGGAGTTTTGCTTTCTGCAGATATTGTTATGAATAAAACTTTTTTACTTGAATATTCACAAAGCAATGAATAAAAGGGTGGTCTTGTATGCCATCAACAAATAGGTTTTGTTATCAAAAGTATTCACTAGTATTGTTTATATTCACCCACCCAGCTGTACCCTAAGGATTACTTTCATAGGCAGCAAGACAAGGAAGACTCCTGGGTGACTCTTTCTGTATCTTCTGGAGTATTGCGTCTATTTCTGGATGCTACATTTCAGGAAAAATGTGGAAAAATTGGAGCCACTCCAGAGGAGAGCAACAAAAATGATTAAAGGTCTACAAAACATGAGCTATGAGGAAAGATTGAAAAAAATGGGTTTGTTTAGTTTGGAGAAGAAAAAACGGAGGGTGGATATAACAGTTTTCAAGTACATAAAAGGTTGTTACAAGGAGTTAGGGTGAAAAATTGTTCTTGTTAATCTCTGAGGGTAGGACAAGAAGCAATGGGCTTAAATTGCATCAAAGGAAGTTTAGGTTGGGCATTAGGAAAAACTTCCTAACTGTCAGGATAGTTAAGCATTGGAATAAATTGCCTAGAGAGGTTGTGGAATCTCCATCATTGGAGGGGTCACCGCTTGTGTAGGGAAAGTCCCTGGCAGGCCGGGCTGGTGTGCTTACCTGCCCCATCTGCAGGTCCGGCCGATCGCGGCTCCCACTGGCCACGGTTCGCTGCTCCGGGCCAATGGGAGCTGCTGGAAGCAGCGCAGGCCGAGGGACTTACTGGCCGCCGCTTCCAGCAGCTCCCATTGGCCCGGAGCAGTGATCCGCAGCCACTGGGAGCTGCGATCAGCCGGACCTGCGGACAGGGCAGGTAAACACACCGGCCTGGCCCGCCAGGGGCTTTTCCTACACAAGCGGCGACCCCTGTTTGAGAAACCCTGAGCTAGACAACACCTATCAGGGATGGTCTAGTTCAGTGGTTCCCAAACTTGTTCCGCCGCTTATGCAGGAAAAGCCCTTGGAGGGCCAGACTGGTTTGTTTACCTGCCGCGTCCGCAGGTTCGGCCGATCGCAGCTCCCAGTGGCCGCGGTTTGCTGCTCCAGGCCAATGGGAGCTGCTGGAAGCAGCGAACCGCAGCCACTGGGAGCCACGATCGGCCAAACCTGTGGATGCGGCAGGTAAACAAACCGGCCTGGCCCGCCAGGGGCTTTCCCTGCAGAAGTGGCGGAACAAGTTTGGGAACCACTGGTCTAGTTATTACTTAGTCCTGCCTTAAGTGCAGAGGACTGGACCAGATGACCTACTGAGGTCCCTTCCAGTCCTACATTGCTATGATTCCTTAGGAGAATTCATCTAGAAATATTTAAACTGACAGAGAACATAAGAGTTACTGTACCATTGGGGTGCTGAATATCAAGATTTGGGGTTTCAGTCTGTCTTTTCTGCCTGCTGCTTTAAATGTTCCATTGTCCTACAGAGAAGATGTTCTTTTGGCTCTTGTGTCTGAAGTCATAATTTAGTATTGCTTTAAAAAAAAAGCAAACAAGGGTTGCGAAATAAATATCCCCCTAAAGCATTAAGAAGGGACCAATAAAGATCCCAAAGATAATCTCAGACACACTGGTTGTCCACTGCCTTGCACCTGTGCAATGTGATGTTTAGGTGAGTGCTGCCCACTGCTAAATCTGAATACAAGTATTTAACACCTATTCACTAGCTAAATTCTTCAGTTTTGGCCATGGAACACTTGGTACTTCTCAGGAGAGATTATGTGCATAGGTGGCTTTAAAACCCGCTCCTCCCTACCACCCCTAGTCCTGTGGCTGCTGTTCACTGGGCTGGACCATCAATTCAATTTAGAGCAACTTAAGGGTTGCACCAACTTGCATTGTCTGCCCAAGGCATTGCTAGGTACAGGGACATTTCAGCCATGACCCTTTGGCCCTATCCCTGTACTATGCTGGCTTCTAAACAATCTCAGGATTGTGCTATGTAGAGGAGAACTTCCTGCAGCCATGCAAGCCAGTTTTAGGATAGCCTTGAAGCAGAAGAGCAGTTTGAAATCTGGCCTAATGCAGGTGAGAATTGGGCTATATAAGTCATCTTTGTACTTTCCTGATCCTGGGTTGGCTGTGCCAGTCATGGTCATCTCCCATAAGAACAGACTTAGGCTGCGCTAATGTTCACTGGCTGCTAGTGGCCCAAGGAACTGTTATGGCAGTTGGGGTAGCCAGCACATAGCGAGGCATTGGACATGCCCCTATCCCCTAAATGTGCCACTATTCAATTAATATTGCTGATCACTGCATGAAGCAGCTGTGCAATTGCAGTCTCATGTCTGCTCCCTGGTAAATATGATTTAAAAGATTATCGAGTGGATACGAAATATTTCTGTGAATAATAATGTATAGAATACACTATGTGATGCTTTGCTGAGTTTACATGAGCATCTCCATTTCCTACAGAGACATCTAAATATGACATACAACGTATATGTGTCAATACCATAGTTCAGATTAAAGCAGAAACATGGGAGAAAACTGATGGCTGTTAGGTGCTCTCTAGGATTTAGGAGGATTGACTGCCTGCCAACTGTTCACTTCATTACAATGGTGCATCAAGATCAAATGTAAGAGCATGTAAATATGTTCTGTTTAACAGAACAATACCTCTGACCAAATTAACTTGTGCAAGCAAAGAAGGCTGCTTGGGGAAGAAAGGTTAGTTTCCTACCTGAGTGAAAAACATCAATACAGTTTGACCAAGATTTTGTGAGCATGGACTGAGGTTCATGGACTGGATGAAACCTCATGCCCAAGCTCAGTTCAATATGAATATTTCATACAGCTGTGTGGTAATGGCCTATGGACATGTGAAATAGTTGATTGTAAAGAATGTGAGCTAAATCACTGCTGTTCCAACAACACAGATCTCAGGAAACAAAAACTTGATTCTCAATGACATTCTGCCCCTTTGCTCAACTCCACAGCACAGACAGCTCACTTCACCCATGGCTAAAACACAGTTACCTCTGGTGTCGTGCTATAGGTGGCAGCCATTCTGTACCAGCATCAGAATAGCTTTTCAGTAGGGGAAAAAACAGTGCATCCAACTGAAACTACAGGGGAATATTTGCAGGCAGAATGCAATTATTTCCACTTAGGAATCTGATGCTGAAGAGCTGTCTCCTGCTGCACAGTGAAATCATTTGGCAAATGAATTAACTGCCTGAAAGCTTCCAAATGTTTCAGGTATATCCACACAGAATGCACTGACTGTTACTGTGCTACTGAGTGTCTAACGATCCAGTCATTTCAGTGGAGTATTCATAGACAACTACAACTGCAGCTTAGCACCCTTAGAGTTAATATTTCTTATTTACATGAAACAAATTCTGGATGTCATCTGAGGCTAGAGCCCATTTGCTCGGTCATCACTTGATTTTTTGGTTCCATGTGACTTTCCAGGTAAATTAGAGATGGTTTGAAAAGTTCACTATTTATGGGAACAGGTTCACAACTCAGAATGACTCACTGCATTTAAAAGGAGATGATAGAGTGGCTCGTGATATTCTAGTCATTTTTTTTCTTTTGCAGAGGGCCATATTCTAGGGCCAGATTTCCAAATTTGGGCTCTTCCAATTGTGTGCTGATAGTCGTGTGTGTGTCTAACATGTTGGTTGTGTGCATGCACATTAGGTAGTTGCATGTGCATGCAGTCATTTAGGCAGGGCTGTCAGGTCTTACACATGTTATTTGACACTTATTGTGATACCCAGGCCCCACTGGTTGTTCACTATCTGAGTGAGCAGCTCCTGTGAGGCCTGACGCACTCACCACATCTAAACATTGTTGTCATAATCTGCATCTAAAAGGTGTCATGTAAGACATCATATCAACATTCATAACTCACTAGTCCTGAAAATCATGGGGTATATGTATGGCATGGGTACAAAGAGTTATAATTACGTTCTTAAAATGTGTTGGGCAACAATACATAAGCCCAGTCTGTCACAGATAAAATAATGTGAATTTGCTTATCTGATCAGCCTAGTCTTCAGGCAGAGATATTGGAAGTACGCTTACCCATAAGGTAACAAAGCTATCAAGATAACAAACAGTGGAGAAGACAGCATGGTGTCTATACCCCAGCAGCAGAGAGAAACTTTGTCTGGGCTTACTTTTCAAACAATACATTTCAAAGGTTTGCTGAACTAGAAAAAGAAGGGGAGAGAACCCCATAGTTATCCTTCACCTAAGGAGTCAAGGAAACCAAGTGCTCTGAGCTCTGTGTGTTGTGTCCTGGCTAAAGGTTTAACCAGCTATGCTGAAAGAAAGTCCATGGTGAGAAAAACAACTTTGAACAAAAGACCCTTGTTTGTTAAGTTGAGTTTTAGTCTTAGAAACACATTTTTACTTTGTATTTGTTTGTAACCATTTCTATCCTTATTGCTTATACTTGGTATCATTGAAACCTATGACCTTTTGTTAATAAACTTGTTTTACTTATGCCATAAACCAACACGGTGGTTGACTGAAGTGAAGCGTTTGTCAACCCCAGTTAATAAGCTGCAGTCTCTTCAAAGGAGCAGCAAACTTGCTAAGGTTTTCTAGGTGCTACAGGAAGAGGGTCTGGCATGGCAGAGAAAGAGGTTTCTGGGAGAGAAAACAGGGCTGGAAGAACTTTGAGGTTCCCCTGCAAAGAGTAACTGGTCAGTGGAAGCCAGTGTATGAACCCGCATGCTTGTATGCTGGCTGTTGGTGTCAGAGCTGTGAGCCACAACAGCACAGCAGTTAAGGCAACCGGAGCTGCAGGGCAGGTGTTGACTGAACCCCTTACTGGCCTGGGTGAACCCTAGAGCATCATCTGCATTCATCTACGTAATGAATTCATCTGCAGTGTTGTGCTTCCTCACAGCCCAGCTAAGAGCTTGCACATTCAGCTGGGCTTGGCAGGAAGTGAGGTATCTTCTCTGGGTCACAGGGGGCTGCTATGGCACCAAGTTTTAGGGAACCTTTCTGCTTCTGCTTAGTCTGCTCCTACTGATGGAGCCAGGCCAGCATGGAGTGCTGGGAAGCAGGTGGTTCTGGCTAAGAGGCAGGGTTGGACAGAGTAGGAAATGTGCTAAAATGAAAGAAAAGCAGATTTGGAGAGGCTGTTCCAGACTCCCACTGCCCTAGAACAACTCCCTCGGTGTCTTCCACATCCAACTCTCATGCAGTGCCAGTTCTTCCTGCCACCCAGAAACTCTCTAGGTTCTCTCCCCTCCACATCCAATTAACAGATTTTCCTCCCGCCCCTCGCACCCAGTATCTTTCCCTCCAGGCCATAACCTGATCCCTATTGGCTCCTCCAACACACCAAGTTGCCCCCAGTTGCCATTGCTCTAGGGGCCCATGAAGTAGTAATCAGTGACTGTTTATCATTACAGAGAAATGTCACACATGGAGCTACACAAAATTTGGCAGCTATGGTAAGGCCTTGTCAATTTTAGGGAGTTTTTTTCAAAAAATTCCCAATGATTGTGCCACTGATCTACACTATGGATCCACCACTAGGACTGCCACTAGTCCAGGTGGATAGCGTTTTAGGGACCAGACAGGTCAAGCATGTGTCCAAATGCCTTACTTGTGCACACACATTGGGGATTTCTTCATATAAGTTAGCTATATGCAAATGTATCCATGAACGCTCGAGAGGCTGACTTTTAAACTCAGTTGAGGAATAAGCAGCATGAAATAAACACATAGGGAACAAAGGCATTGAATTTTGGACCCTGGGTAGAACAGCAGGAAGTATAGCTTGGTTGCATTGCAGACGGACGCGTAAGTGTGAACCGTGGCTACAAATGGAATGCATTTAAGAGTAAGGACACTGAGTAGAAATGAATCTTATGAACCTTGTCGTAACTGCAATTCTCAGCCTGATCATAAGGCACTTAGCTACATGCTATTATCTTTGGCCTCTCTGGCATGCAGTAGCCATCATACTGATGTAGGAGCAGGAGTCCCCAGGCTAATTTTGTTTATACGTGCGACCCTGCACACCTGCACTGGGTTGAATCAAGGCTAGACTCAGTTTTCATGCAAATAGCTCTAGCAATAAAAAACCGAGAAAAGAAAATAGAGAGAACATATGATAAACACTACAGGGAGGAGATGCCTATGAACACAATGTTTTTCCAAGTTGTCTGTGCATCCCCAGCAGGCCTTTAAGAGAAGCTCGGCAGGACTAAGTTGCTTTGGAAAGCATTTCTTGTCACTGATCTAGTGTTGGCTAAAGTAGGTTTTTACTGACTTTAAATGCACAATTAATATAGATTACTTTATTTGTTTAAGTAAATGAAAAAGGGCAATGTGCACCAGCATACTAATAACAAATATGAGCTTTAAATTATATTGGTTCTCTCAGAGCACTATCGTGGTTTCTCAGACCAGATTAATGGTCCCAAAGGAAGAGCTTTTCGTTTTGTGAGACTGCATCATTTCTTTCAATGAACACTCTCTTAACATTACAAGGAACATCATCAAATGCTCTTGATTCACAAATGCAGGAAGCAGTGGAACAATGGAACTGAAGCTTGTAGCATGTTCAAATTGTATTACTTTCTCCTTCCAGCCAAATATTCTCCATTAGAGAATGAAAAAAAAACAAGGAAAGGGAAACAGCAAATAAAAGAAACGCAAGTCAAGTTTGAGTGAAGTCAATGTGATATTTGCTGCAGACTTTAATAGAGCAAGACCAGACCCTAGAACCATCCACTTATTCACTGCTGCCTTTTGTGGATGTGCCTGTTTTAGGGGCATGACTGAGGAGAGATGCTATGCTGATTATATATTTTTCCTTTGGGGGTGAGTGACTCAACCATGCCTTACACAATGCAAGTTATTAGTAGCTGTGTTCCACCACTCTCCCCTTGCCCTCCTTTGCACCTTTCATCTGCCAGAAATGGTGAAAGGTCAAACATTTCCTTAATGAGATGACAAAATATTTTCTACAGCAAGGATGGCAGAAAGTGCTTTAAGACAAATGTGACCACAGGCTAAGAACTTCAGTCCTTTTCTTCCTACCCAGAAGACTAAATATGTCATCAGTGGTTAATATCCACTTTCTCAGGAACTAGGAACCCGACATATCCTGAACCACATTGTTTTCACTGTGTATAATGTACAAACAGGCAGCTTTCAGCACTAGCATACCTCCTTTTGATTATGCTGGCAATGCGACCCTTTTATTAATAATTATTATCATTAATTATTGTCACAAACCCACAGATCTCTTTGAACTTGTGGAATAAAATTTGGTATAATCAAAAGAAACCTCTTTCATTTCAGCATTCCTTTTGAAAGTAAGAATCAACGACAAAAGAAATGTACATGAAAGAATATTAGTATGCAATACCCTTTTGGACCCTTAATAACTTCCACCAGTCTCCAAATGGCTAATCCTTTCCACCACCAATGCTAGAGTGTGTGTGTTTCTGACCTGATTTATTAAGTGGCATGCACTTCCCTGCCTAGTTAATGGAGTAATATTAAAAATGGTGACCTTCTTACTTTATCATTTTAAAGTCTATTACACATACTAAAGGAGGGTGACACAGATAGAAATATGGAGCAGAACTACCTGAGACACACCATATCTAGTTCATAGTAGCTTTTAATAATTCAGAGCTAGCCCCGAGTAAGTGGCAGTGTGCAGCTATGTTGCTGCAGCAGGGACTTGTAACTTTGGGTCACAATTCTCTCCCTGGCTACTCCCCTGCTCTGGGGGGAGGAGGGACAGGTATAATCTAGTATAGCCCAATACTAGCTTATTATCCTCTGCACAACAGCTCAGCTACACAGCCCAGTGTCCTTAGGGATCCAGTAAGGCTGCACTTATTCTCTGCTACCCACTCCCCATCCACCTGCATTGGAGGGGGGACTGTGGCCTCCAAGAGGCTGCTCTCTCCTTCCTGTGCTGCTGAGTGTGCAGGGCAAGCTTGTGCAAGAGACAGCATTTCATTTTGCAGGATACATGAAGATCTGGTGACTCATAAGGAGTTAAAATCAATTTGTTCTACTAATTGCCAGTGCTGAGCTCCATACAATCATATATCTTTTTTTAACATAAAACAAAGAATTTGAATGAAAACAGATTAGAAAAAAATAGTTGATCTTACCTGAAGTTGTCTTCACCACCTCAGTAGAATTTCTCAGTCCAATAAAAGTAAACTGGTAGAGCCTCCAAGATCTGGTGTCTCCCACTTCCACCGAACTGCGTTTCCACTGGTAAATAATTTCTTCCCTGGGGTAGCCATCTTCAAGACAATTCCAAATACAGCTTCATACTCTTTTAATTTTTTAATTTAAATTTAAAAATTTACGTTGTGGGAAACATCTTCATTTTCTATTTAGCCAGAAAAATATGGAGCAACATAGTCGGGGGGGGGGAGGGGGGGATGTTAGTTACCTTTCAATTCATTTAATATTTTATTTATTTTCCAAAAGCGCATTTTTGGATGCCTCCTCTTTTCTCTCTTTCCCCCCCCCCCCCCACCAACTTGAGACATCTAGGGCACAATCTGGCCCTTCTGAAGTCATTGTCAAATTTCCCATTTCACCCTATAGCTTGATTTCAGAGATGTCAACCCACATGCCAACAGTAGTCAATGGAGTGACACACATATGCAACAAGTGTGACAAAGATCCAGATCACAACATTTATTAATAAAAGCTAACTCTCATGGGAAGCATAATTAAGCATTATGAATATCTGTGTATTCTCATCTACGCTATGTGTTTCAAAGCACATACCATTCTCAAATATCATTATTTATTATACTATATCTGTGAACATATACAATGGGTACACATTTACAGAATAAGTTCCAGATCCTCCCTGATCCAAATTCAATTGAAGACAACAGATTGTGCTGATTTACCCTAGCTAAGAATCTGGCCCTAAGTATGCCAGTGCAAATGAAGGTGGAATAGGTAATTTAGCACACTACTTACAGCTGGAAAACTCCAGCGGACAGGAATGTTCATCCATTGGGAAGTTGTGCAACTGCAACTGACACTCAGCATCTATTGTCAACCTAAAGAGAAGAGATGACAAAGATTTAGTATCAGAATATACAGCGCATGCCATAGTAATTTCTAATGAAAACTAGTGTGGCACACAAACCAAGATTCTTATCAACATGTCCCCAGCCTACAAAATATACAAAACACAAAATATTATACACACATAAGTACTGTGTACAATGGGTATAATTAAGACATGATGATGGGATTGAAATGGGAGCAGGGTTGGGCACCTAGTAATTCTTTGCTCAGATTACTGCCTTTTTCTTCCTTTCTCATTTCATCCCTCATCGATCCGACTTCAAGATCACCTGATATACACCAAGAAGGCAAAGCAATCTGCTCATCAGAGAACTATATTCTGATCTCTAAATACGATTTTTTCACTGGTGTCCTTGTTTAAAACTGTTTGAATTTACCACATGCCCCATAAGTTCAGTGACAGTTTGGGTTTGTTTTCTGTTGTGGGGATGTTTTAATATCACTCACTAGCGTGAGTCCAGTTGGATCTTTCAGGCTTGCAAAAAAGCTTAACTCTGTGTTAGTAATTCTGCCTCGAGGGGCAAGGTTGGCTAGAACATAGTCATACAAATGCCAAGATTCTCACTATTTTCATTAGAAAATCACTTAAGATTTGTTAGGGAATTTAGTGCTCATGAAAGTGAGTGACCACAGCAGTGGCTACAGCCAGGCATAATTCCGGCATGCACTGTGCAAGCTTCAACACACAAGTCTTTGCTCAATATACCATATTTCATCACTTCCAGTATTCTTGTAATATGGGATCTTGACTCAAGCCAAGATTTATTATCAGAATTTGAATGTTACTGGCGCTGATCATGGTATTTAATAGAACTACTGATTACATGTTAATGTCAGATCACTAAAGAGAGAAACAGTGTTTTGAGGAGAAAAGTAGTGAGGTCTGAAGAGAGAAGAGAGCATGGTTTGAGATATTAAGACCTATTTAACATGTCAAAAGCAGATGTAGGATGTGATTTATCAGACTGACTTTGATTCACACTGGATTTAAATTCCAATCATTTTCCTATCTCTTCTTCAAAATGTGATGCATAATGAATGTAAAATAACTACAAAATAAAACTCTTGTAATTCAGACATTTCTTCCAACATCAAAAAAAAATTCTTAACCAATAAAGAATGAAGACATTTTTTATTAACCTCTAAGAAACCAAAAGGGAGATACGTGAACTGATAGATACGTACACTGTCCTAATAAAACTTTGATGAATATAAACTCAATAGGCTTTGGATCAGACTCTAAAATGACTGATATTACCTCACCCATTTTATCTTTATTTCCACAAGGATTTCCAGGAATTAAACATTTTTCACCTGGGAGCTTTATCCAGCTCCACTGAAGTCAAAAGGAGCATGAAATGGACTTGAATGAGAACAGGAAACTTTGATGCAAATTGGTCATAAATACTGATTAATTCAATCAATGATTTTAAAATCCTCTAATTTAATAGCTAGAAGAGAAAATGATAGGAGTGGCAAAACAACTGATAAGTGATAAATTGTAAACACAAATCAGGGACAAGATTGTGATACCCTTATATTGAATAGTTCCTTACGCTTCATGTAGTTCTATTTACTTTAGTGAGATTCCTTGAGGAATAGGATAGTAAAATCTGGATGAAAATGAGACCCTTAAACTATGGCAATATCCATCCCTCTAAATAGACAAAGTACAAATGATCTAAGCATTTCGCATTTCCCAGGACATTTTAAAACTACAATCAGACAAGTTATGTTCTAAGTTATGCATTCCAGTTATGTTTAAACCTCTCCTATGATTAGAAATTAATTTATAAGGTATTTCCTATTCACATTGCAATTGCATAAATGTACTTCTTTGGCTTTTCCTTGAGGAACCAAATTTAAATTCAAGTGTAAATACCTTAGTGTATATAGCACTCTGCCATCATTCCAGATCCTGAGCATCCTATTGGGCGTTGTTATCCAATGAGCATCAGCCTTCTTGGAGTTTCGGAAAAATGTATCTGGTATCCAGATCTTCCCAACCATGTTACTGTTCAATCGGAGCACTTTTATCGTGCTGTTGAATTTCAGACGTCTGTCATACCAGGTTTGGGCGAAAAATATATCGATTGTGTATTCCTGTTCATTAACCAGAAATAGTAGTGAAAACATTGTGCACGGTAGTATCAGAGGTGCACTTTTAAAAGCATATCTCTGAAAAACCTGAAAAAGTATTTGCAGTCACTACAAGAGGGATTGATGCTAAAGCTGGTTGAAAAACTTATTTGATAAATGTTGTGATTTTTATTTTCAAAAATAAGGTTTGATGCTTCCCCCCCCCCTCATTATTCACCCAGTTATAACTGATAGCTGCTGGTTGTATCTTTTTCAAGTCAGTATGTCCCTCCCACCCTCCAACCAGTCTTAGTTGGGAGAGGTGTGTTTGATCAGTTAGGTAGGGGATACACAATCCCTAGGGTCCTGTGAGGAGGCATGAAAAGAAGAGGAAGGCTTAGCTGAGCTGGACCTCCCCTTTCTCTTTCCCTGCCCTGGCACCTAGAATGCACATGGAGGTCATGCCTGATCAGGGTGTGGGGTCAGTGGAAGGGAGAGAATTCTCTGCCTCTCCATGTCCTCCCATTGGCCAGTCTGTGGTAAGGAAGGAAGACTTGATTGTCCCTTATGCTTGTCCCCTTGCTGCAGCCATTCTGCAGCTCTTAGAGGTATCGTTTGAACTGTGTTTCCAAGAGGCTGTGGGTCTGGCCAGTCACTAGTTTGGGGCATGAGGAAAATATTTGTTTCATATGGCAAGATTGGCAAGGTGTCTGATCAGGGTTTTTTTCTCCTTCCTTGCAGCATCCTGGAGGTCCAATTCTAAGTTAGTTAAGAGAGAAATTTAAAAGCTTTATGTTAATAAGTGACATTTGTAATTTTGTTGCAATTTGCAGTCACTGTGAAGATCAAAGGGGCCAGCTACCAACGGTAAACATAAGAGACCCAGTAGAAAACTGGTGGACCCTATCAGCGTACAGACCTTAAGTCTTCACTATCTAACCTTTCATGTACACCTTCATTCCACCTCATGGGGAGAGGGGAAGAGCATTCAGAGGTGTACTGAATCCTAGGGATCAGGCTGAAGGGGGCCACCCCTAACTATAGGATATTTGACATCGGGTCATTTAAAACCACATTGGATCAAAGGAAATGTCTGGTATCTCTTGTGGAAGGTCTATCACCCTCCAAATATTAAAAGTTAAGTAAAATGCAGATCCATCCCTCCATCTCTGCTTCATTCTATTGTGTGTCATGATCAATGTCTGATTTTCTATATCAAACAATGCCTCTAACACAAGTGTTATGACGTACGTATTACATAGGCTGTTTCTGGCTGTGAGATGACACGAATACGAACGTATTGGCCCCTCCTCACCCAAATTATCAACATGTTCTGGACTGGATCTTGCAAGCCCTTGCATGATTAAATAAGGGACCACAACATGGTTGCACAATTGTGAGCTAGAAACCGTGTAATAATGTTATTAAACACACTCACACCATTTTCTGATATAAAGAAAACCTCTGCTTCCACTTCCCCTTACAACCATGCCCTACTCTTCTCCATGAGATTGATATAATAAGACTTTTAAAATAAAATACATACAGTGCAGTGTCAAAAATAATGGAAGCATAATTGCACTGCAACTATAAAGGAATTATTGCATGCATCAAACCGAATATACCTATCATTAAAAGTGTAGCAAAGTGTTAAAAACAGTTACCTACCATATTGATAGCATTCACTGGACCGATGCTATTTACATACATGTCAGTGTGAATTACTGTTGGTTTCACTGCAAGTAAAACAATAAGAATTGCTAATACAAATGAAGGTTAAAATCCACTACATAAAAAATGTCTATTTTGTGTGTGGTTGGGGAGTGGGAAGTAGGGGTGTGTGTGTGTGTGTGTGTGTGTGTGTGAAAGAGAGAGAGAGAGAGAGAGAGAGAAACGCACATTTCCAAACAGCAAATATAGTACAAAATAAATTTTACAGCAATAATTCCAGTTCCTCAATAGACAGAGATACTTCAGAGCCGGATTCTGATTGCACTTTTATTGGTGTAAATGAGGAATAATTATTGGACTCAAAGGCAATACACTGGTGTGAGTGAGATCAGAATGATGCTATGCCCATGTCGTGTTGTCTGTGTAGGGGACTTTGTTTCTCAAAAACATATTTGATCAAATGCTCCTCCTTGAGAAAACAAACACTTTTTTCAGAGTCCCCTTACACTGTGTTTCATCACTCATTTCACATGATGGGACTCAATGCAATGTGACGGGCATAGCCTGAAGTGATGTCTGCAGATAAACAATCATTTCATGAGCCCAAAACAACATTTGGGGCTTGCAAAACAGGAATGGAAAACAATTGTTAGACTAATTTAGTTTGAAATATTGTTCCCTCACTTTGACCATCTTAATTCCAGACACTCCTAACTAAAACAAAATCAAGCTTCCCAGATTATTTTTATGGATGTTCCACTCCTTTTATTCCCTAAATTCTGGGATTGGGAGAACAATCCATACAACATTTCTGGTTATATGTGTTTCATTGGGAATCCCTCTGCTATTTTTACAATGTGTATGTAAATATTATCATTGGGTGTTACCCAGATAAACACTCAGGTTAACTTTCTTTGTGGAGTGTAGGTAAAAATTGTCATCCTTGGTTTTAAACTTTTTCACAGACTTGCTTGAGCTAGCCTATTTCATGGAGCTTGCTGCCCCCTACTTCCCTTTGTTTCTCTAGTCCATGACTTCTGTGCTCCTTTCCACAATCTCATTATTATTATTCTATGAGACCCTTCACTTCTGTAGTTTTTATGATCTGGAATAGGCTTCATATGGTACTTCACTTCTTTAACTACTCCATTGCTTTTCTAAGCTCATCCGAAAACTCATATGAGTGAGAGCATCAGCTGATGAAAATGGATATAAACCTTACATGGTGCTATGCTCATTACTTCAGCTGAGGATCTAATCCATATCGTCTCCCTTTTTCTATACTCCTTTCCACCCTCTCCATCTGCTGCTATGTATTATTTGTAACTCTGTGACTGTATAATTTAACTGTTTAGAGCATTTAGTGATACTCACCAACATTTACAAAACTGAATGCTTAAAGTTAAACTCCTAACTCCATGTTTAGGCACAAAATAGAAGTGGCCTGATTTTCAAAGTAGTTGAGTTTCTGCAGCTTCAGCAATTTCAATAGAATTTGTGGGTGCTCAGAACTATTGCAAATCAGGCCACTTAGGTGCCTTGAGATGGATTTATCAGCCTATCCTTATACACCCTTATACACAAGCCTGACTTACACATCTTGGCCAGAGAGTTTATGATAGATATTATAAAAAATGAAGTTATATTGTATTATATTATGTTTTCATACCTTCTTTGTGTGGATTATGCTTCCAATACATATATTGCAATGTGAGAATTCTCTTCCTCCAGCCCCCGTTTCAATTAAAAATAGGTTAGAAAACATACCTCCTATGTCAGGTCTCAGTTTGTTGTCATATCCTTCCAGCAAGCCATTTAAAATCAGGGTGACATCACTCTCGTGGACTTTGGGAGTCAAAACCCATGTTTTGTTGGATGTATAATCTTCATAGTCATCATCCCCCTTTTGGCTAGAATTGTGAGGGAAAGAAAATTGAAGAACAAGAAAGTCTTGAAAATCTGAATGTTGGAATTACATCCATACACAGCCCCTTTTGAAAACGTGCTAAATGAATAATCCTGTTCTAATAGCACTGCAGTACTTCACAAAGCATTACACAATGTTGCCCATTTGACGACAGAAATATTGTAGACAGGATGTCATGTACTACCTAAGGTTAAAGCTCACTTTAGTGAACTTTCCTTTGGTATAACAGAGATCATTTCCTGTGTATTCTATGGTACATCAATGCTTCTGTCCTTTGAGACATCTGTTTCTTCTCCTCTTGACTCAGCTGGGGCCTATTATAAAAAAATCTCTCATTGTCACTTAGTTTATGCAAAACTCCAGTAGAATATTACTTTGTACGGACACCATGTACTTGCATTATTTCCCTTTGAGATGATAACTTGACATATCCTATTAATGACAGGACCAATAATTAGATGAATTCAGACAAACTGTCATGTAGCCTCACTGCTCTATGACTAGCCTGAGTTTGTTGCGCAACTGGAAAGTTCAACACAAATAGTTTGGGACCTGGTTTTCACTTTCACTTTTGCTCACCAGAGGCCAACCAAAAATAAAATAGTCGATCTGCAATTTTTTTTTCTATCACCAAACTAGGACTCACAGGAAATCCAGTAATCCAACTCTCATACTATAGAAAGGGCAAGTCAGATGCTGAGAATTGTAAATTACAGCCTGTGTTTTCTTCGAAATGCCTGGTTCTAATACCAGGGAAAGTGATACTTCTCTGGCACAGTGTTAGCAGATACTGTGCAAGCTCTTTCACACAGCTCTGCCGATGCTCCTCTATCCTGAGCTGCTGCAAGATTCTTCCTATTCCAGCCTTCAGATCGTTCTTGATTTGAGACTGTTATTGGTGCTGAAAACATGCTAAATTATATGGGGTTGAGGTGTTCACAAATAGGAACTAGAAGGAGGTCGTCACACTCATTTTTGCTTGAAAACACAGTCTCATATCCATAATGTGCAAATTATAGCCACACCTGTAAGAGGCACTAGTGGGGGAGGGATACAGGAACTCTATCTGCTGGATCATCAGCTGTGCTGAACTCATGCTTGAAGGGAGGCAACCCTAGTGCAAATAAGTGCGGCCACGGGATCCCCAGCGACCACTCTACTGGCCCAGAACTGCAGTGAGCTAAGAGCCCAATCTTTCATCCTTAGATCACCATCTCTTTGCCTCTGGCCCACTCTGGAAAACCCTTCTGTAGAGGGAAGAAAGGCTGGGTGGCATAAAGCCAACTATGCTTACTCTATGCCATTATGGGATTCCAGCAGCACAAATGAGATTTAACGAGGGCTGAAGATCTGGATCAGTTTCTCTTCCCTTCCCAGTACAATATCATGGGAAGAAGCCTTAATGAAGCTGCTTGCTTTCCCTGGTAGTGATCATGCAAGGTTCTTAATGTCTCTGAGAGGAGCTGAATGCCCTGCCCTTGAAGTCAATGGGATTTAAAGGCATTTGGCATCTTTCAGGAAGCAATGCGGAACTGGACTCCAGAGTGGAAGACAGGGCTATTTGGTGATGCCATCAAAACCATACATTCCGGAAGAGATAAGGCTGGGACTAGGTCAGCACTATCTTCCCTGTACACAAACTACCACTTGGAAGCTGATACTGGAGGTAGTGCATGCTATACCCTTTAAACATGTTTAGCAATACCATTGTTGTGTGCACTCCCCCAGGCATCCCTCTGTACTGCTTAGGCATCATGTGCCACCAGCCATCACCGGTCAGATACTACATAATGCTCCTCCACCCAGCCTCAGAGAGATGTACATAATTGAGCCTTTAATGTTTATTGGCGATCAAAAGGACAATTTTTAATTGGCACTGTGCTGCATAACTCACCGCTATGTAGAGACAAACTGGGCATGGATAATTAAATTGGTGAGGGAAGCTGGTTTATTCAACTGTCTGGAGTTTCAAACATTTAATTGCATTTCAAAGGAATGAATCTCAGACAATATACACCCTTCTGTATGGCTCAAGAATCCATATAATCTATATTGCAAACACGGGATTGGATTATATGTTTTTTAATCTGTATGAAATGCATAGAAAACCCAAATTAATTTATCACAGCCATGAGTCTTTGATGTAATCAATTAAAAGTTTTTTCAGAGTTCCTTCTGAAGCAGAATTTTCGATTTTCCTACGTGAAAAAGAAACTCTAAATAAAACATCTCTTCACTCACAGAACACATTCCTGAGTACGAGGGAGGTGAATGATGTTTTTAAAACTTGAGCTGCTGATTACAATGGTTAGAATGACAGAGAGAATAGTATTCTTATTTGGCTTAAAAGTATAATACTGAAGACATAGTCCACGAAAGACTTTAGAGTCTGGATTCGCAGTTTTATGTTGTCTGCTTCGTACTGCTCTGGTGACACAAAATTGCCATAAACCCAATTTAACTGACCAGTGAAGCCAAGTTTATTACAGCTGTGTTCCATCATCAGAGCAGTGCAAGGCAGCCAGAGTGAGATGGTGAATCTGGCTCCAGGGAGTCAGTGGACAATGAGTCTTCAGTAACTGTATTCTTATCTGAACTAATAGTCAGTCTTTTATGAGTAAACCTAAGCAGAAGATTAGACCAAGTAGGAGTTTTTGTTTAAACTTGGTTATTTTTAATGTTACTCTTTGGTGCCCTTCTTTTACATTTTTATAATTTATATTTTTGATTAAGTGAATATAGATATATTTTAAAATATCCACATAAGAGCTGGTTTACACAAATGCAAATATAACCTGGTAAATGTTGCCTGTGATTTAACAGCAGATTTTTTAAAAAATGCATTTACTAGACAAACAGTGATGAAGTTTAATATTGGGCGTGCTCTGGATATATAAGAAAGCAACTATTAAATTGTAAATCGTGACCCTGACAGATGAGGCTGGTCATGCTCTGATCAATGCTGGATGCAAATCAGGGACAAAAATGGCCCGCGCTGTAGATGTTAGTTTTATGATCAGAAAACTTGCTATGTGAAAATGGCATCTCCTCACACAACAGAGCTCCACCTTGTGTCACTGAGAGACAAAAATCAAGTTTTTGCTACCTTAGACAGTAAGCATTAATTTTTGCAGAGTCCACAGTTATAAGATAGTGAGCTACAATGCATTCTGCTCATGCATCTACTGCAGAAACATTAATCAAAACCATGCCATTTAATGGATATAATACAGTTTGGCCCACCAAATGTTATTACTGGTGATGATTCACTAGCCCAGGGGTCGGCAACGTTGGCACGCGGCTCGCCAGGGTAAACACCCTGGCGGGCCGGGCCAGTTTTATTTACCTGCTGACGCGGCAGGTTCGGCCGATCGCGGCTCCCACTGGCCGCGGTTCGCCGGCCCGGGCCAATGGGGGCGGCGAGAAGCGGCGCGGGCGAGCGATGTGCTGGCCGCGGCTTCTTGCTGCCCCCATTGGCCCGGGACGGCAAACCGCGGCCAGTGGGAGCCACGATCGGCCGAACCTGCCACGTCAGCAGGTAAATAAAACTGGCCCGGCCCGCCAGGGTGCTTACCCTGGCAAGCCGCGTGCTGAACGTTGTCGACCCCTGCACTAGCCAAAAGTTAGTGTTTCAGGCCTCAAGATACATTTTAAGGACTAATATGTAGGAAAGAGTTCCGTCTTTTTACTTGTAAACTAAGCAAATGTGGTATAAAAATCCTACAGAGAACAATAAACCTGGGAACTCCATGATACTATTTTTAGAGTGACTTTTCAGAATAGAACCTGGCTTTAAATTGAATAAATTCTCATATAGCAATATTTCTACAATCATATCAGTATTTATTTCAGAGATCTAAAGTACATACCAAGAAGAAATTCTCTCCTAGCTCTCTAAAATGAGTTTGCTTCATTGCGATTCTGTCTTATTTAAATAATGTATGACTTCCAACTTCTAGCTCTAAAGAGCATTTTAGGGGGAAAAAGAAGAATTTTAACAGCTGTCTCTTGTTTGTTTATTCAATGTTGAGTAGAATTTACAAATTTGTAAAAGTTCCCTTTGGCAGTACATGAAAAAAAATGTTTAAAACTCTTTTTCCTTGTGTGTTTTATATACTTACAATCTATTGGTTTGAATTCTTTAATCTGTTTAAGATTAAAGTATGCCCAATACTGTTAATCTCTCAATTATATGTAGATATGAAGGACATATATAGCATTTTATAAGACCATGTCTATTACCTTGATAGAAAAAGAAAATATAGTGCAGAGCCGAATGTATATGGAAAATAAAAACTTTCAAAAGTGAAGAAATGGAACACAGTAGATGATGCAATAGGAGCTAGAATACTAGAGGAGCAATAAGACTTCTTGAAATATCATGCATAGTTATCTATCTAATTAGGCTGGAAGCTCTTCTGGTCTGTGTTTGTACAGAGCCTCGCACAATGGCCCAATTTTGATTGGAGCCTCTAGGTGGAGCCTCCCCCCCTTTTCTTGGTTGTCAGCCAAGTCTTAGCTGTAGCAGTGTCCTTGAATGGGGCCAGCGTCTTATCTTTGGACTGAGCTTGCTAGCTATTTTTTTTTTCCAGTTAACTTGTTCTGTTCTTTTTCCTTCTCCCCTTCTTGGCTTCTTTTTAACCTACAAAGGAAACTTCCACTTATACACCTTTTCTCAACAATGAACACATACACATTGCCATTATACAGTACATTAGTCTTATTATTCTATGTATGCCACATTTACCCTTCCAGTAAAATAACTTTATTACAGAGCTATGGAGCAACAAACCAGGACAAGCACACCCACTTTTGAGGAGTTTACTCGGTACAACCTCTGGTGTCCAATAGCTTTCCTCCCTCCCCAGCCCTCTGGCTAGAAATCTGAGGTAGCCAGAAGGATCCCATGTGCAATATAGGGAGTGGGTTAACCTTTCATGTCCTTGCTTCCAAAAACTGTTGGTATGCAAATTTTTCCACAACAGTGGTAATGTAATACAACTATATTATTAAGTATTATGATATGCTCTTTTAAAAATATTTAAGTTGAGAACATTTCCTCATAATACCAATGTTTTCTATTCCCAATTGACAGTTCCTGATTGGTGATGAGCACCCGTAGCTCTCGTTGACTTCATGGGGACTTGCAAGTGTTCAGCACCTGGCAGGATCAGGCCTAATAGTATTAAAGGATGGGAGAGTTTAGGACTTTTCAGATTTTTTTTTCGAGACGTCTACAGACAACTTTGTTGATTGGCAGCACACTAGTACTAAAGATTCCATTCCATTTCATCCTTGATGATGAATTGCAGGAGTGGGACAGTGATCTGCTTGCTCTCCAGGGAGGTGGTGTCTATTAAACCTTCATCAGTTGCCACTTCTGGCCAAATCCCAAACCCAGAAGGAAATCAAAGGCTTCAGGAGTGATTTAATGAAGGGACAGTCAGTCTGATACCTAATGAAAGTTATGTTCTTAAAGCCCGATTCATATTCTTAAGACCCTCTGAGCCCATATTATCAGAAACTGACTGGTCTATCTTCCAAGTGTTTTCAGCATCATGAAACTAAACTGGTAAAACTCTCCTATCAAGATTATTTGGAAACACTTAAGGAATTATCTTTTTTATCCTTATGAATACTAGAGGACTTCAGATGGAATACTCAAACGAGTAAGCAAATGTACATTCCTATCTTGCTAATGTGCATTAAAGCATATTTTTTAAGAAGTTAATTTGTTTTAGTCATTTTGACACAATGATATGCCCTCCTATCCTGTTGACAGCCTGGAAGTATAAAATATATGAATTCAAGCCATTTTATTAGAGGTGTTTGGTCTACTGTTTTGAGGTAGAACTTCCTGAGTTCTAATCCCTGCTCTAAGCCAACTCTTTCTCTAGTTTTGGACAAGTCACTTAATGTCTCTACCTCAGTTTTCCCATCTGAAAAATCCAAATAATAGTAATACCATCATAGGTCAGACTCTGATCTCCTAGCTTAATATTTAATAGAACTTCAATTTCAATGGGAGTGCTTCAGTAAAGTACTATTTAGTGTGACTAAGGGAGTCATAATCAGGCCCTTAGAAACGGATCCTGAAAACACTTATGTTCCTATATAACCTGCCATGCTTGAAGAGTTACTTATGTGCATGTTTGCATGATCCTGTTTGCATTTCAGTGGAACTCCTCACTTGACTCAAGCTACTGACATGCATGTTGGCAAAGTACTTTGAAGATGAAAGTTGCTAAAGACTAATCATTATTTATTAAATTAGACCAGAGAATGCATGAATTTAGATCTAAAGACACCTCATCCCACAAGACTGGGAATCAGGAGATTTTAATTGTATTTAATTTAGGTGTATTTAAATGTGTCTGTTTAAAGCTAAAGGCACACATGGATCAGTCCACAAATGCATACAAAATTAAGAGTCAATTCCCAGTAGTGTTACAGATTTTGGACTTTGAGTTACATAGCCTTTTTTGTCTCATCTTTCCCAACTCTAAAATGTGGATGGCAATACCAGTCCTACCATAGAGTGGACTTAGTATTTAATTCGTAATGTTCATTAAACTCTTCAGATTATAGAAGTGCAAGTCTTATTCAAGTTGTTAACTATTATGGGCCAGATCCTTAGACCCTATGCTGATTTCATAGAATCATAGGGTTAGAAGAGACTGCAAGGGTCATCTAATCTAACCCCCTGCCAAGATGCAGGATTTGTTGTGGCTAACCATCCAAGACAGATGGCTCTCCCAGCTCCTTTTCAAAATCTCCAGTGAAGGAGCTACCACAAGCTCCCTAGCCAGTCTGGTCCATTGTCCTACTGTTCTTACAGTTAGGAAGTTTTTCCTGAGATTTAATCTAAATCTGCTATGATGTAGTTTGAATCCATTGCCTCTAGTCCTGCCCTCTGTCATAAAAGAACAACTTTTCTCCATCTTTTTTTATGGCAGCTTTTCAAGTATTTGAAGACCGCTATCATTTCCCCCTCTTAATCTCCTCTTTTCCAAACTTAAACATACCCAATTCTTTCAGACTTTGCCGATGTGGCTTGCATTCCATCACTTTGATCATCTTTGTCGCTTGCCTCTGGATCCTTTCCAGTTTTTTTCTACATGCATGGACCAAAATTGGACACATTACTCCAGCTGAACCCTAACCAGTGCTGAGTCCCATGGTACTATCACCTCCCATGACTTGCATGCTATGCCTCTATTAATGCAACCTAAAATCGCATTTCCTTCTTTTGCAACAGCATTGCATTGCTGACTCATGTTGCGATTGTGATCTACCCCAACTCCCAGATCCTTCTCAGCAGTGCTGCTGCCAAGCCAGTTTGCCCTCATTCTGTATTTGTGCATTTGTTTTTCTTCCCTAAGTGTAGCACCTTACATTTGTCTTTGTTGAATTTCATTTTGTTTTCTATAGCCCATTTCTCCAATTTATCAGGGTCCCTCTGAAGTTTAGCTCTATCCTCCAAAGTGTTGGCAACCCTCTCCCCCCAGCTTTGTGTCATCTGCAAATTTGATCAGTATGCTCTCTGTTTCTACATCAGGTATGGCATTATAGAAGTTAAACAACACCAGACCCAAGAACAGATCCCTGTGGAACCCCACTTGAGACCTCTCTCCAATCTGACATCATTCCATTATTAGTTATTCTTTGTGGTTGTTTAACCAGTTATGTATCCACTTAATGGTAGTTCCTCTGAGCCTGCATTTCTCCAGTTTACTTATCAGAATGTCATGTGGGATTGTGTCAAAATCCTTGCTGAAGTCCAGGTATATTATGTAGGTATATTACCTCATCTGTTAGCTAATCTTGTTACGTGCTTGTAGAATGACTCATCTACTTCCTCTTCCTGATTTGGTGATCTACAAGAGACTCCCACCATAACATCACTACTATTCTTTTCCCTTTTTATCCTCACCCAGAGACTCTCAGTAGGTCTGTTGCTCACTTCCTCTTGGACCTCAGAGCAAGTGTATACATTCTTGACTTACAGCGCAACACCTCCTCCTTTTTTCCCATACCTATCCTTCTGGAACAAGCTGTATTCCTCCATGTTGGTACTCCAGTCAGGTGAGTTGTCTCACTAAGTCTCTGTAATACCAATTAAGTCATAATTTTCTTCATATACCATGACATCCTGCCAGTGGCGCCGGAACCCTTTTAATAGTGGGGGTGCTGAAAGGTGGGGCCGGACAGGGGTAATTGGGCAAAGTCTGAGGGCAGGCATGGGGCCAGAAGTGGAGCCACGCAGCCAGGACCCTGTGTGCAGTGCCAGCAGCAGAGCGCCGGATGTGGGACCGGTGGCCAGGACCCTGGGAACAGAGCCCCAGGAGTGGGACCCTGGGCGCGGGACCAGCGGCTGGGAAGCGGGTCTGGCAGCCAGAACCCGAGCCCGAGTGCAGGGCCAGGGACCAGAGTCCTGGGCACAGGGTCCCGGGAGCTGGGCCCTGGCGCGGAGCCCCATGCACCAGGCTGGGGAGTGGAATCCTGGGCACAGGGCCAGCGGGGCCACATAAAACCTGGGGTGCTGCAGCATTCCCTGCACCCCTAGTTCCTGCGCATATGCATCCTGCTTTTAATACCAGCTGAGGATCCAGTCCTCTATATTTATTGCAATACCAACTGTTCACACTTCTGGTGATCACTATTCTCAGGAGGGCAAATGTAGTCTCTATATCCCTAGTTATGGAAGCCCTTTGATGGTATAGATGGTTCTCTTGTGCAAGCAGATGAGGTTTGCAGCCCTTAACTAGCACAAAGCCCAGTTCCTTTGACATGTGCTCTTCCTCAGTGCACAAGAGTGGAGGATAGCAGGGTTAAAGGATCATCCCTTCCAAAGTATCCTGCTCCCATGGTGGGGTTGTGTGGTGCTATGGGGAGTTACTTTATTCAGTCAGTGGGTTGATGCAGCCTGTGAAGAGCAGCTCCTCAGCTCTTGGGAGGGGATACTTTCCTCCTCCTCTTCTCTTGGCTGTCTAGGGAGACACTCGTAGTGCAACTCAGTACTAACAGACATGGCCAGTGTGCTCATATGCTACTCTTTAAATAAATACGAAGAATGGGAATGCACATCCTCATTGTGTATCTGCTCCTGCTCCTAATATTTTGCCACTACTTTAAATGAGGTTAAGGTACAAGAAGTGACCTCAAAAATGACATTTCAATGTCTTAAATATATTCTCCCTTAGAGATTTTGGAGTTGAGTTTGTTTGGTTCACAATTCAACATAACAGGCCTAATTATCTATTTCTATACTATCATGATTTATTTAGTTTCTTATACAATGCCCATCATTACACTTTTGGATTGCCTTTTTGCTAGCCCTCATTTAATCTATGACTATTCAGGTTTCTGTTTGCAAAGAGTAATGTATGTAGCTGGCAGTTTCCTCAAGGGGAGATCAACTTCTGTTTGAAGTTTATTTGGAGTAACTCTAATCAAGTCAAAATTATCCAAATCAGAGACAAATTAATATAATTGAGAGGTGAATCAGACCCACAATTTCTTGGACAGCTACACCTAGCATGTGAAAATCAAGCTGCACTCTTTCTGATTTCTATATTATCATGATCAACAATAGTATTTTTGAAATCTAAATCTAGGGACAGATTGTTGACCACATACTTCTACTAGTGATCAATTAATCGTGCAGGTAATCCCACTGAAGTTATGGAAACAACTGTTCATTGATGGGAGTAAAGGGTTCACAATCTGGCATTTAGCAAACAATTTGGTTGGTGTTTCAGGAGGTAGAATAGAATGCCACTCACTTCTCTCCAGCTGTAATGGCCCACACGTAGCCTCAACATTCAAACCTGGGGCCAGATACTCAGCTGGTGTAAATCTGCATAACTTCAGTGTCTTCAGCTGAGATATACTGATTTAGACCAGCTGTAGCTCTGTCCCTTGATTCTTTGGCCATGTCAAAGTTTCCCATTAAAATAAATTTCAAACAGGAGTTGATCTCCCCTTGAGGAAACTGTCAGCTACGTACATTACTTCTTGCAAACAGAAATCTGAGTGGTCATGTTGTGCCTGAACAAAAAACCTGGAACAGTCCTGGACAGTCACCGACTAATTAATTCAAATCTACTAGAATATGTTTTGTTTGGTTGTTGGTGGTGGTTGTTTGTTCACAATCTAATCTTTTATACCAAAAAGGCCATAAAAGCCAAGCCATAGAACCTGCAGCAGGCAGTTATTCTATTCACACATACAGTAAATCTTCCACTAAAAGCACTGCTGTTTTCTCCCTCACACTAAAGGATTGCTCTCTTCCTTCGTAATACTATTTAACTTAATGAATGCAAGTAAACACAGTCAAGCTAAACTCATTCTCTGATACGTAAAAAAAAAATTATCCCAATCTGTCTGTCATACATTATTCATAATGATAACGTGCTCATTCAGAGTGAAGGACATTTTCCATGTTCCCATTGCGGATACAGTAAGGCATGAGACACTGTGGAGACTGGAGTATTTGCAGGAGGTTACAGTATCTCTGGAGATATAGTCACTGTCGTATCATTTCTGGTTGATTGCAAATCATAGTCTATGTAAATCTAACTCAATTAAAATGGAATATATGTTTACATAAAATCATGGGTCAAAACATTCGATCCTTCTATCTTAGGTACATAGATAGCGACCACTTCTACACTGAGTCTCCAATAATCTTTAAGTCCTAGGCTAGTGCTTTAACCAATGGACAATGTTTCCCGCACTACCCTTAATTCTTTATTATTATTACCAACACAATTTCTACAGTCGTGTCTTGAGGCTCCAACCCAATTGTCGTTTGGAACTATACAGTCACGTAACCAAAGGATGGTCCCTGTCCCAAAGAGCTAACTCAGTATGTAGCTCCATTGAAATCAATGGAACTACTTGCAGAATACAGACAGGCCAATGCTCAAAACTTTTGAAGGTATAGTAATGTTAGTCTTGGGTGTGATTTTTTTACAGTATTTTTATTCTGGCAAAAGCCACAAGGTAGAAGCGGTTAAACCTGCAAAAAAGTGCTTTCGCCAGCATAGCTTGTTTTATTCAGGGAACTGGTATGAGTTATACTAGCAGAAGCACTTTTTTTTCCTGGTACAAGCTGTGTCCATATTAGAAGAGTTTGCTGGTAAAGCTATATAGGACTTAGGTACTAATGATTGTCAGTAAAGGTATCATAGTCTGTCTGCAAATGAGACTTATCTAGACAGCAACATGGAAGGGTATATCGAAGTAGCTGATCTGATTTACAACTCGAGTACTCCAGTTTTACAGTGGTATAATTCTATTGAAATAAAAATCGGATCCCCAAAACACAGTATATGTATTTTTTCTAATTCTCCCCCCTTTAGAAGAATAATTCTATGAATCTGTGAATGGCTTTTTTTCCCCATTATTGCTTGGGCTGTGATCACATTCACCACATAAGCATGTGACATCCTGCAATTACAACACATTACACTACACACAGCTAATAGTTTCTTTATTCCATGAATTTTTAACCAACAACAGTTACATACTCCAATCAGTCACACTAGCATAGAAATCAATTAATTTTTCCAGAAGCAACTAGCTAATTCCCAAGGTAACACACACACATATGTCACCCACATTGTTTCTTCTAGGAAAAGCAGGATATGAACTTAAAACAAAGAAGCCATTACTGTCTCAGGGGGAAAAAATATTAGCACAAATCTTGTAAATCTAACAAGTAATTATTGGGAAAGAAATTAATGTCTGTTCCTTTATTGCTGCCGAGATAAAAGGGTGATGAGCAAATTGATTAATAGAATCCTAAAATCATAAAAATTAAAGAGGGAAAAGATGGTGCATATAGTTCAACATCTCTGCCAAAGTACAACTGTTCTCTATGGTATATTTTCCAGGGATATGACACCCAGCGAGCAAAGTGTCATAGCCTGAACCGTTCAAATGATTTAAATATTCAACAAAAATATTATTGAACTTTGCAGATTTATAATTAAATAATCAGATTGAAACTCAAGATGTCTAACAGTAGTAAATGCTGTTGAAACAGACAAAAGATAAATTACTAGAGGCCCCCCAACTGTAGTTCAATACAAAGAACTATGAACAATTGTCAGAAAAAAATGCTAAGGGAAACAAAAATGATGGGAATTTCTGTCTTATTTGTCTGTCTATATATCTTGTCTGTCTGTCTGTCTGTTAAATTGTGCTCATCAGTGTTGTATCTGAGCTGTTAGTTGGCCCTGTCATTGCTCTTTCTTCAGATATGGATATCCACAACAAGCATCAAAATGTTTCACTTCATTTATTTAACATTTATATGATTATAGCATATGAAGCAATCCTTGATTTAATTGTGTTGACTGCTGCAAGATTTAGTACATTTAACATTGCAATTTTACCATAGTCTGCAGGGATCTTAAAGCAGCCACACTGTATTTCCTTGATATTGCATGGTCCTCATCTGAATTAATAAATTCATATTTTTAAGAAAATCATGTTCAAGAGTAAGAGGAATTAAACTTCAGAGTTACTCATGTAACTGGGGTTGTTCTGTTAGATAAGGATTTTATTTGGCTCCTAAATATGATTTCTCTCCTTATATTAAAAGACAAAGGAGCTTTTAGTCAAATCACTGAACTAATATTAATAAATAATGTGACTCTTCTGGGGCGGATTAAGACAGTATTGACTACCCGAAGTGTTCAAAAATTATGAAGTATGCCCTCAAAAGCTCACAAGATTGGCTTAAAATGCACGAGATTTCCAATATATATATATTTACCTTCCAGTTTTCAAGTTTTTGAGGCATACATTTTCAAGCTTTTCTCTACCATGAAGATTATTACCATGAAGGTTATAAACTCACTTATGGCACCTTTAAGACTAACAGAAGTATTGGGGCCTGGCTTGCGTCTGATGAAGTGGGCATTCACCCACGAAAGCTTATGCTCCAATACTTCTGTTAGTTTTAAAGGTGCCACAGGACCCTCTGTTGCTTTTTACAGATTCAGACTAACACGGCTACCCCTCTGATACTTGAAACTCACTTATGACTCATGATTTATGTCATCCTATGGCTTGAGGCACTGGAGCCTTAAATAGAAAACAACAAATATTGCAAGACTCACAATTTAATAATAGATACATAGATTCTAACGACAGAAGGGGCCATTGTGATCATCTGGTCTGACCTCCTGTACAACACAGGCCATAGAACTTCCCCTAAATAATTCCTTTAGAATACCTTTTTTTTTTTAAATCCTATCTCGATTTAAAAATGATCAGTGATGGAGAATCCACCACCACCCTTAGTAAATTGTTCCAGTGGTTAATTAGTCTTGCTGTTAAAAATTTACACCTTATTTCCAGTCTGAGAACAGGAACATTATTTGCAATTAAATGGGGTTCAAACCCACAAAAATCACTGAATAATCTTCCTGAAACTAACCAGAGTTAGAGGAACCCAGAGGGCTAGTCACAGCAGAAGACTCTTAAATCAAGGAAGAAGCCTGGAAGCCTCTTCAGAGATGTGTCCTGGATTTCAAATGTACCAGGATCATGGTTAAGACACATCTGAAGTTTACTTACATATTGAAACTTGCAGCTTTACTTGGTTACAGTGAATATCCCTATGGATTTCTCCTGAATATGGCAATGTCTGTCATCTCACAACCTATGAACATAGACCATGCTTTGGGTTCTACAGGTCTTCTGACAGTCATTCAACCTCACTGGCACTATTCAGCCATCTGTAGCCTAACACAACTGTTGTTAAATCTCTTCAGCGACTCCTGCTAAAATACTGCATGACATTCAAGACTTTATTAGTCACTATAAAGCTGTTACTCACAAAGGACTGGTTTATCTTTCAGTCATTCTGTGTCCACCCCCAAGACATTCTCTCAGATAAGCAACTTCTTGTTAACCACATGATAAATGTAAGTCCCTCAGTAGCTGGGATTTAACCAGCTATGTTCCACATATGTGGATTCAACTGAGGTTCAAAATGCAGAATTCAAAGTTTTGTTTGCTTTCTATAATAGTTCCTGGGATTACTTTTTATAAATCCCCTTGGGAATACATGTGAAAAGTGCTGTGTCAATACATATTTCATTTTATTGTAAGCTGTGATTTGTTGTGTATTCATTGAGATGGAAAGGAGACATAAAGAGAGCTGAATGGCTCAAAGGATTGTACTAGGCTTTGGTGTCTTTCATGTCTATGCTATTGGTTCAAATCTAGTCCAGACTGGTAGTGACTGAAAGTAATGAAATGGGCTGGTGGCTTCTGGCCAGTTCCTCAATTGTTGCCAAATTACTGGGAATGGACACCATTGCTGGCAATCTCAGCAGAGAGGTCAAAGGTTAAATGGGAATGTACCATGAAATGCAGCATCCCATCCAAAAGAGGTATCACCAGTAAAAAGCTGAGGTGCACTGGTTGAGGGAGTTGATGTTGAGGACTGTGATAAAAAAAGGGCTTTCATTCTCCAGTTCTGTCCAGATGAACTTATACATGTAGCCAATGTTGAATTATCTTGCAATGCAGGACTCCCTGACAGGTACCCCATTCCTTACTTGCTGTACACACTTCTCACCGGCTAGCATAGCTTTTATTGAAGCATCTCTATGAGGAGAGGTTTAAATATTCAGTGAGCTGCAAAAACATTTGTACCTTTACAGAATCTGATGGATTCATAAAAGTGAACAAGTGATTCATACAAGCACCCACAATATCAGATGATTATTTCTGTTTATTATAGGATTCAAACTGAGCTGAACATTTTATAAGAAAGTTTTCTCATATTCTATTTCCTGGAAATTATATAATTTACCCACCTTCCTCAGGTTTTTTGCTTTGTTTTTCTAATGTGCTTATTTAAGTGGCAAAAACACAAAAGCAGCCTTTTTTGCAATACGTCACCAGGTTTGATTTCCATTTGGCCAGAAAAAGGAAGAATAGAGTCGTAGAGTTTTAAGCCCGAAGAGACCACTAAATCATCTAGTTCAGATATCGGCAACCTTTGGCACGCGGCCCGTCAGGGAAAGTCACTGTTGGGCTGGGACAGTTTGTTTACTTGCAGTGTCCGCAGGTTTGGTTGACCACAGCTCCCACGGGAAGAGGTGGCCCAGCCCGCGCTGCTACCCGCAGCCCCCATTGGCTTGGAAAGGCGAATCGCAGCCAGTGGGAGCTGCGATCGGCCGAACCTGCGGACGCTGCAGGTAAACAAACTGTCCGAGACTGCCAGCAACTTTCCCTGATGGCCATGTGCCAAAGGTTGCCGATCCCTGATCTAGTCTGAGCTCCTGGATATCACAGGCCACCGCTATCACCCTTCACACGCACACTAAACCCAACAACCAAATAGAGGTATGTATGGAATGTATGTATGTATGGAAATGAACAAGAGGAGAAATAAGTGTGGGTAACCTTTTCACTTTAAATTCTTACTTTATTCCAAAGTGTTTGCCTATAGCTAAGCATACAGTCATGACCCTAGGAAAATTATGATCCTTAAATATGGGTATTTGCAGTTTTTGAGATCAACACTTTCAGAAGTGGTGTTTAACTTTGAATGCCCCTAATTCTGTGTGCCAAACTGGAGATACCTTCAGCCTGACTGGCATAGCTCCCAATGCTGAGCTTTCATGGTGTGACATTCTGTAGATCATCCAGACCAGGAATGGGTTCTGTCACCACCTGCCCTGTAACCTTGAATACTGAGCTTCTATAGCTCAGATCCTCGACACCCCTAGCCTATCCACAAGCACAAGGTCTCACCCTGGCTTCCACCAACCTAGTTATTCCTTACAGGGTAACACCAACAGCTCTTCTGGTCCTGAGTCTCCACAAATCCGTCCTTCCTGAGTTCTTTCCTGCCAGACACATGGACTTTTCTCCTCTGGTTCATCACCCCCAAAGTTGTGAAACCAGTCACCCAAATACCAGCTTACTCTGTCCCCTAGACTCCACACCGTTTGCACAAAAGAGACCTGCTTGGTGTAAAAATAATTTTATTTAATAGAAAAATCAGATTCAAATATGAACTAGTAAGGGAAAGCAAGCATATACAAGTTACCCAGAAAATAAATATAATGACAAAATAGGGTGACCAGATAGCAATTGTGAAAAATCAGGATGGGGTTGGGAGGTAATAGGCGCCTATATAAGACAAAGTCCCAAATATCGGGACTGTCCCTATAAAATCGGGACACCTGGTCACCCTATGACGAAACCTCAGGCTTTACATTTCCATATTAGATAAAATCCCCTTTCTAATACAAATTACCTATTGTCTTTGGATAATTTCCCAGTGGACCCCCAACCATAGGGGGATCCAGCAGAGCTAAAAATTGCAGTGCACACATTTGAGCTCGGTCTGGAGCCCAGGCTTGGAAATCTGACCAGGACATGGGGATCTCAAAGCCCAGACTCCAGCTCAAGCCCAAATGTCTACATTGGAATTTTTAGCCCTACAGCCCAAGTCCCATGAGCCCTAATCAATTAACCCAGTCTGGGACACTCAGTGGCCTGGGTTTTTTATTGCAGCATAGACATACTCAAAGGTGCCTCATTCCAAGGCCTGGCCTATGACTCTTCCTGGGATAATCACTACTTGTTGCATAGACTCTAACCAAACATTTTTTCATGTTTAGAATCCCATTTTGGGGCTATAAATGTGATGTTAAAAATGAGTAAAACTAAAAAAATAATCTAAATGTTAAAATGTAAATGCCTTCTGAATTTCATACATTCTCATCTTCCATGCCTCACGGGCTGGTAATACTGACCAGAGTATAGGTTATTGGAATGGGACTCAGGCTCTTCCATTTATTTGCTGTATTATAATGCTTTGTGATCTGTGGATGACAAGCACTGTGATAAATATTATAAATTATTGGAAGGACAGTTGAGAAGGAAAAATCTTCCTGCTGCTGATTTCACAATGGATTAGTTACCCAATTTATTAGCCAAATGCATAGGTGCTGAGTTTTTCTTTTCCCCTGGGGTGCTCCACCCCCGCTCTGCCCTGAGGCCCCGCCCCCACTCCACCCCCTCTTCTGAGGCCCCACCCTCACTCCACCTGTTCCCGCCCCTGATCCATCCCCTCCCTGAGGCTCCTGCCTGCTCTCTGCTCTCTACCTTCCTCCAAGCACCTCCCCCAGCTGCCAAACAGCTGATTGTCGGTACATCCAATCAGTGGTTTGGCGGTGCCTCCAATCAGCTGTTTGGCAAGGCCCTGATCAGCTAAGAACCTTAATAAGAACCCTGTGAGGTATGTGGTAAGAGGTTCAGTTATTGGCAGGTTAACAAAAAACAGTTTTCCATAGGGGGAAAATAGACTTTCTGCATATTCTGTGTAAATCAATGTTTTTAAAAAAAATCTTATAAACTGAGGATTATTTATATTTCTTGGGTGCTATCATGATAGTTGACTGCACCAGGTAACATACAGTCCAAACTGGAATGATAATATAATGCAGACATAGGAACCAGGGACTAGATTTTCTGTAGCCCTACACAAAGAGCACATAGGAGTCAGAGGAGACAAGGTCTCCTCATCTCCTTACATGGTTGCATTTGGGTGTTCCCATTGTGGCTTGGGTGCCACGGGAGGAGAGCAGGGGCTGCACACCCAACACTCCCTCCATGGGAAAGTGGACTGTTGGGGTTGGAACCAAGACAACAGCCTCCTTATACACCGGATAGTGTAGCTGGCCAGGTACAAGGAGGGAAGCACCTTTAAAAGGGAAGAAGTAACTTACTTCAGAGCACATGAATAATTGTCTGTAAGAATGAATCACAATTCCATCCCAGAGCTCCTCCTTGGGTGTTGCTCCTACATGACATCTCATACTGAAGGCTGAGCCTAAAAGCTCAAGCAAGCTTCAGATGAGCAAGGATCCTGAGGTATGATTAAAAAAGCAGTGCAGAGGGGGCTTGTTTGTTTATTTTAGTCTCATTTCTTGTTCCTTTCAGTTCATGGAAGGATTTTGATTGAAATACTTCTCAGAAGAAGGATTCTTGAGGAGGGATCTGAATGAAGAGAGAAGGCTGTTTGGTGCACAACTCACTTATTAACTCATCATGATGTTAAATCATTCATAAAAGTTCAAATGAACAAAGCCTGAGCTATTTGAATTCTTTTCTAAAATACATTTGATTTCACTACATTTTGAATACACAGTATATAGTAACTCATGTGCCTATAAACCAATTTATATCATGTACGGCACGGCCCTGTTTGCCCTCATGCTTGAGGAAACAGAATGTGCAGAGGCGGATGTGGAGTTTAGTCCTGATCACAATGATGATGTGTGATACTTTAAGAAGACAAATGGTATTTAAGTAACTTTGTGTTGATGAGTGGGAAAATATGCTTTATAAATATAGGCATGTGTAGACACTTGTTTCTTATTTACTCTAATAACATTGCCTGTGTTGTGGTTATCATGGATCTCGGATGTACTTGGTTACTTGGTATCCATGATGACCTAATAGAAAAGGATGTCAATCACTGATCTGTGACTGTGTGGGCAGTAAGCCCTTTATGGCATCTGGATAAGAACCATCAGTGCACTTTATATAAATGCAGATATGGTTACTCAGGGCCCAATTCTCCCACCTATATTTCCACAAAGTAGCACCTTATTCTGCAAGTAGTTTGAAAGGCTATGCAAGGAAGGAGCCAACTTTCCCTCCCCTTTCCCTTGCCTGGCATACATAAGGGTCAGCTGCAAGTGGGGAGCTCAAGATCTGCTACTGGGATGCTCTGCATTGAGAGCAACTTGCCCAAAGGAGAGTGGTAGTGGCTGAGATTAGGCAGAGCAATGGCTTCACCCTTTCTGAGAGTGGATCTTCATGCTGGGAGAAAGCTGCATGGCTCAAAGCGGTATAGCAGACTGTGCTCCCTCCTACAAATCAGGGCAATGAGAGAGCTCCAGGATGCTCATTCTGCCTCCAAAATATAAGTGTTCCCCTCAGGGTGGTGCAGATCTGCAGTGCCACTTCCTGTGTATTTGGTCAGTTGAACTATATTTTTCAAATAAAGTATACAGTGGACACATTTAAAATTATTCACTGAACTTTACAAATATTATTTAGTAGGCCTTCCTATTTGTAGAGCACCTTGCAGTAGAGATATCAAAGCATGTCCACAAACATTCATTCATTAAGCTTCAATATACCCCCACAGGTTGATATTAACAAACCCTTTCTACAAGCCAATCATCAAGGAAGTTGAATTGACTTTCCTGTAGGACTCTCAATTAATCGCAATTAACTCAAGTGATGAACAAAAACAAACTAACTACATTAAAAAATAGTCACAATTAATCACAGTTTTAATTGCAGTGTTAAACAATAATAGAATATCAAGTTAAATTTGTTATAAATATTTGTGGATGTTTTTCTACATTTTCAAATATTGTTTCAAATAATGTTCTATTTGGAATGTTCCCCTTTAAAGCTTGCAGTAGTTCTACCTAACATGATATCTGAGTCACTGCTGAACTGTCTTTCCCTACTGGGAAACATGGCAAGGGAAGGAAGGAGCGAGAAGTAGAGTGGAAAGCAGTGCTTCCAAGACTTCACACTGCCCTCCTTGGCTAATGACAGTACAGCCCTCTCCTAATGATCTCACTCTATTATTGAAGAGATGAATGCAAACCTAATACTAGCTCAGTCAGACATAATTTTATTGTTAATTCCCTTCTTCAGATACAGAACAAATGTTCCCCTATCATCCATAGTGACCGTGAAGAAGGCAGGTTTCCTAGACAGCCACAGAGGGACTGGCCCTGTTATACAGCTAATGACAGAACTCACGGAGAGCCCCCATTTTAGTCACCACAAATGGCTACCACAAACCTGAATCATGGATGGTCAGAGATTCAAATCTAGACTAGGTAGTGATGAAGAGTTGTTAGCATCTGATACTACTAGCCTATCTTGAATTAGTTCAACATAAGCTTTCCTATTCAAAATAACAAAATGCCATATTCTTCGTTAACTGGCAAACACATTTACAGTCTCATCAGGATGCCAAGGAATGAATGGGCATTAGGGTCTTGATTCAACTGTGTTTGAAGTCAGTGGAAGTCTGTCCAAGGACTTCAGCGATTGATCAGGCTTTAACACTGACTTCTCCTCTAATGATGGTCCCCGGGTGAGAAATGAGGCACTTTGTTGGTTCTATGATTGGAATGTCCTATTGTGGCTGAACAGCTGGTCTGTGCCAAACCATCAGGTTGTGAGGAGGATTTCCCCCTGCCCCATCAACCCTTTTTTGATACCCTGCATAGAGCCTGTTTAGTCTTGATTTGCGTGGAGCAGGAATATTTGTCCCTAAGGATTTAAAGTGATTTAATCTGATGTGCTGCAGTAAGGACTTACAAAGGAAGGTTTATTTATTAAGGTGGATCTTAAGGCATTTTAGCCACAAGTAATGCCTAAAATCCTTACAGCAGCGTAATCAGGAATTTTAGCCTTTTCTTCAAAAAGAAGGGAAATGAAAAGAAAAAATAACTGTGTTAAGGTAATGTTCATTGTAAGCTTTTTGAGGCAGGAACCATATCTCTGTGTTTGTCCAGCACAAAGCACAATGGGGCTTTCATGCTGAGTCTTGCATCTGAAGAAGTGAGGTTCTTACCCACGAAAGCTTATGCTCCCAATACTTCTGTTAGTCTCAAAGGTGCCACAGGACCCTCTGTTGCTTTTTACAGATTCAGACTAACACGGCTACCCCTCTGATACATGCTGAGTGTAGTCACTTTTGGCATTACCCAATGCAACCTTATTATATCCCTCGCCCAGACAACCTTCCTTCTTCCTACTACTACATCCCCTCCAAAAAATAGTGATTTCTGTTCCATCCCTCACAAAAAAAGTAAAAACAAAAAAAACCCACAACCCCACCCTGATTCTGGTCCACAATGCTCCTAGTCAATCGGAATGAAAATCACGGTTTTCATGTTTATAGAGAAATGAATATGGTAGCCATGTATCTGCAGTCTGTTCATGTGTGGATTTTTAAACAGAAACCAGTTTTGTTCTGTTTTTCATAAACCCAGCGGAGAAGCCTTATCTTCCATCCCAAACATTCTCTTCTTCCCTCCTCTTCTGTCACTCTTAAAACATCACCATCCTCCCCATCACTCAGACCCACTTAGGGTTTTATTTTTGATTCCTCCCTCTCCATAGCTCCAGAGATCCAGGTCATTTCCAAACTTGCCACTTCTTCCTCCGCAACATCTCCGAGATACATCCTTTTGTCTCCATCCCCATAGACAGATCTCTCATTTGAAGCATTGTTATAATCCTCCTTGATTGCTGTAATGTCCTGCTCTTTGGCCTCACAAACACACACATTTCCATCCATACAAAATGCTGTTGCTAACCTCATATTCCTTGCCCACAGGTCTGATCATGTAACTCCCCCTTCTGAATCTGTTCATTGGCTTCCTGTTCAATAAAGTATCAAATGTAGGCTTCTTGTCACCAAATACAAAGCTCTGCATAATGCTTCCCTTCTCAGATCACCTCCATTCCTTCTTCCTTGCAGCCTTCTATGCATGGCACAGTCTCTCCAGGTTCATCCGCAAGGCCCTTCTTTGTATACATTTAAGTCCTTCTTAAAGACTTGCTATTACTGTCTGCAAGTTGACTTGTATATGCACTGTCTGTTGTAATTACCCTTCCCCTGACCTCTGTCTACTTGTTAGTCTTTAGATTGTGAGCTCCTTAAAGCAGGGACTATCCTTCTTAACTGTTTGGAAAGCACATTGTATAAATAAATAAATAATACATAAATAATAATAATAATAATTAATAATAGCAGTGGCCATTGGAAAGCTCCACTGGTAAACTGAGCTGTTGACCTTGACAGTCAGGTCAGTGTGACATGCACCTAAGCCCCCCACCCAACCCCAGAGTTATCTTACAATAGTGCTGCCACCCTGCCCTTCAAGAAACCTCTTCTCATTCTAACCAGGCTTTCCCCGCACATAGAATCAGATCCAACTGGGCATTGCTGCAAGTTCTGAGCCTACAAGTGGTACCCCTGCAATACCATGATATGCAGGTGGCTACTGACCTAGACTACCAGCTGGTGGCCATACTTATTCTCACCTTTTTTGTAGAACAGGGGAACACTGGGTTGTGTCAGAGTTGGATAGGGACAAAAAAGAACAAGATGGAGAGATAAAACTATTAGTATATTTAATAGAGAGATGTAATAAGTGTGGCAAAGGGAGAGTGAGAGCTAAGGAGGGAAGTGAAAATGGGGAGAAGATTAGAGGAAAAGGAAGGTGAGAAGAGAATGAACAATTGCCTCCGACCAGCACCAACATCTCCTCCAGACCCAGATACTCTTTTTGCTCCCTTTTGTTGCACTGCTTCTGCAAGTTACCATGCATAGGAAGGGATTTGGACCTTTATCATTTCTTTCTTTTTGGAAGATAGCACCTCTTTTTCTAAAGAGCTCCCAAAAATGAATTACCCCACTTTTTTCATGACGGGAACCCACAGAAGTATAAAAATGGAAATAACTTATGTTTACTTTGACTTACACACTTACTTTGACACATCTCTTTGTCAGATATGTGCAGCACAATGAACCAGGGCCCTAGAAGTACAACAGTAATTCTTATAAAATTCTGCTTATGTCTTAATGAGGTTTTCTTATATATATAAAACCCTCCATTAATTATGCTCTGCCTCTCTCTCATTGTTTGCAAGATTTTATAAGGAACATTTTGCTAAAGGATCGGTCAACTGGAAATGCAATTTAGTAGTTAATCCTCAATCTGCCAGGGTGCACAGACATCCGTTTATTTCTGAAGATATCCTGATGCAGATTAACAAAAGCCTCATATGACCAGAACATGCTATTTATGTTACAAAAATATAACATTGAATGATTATTGAGAAAAAACATTCATGTTCTGATTTTCTACTGATTCCTAAGAAACACTGTATTATTTCCGAGGGGTTATTTAGGGTAAGCATGAGATGCCCTTTAAAATGTGTTTCTCTACATAGGTTTACACTACCATAGATATTTCTTCTGTAAAGCATGGAAAGTTCATAAAGGTTAAGAAGATAAATGGCTCAGCGAATTGCCAGCCTTTCAACTCAAGGATTTGCACTGAATTCCAAGATGAGGTCCAATAAAAAATCACAACTTCATACAAGATTAGCAATTTCATATAAACAGGCCTAAGTCAAACGTAAAAATTATCTTTCCCCCCCAATATTAATTTCAAATGTTCCCAATTCTCCTTGTCATTCTTAGGGGTTTCCTCTCCCTTCCATGTGTATAAATAGAGTCCTTAGTTTTACATTGTCCATATATAAAATAGATTATAATGCCTTACTTAAAAGTAATATTTACTTTTCTTAGATAAAGGCCAGATTTTCACACTTAGGCATGTACTTTCATTTGGACATGCCTGACTTATGTCCAAATAGCCACTATATATATGCCTTCAAAACACCTAAGTGGCTATGTACATATGGAAATATCAAATTTGCACATACATGCATTGTCTATTTACTCATATACATAATTTACTTATTATTTTGATATAAAAAGGTGCCTATTTCAAGTTCTATTCACCTTTGCCATCTCTTTGAAAATACACATCACATAACAGAAACAATTCCAACAGAGACTCCTATAAAACCTCAGGTAAGTGTGCTAATCACCTATGTTTTTGTGAGGTTGGTTAATTTCTATTATGCTTATCCTATCACTGTCTTACTTGATTTAATCTTGGGAAATTGACAAGTCTGTTTATTTATTTGGTACATTTTAAAAAGGTAGTCAAGGGTGCCCAAATGCTCTTTTCTTATGCTTTCTAAAAAAACAACCAAATAAATAAATGATCACTGATACATGATGATCCATCTTCTATTTTTACCACACTCCCAAGTTATAGACTCTAGTGACAAACGGTTTACAACTTACCAACACCGTCTCTGTTTTCTTTGTTTACTTTCTCCGCCAATTAGAACACGCTTGTGTCTTTGAGCAGAGAACTTTAAAAATGGCCCCAAATGGCCTCAAATGCTCTTTTTTCCTGCATTACTTATATTTCTATATTTTCCGAATTGGTCAGAAATGTGGTAGGCTTTATATAGCTAGATATAGATAATCACTCTCCCCTCAAAGGAAAAGATTGCACTTACTGATTTAGTATCTTACTGCTTACTATAGTGTCCTGAAAAGTCAACAATATTATTTTCTCATTTTCAAAGAAGACAGAGCCTCCAGCTTCTGGCTAATTGTATTTTGATTTGAGCAATAAATCTGAGGCAAGTTACTTTTGGACATCATTGGTGAAATCCTGGACCTACTGGCAAAGCTCCTATTCACTTCAGTGGAGCCAGAAGTTCACCTAAATGAGTAATTAAGTTTAGAGGGATTTAAAATTGATGTAACTTACACCTTCTGACACCACCAATGTACATGTTACCCCCAATTTAGACCCCCTTGGAGTTACTTAAACTCTCTTATATTTAATTTGTTACTTGTGTCATGATACAGCAAAAATGGAATCTCATCCTGCACATTAAGCATGTAATTAATCCCATTGACTTCAAAATCTGTCCCATTAACTTTAAAATTGTGTGTGTGATTCTAAATGTGTCTAAGGACTGATCCAGTATAGCATGGAAGCATAAACTTAACTTTAAGTCTCGTTGACTTATAGTTAAGAATATAATAAATAATAACAATAATAAATAGTAATATTCAAAGAGTTTTACGAAGGAGGTCAGTATCATTATCCCCATTTTACAGGTCAGTGGCAGAACTAGGAATATAATCCAGGTTTCCTGAGTTCCAGTGATTTGCTGGAGCAGGTTCTTAGTTACATTTAGATTCACATGCACAACTTGTAACTTATTCCTCCAGTTCACACCTTATATCACATCTGAATTTGTCGCAGTGAATCTGACATGCTGTAACTCATGTGCCAAGGGGTCAAAACAAAGGAGCATAGTAAGAAAAACAAGTTACAGAGTGTTGCTGGAAGTATCTTATCTTACAACTTCTTGTGCATTCTTCTGGGTCTTCAGCATATAAATTACAAGAATGTAGACTCTCTTATATCCCCCCTCACCTCAGCAAATGGATGTAATTAGATCTAAGGAAATATAAATAAGTGTAAGGGAGCAATTTTATACTAATTTACAAATCACTTCTGAATCTGAGTCCATGAGCACAAATCCTGTTCCCTGGAAAGTCACTGGGAGGTTAACCACTAATTTCTTTGGGGGCAAGACTAGACCTGTTGTTCGAATATTTTGTTTAGAAATAAGCATGCATCTCTTTCTTTATTAACACCACATATTGTTCACAGTCCATGTTTGCAATTTTCACTCAGAGAATGCAAGTTCTGCACTTAAGTGGAGATATTCTCTCCTCTCCAGAGGGCAAAACAAGATGTATGCATCACTTAAGTCCCATTTAAGACCTGCTTTGTTAGCAAAAGTGGAATTTAAGTAGCTGATAGTCATTAGGCTGGCCCTCTGTCCGGGAGTGAATTTCACTCTAGAAGGCAGCATATCTGCCAAATCATTTCTCTGGCCTAGAAACTAAGAGCTTTCTACAATGAGTGAAAGAAAGAAAGTAAGGTTTAAGTATACGTGTTTTTTTGTTTTTTTTTTAAATGTTGAGGAAAATGCTTTGTCCAATGTAATGTATTATGGTTACATATTTTCATCCATCTATAGTGTATCTTAATGTTATTTCCAAGTTCCCATTTATGAAAACGTCTTTAGCTATAAGAAATTATACTATATTGTCCAAATTCTCCTCTCAGTTATACTTGTGAGATCCCACTGACGTCAATGGGTATAGCACCAGTGTGAGGAGAGAACTGGGTCCATGGTATCCATTGCAGATTTTCAGTCACCTGGTGGATAAGGATGTCCATTTGTCATTAGAAATAAATGGGAACTGGGCAATCAATTCCCACTATCTGTGTTAAAAGGAACTAGTAATGGAATAAATGTCTATAAAATATGCTGTACTGTCTAGTCGACCTGACATGAAAGTTGAATGATCTCAAATAATGCCTAGGTGAACAATTTATTTTATATACGGTATTTATTTTCAAATCACAACTCCACACTCCTTTATCTCCCATCCTGCTAGGAATAGCTACTCAGGCACTCTCTACTGCCACTCTCACTTTTAACCATGGTCTGTCTGTCTGGAGCCGCTGTTGTGTAAGAATCCTGGGTGCATCTCCAGAGACCTATGATCATTCTCTATTGTGTGAGACAATGGTTCTTACTACCGGGAGAGAGCAGAGAAATTCAGACTGCAGCAGACTCTAGTTACTGTGTTAAATAATGTTTACTAAAGGAATAATTGGATTGTTAAATACAAACTCTTGTTGCTTTAATACAGACCACAATACACTGTCTATCTAAGAACTCATGACTCTCATCACCATAGTACCTGTGCACATAGGTAGGGATATGAAATGTAGCAATATGAAACAAAAGCAAACACATAAAGCCCAAGGAGTGTATATATTACAGTAGTTGGTGTGTTGCGTGTCTTCCTCTGTGCCCAATCTGCGGAGGATATGAGTTTGTTACAGCCCTATCTTTAGCTTAAGCTGTATCAGCTCTGGAGGCCACCAGCCCTTGTTTGCTGGACACGGAGGCATAAGCAGGGGCTTGTCTAGGATTTAATTGCTGTGGGACTCACACACTTGGGATGAGCTTTCTCTGCCCAGAAGTATGTGAATTCCTACCTCTAGCCACTCCTTTGAGAACCCTCTTCCGTCCACTGAATTCAAGTCTGAGAATTGTGAGAAGAATATCTCTGTATGTCTCAACTGCTGGGATGGAGTATAAGCAGAAAAGGAACCAAAGTAACACAGGGCCCGCTACACCAGAATCAGCAGCTTAAAATGAATCCAGAAACAAGCTGGAAGGTTGTGGAGTCTGTGGAGCACAGGTGTAATATGAACCATATAAGAAACATCACCTAAGAACAATAAAAAGAGTAGATTTGTTTATATTCTAATATCCTGGAAATGCTGTTTGTTGCTGTGTAAACATCAAATTGTACATCAAACTTTTCTTTTTTTATGAAACACTTCTTCCCTCTCAGAGTTTGAGAGATTAAGGCTCTCTGTGAAAGACTTTCCAGCATCATTTTACTTTTTCACCAATGTAATTTGGAGTACCCGAAAAGCAATTTAGCTTGAAAGGTATGGACAAGTAATGTAGTTGCTAAAGCTGAAGTTACTAAAAGGGCTTATCTTGTTTTTCAAATCCCTTATACACTTGCCAGCAGGAGACTAGAGTCCTTCCATGGGTCATCTATAATCTTTTAAGATATATGAAGTTATTGATAAAGGGATCTTGGTGGGACTTTCAACTCCCTATTAATGTTTCAAATACAGCTCAGGTCAGTTTGGTGGTCTAAGTTTGATAAATAGAGGCTGTTCCTAGTTCCAGTTCCTATTGGTCTGGTAACCACATCACAAACTAACACCATAATTTACACAAACTAGAACCCTTGCCGGAAGTCTTAGCAGAAGGGCCAAGGAAGAATGGGCATGAAGAGCTAAACAACACCTGAACTCAGGTATGCTCTGTCACTGTCCCCGAACTCTGGAATACTTCTTGGGTGGGGAAGCTCACACTTACTCTTCCTGTGCTGTACCAACTTTGTTGGCACTAACACTTCAGTATCCAGGACAGTCAGAACCCCAAGCTTCACAATAATCTAAACAATTACAATACTAAAAGCTACATTGTTTAACAAAAAAATCAATTCCATTTTCCTGTAGCCATTTACAACATGACATTTCTTACACTGCTGTTTTTTATGTTAGTAAGAGTCATCCTGTGCCTTGTCATGGGGCCATAGCTTGATATCCTGCTCCTGCTGAGTAGCACCTTACTCCAGGAATGGTCCCATTGACTTCAGTAGGACCTTTAATTAATAAAGTGCTAGTTGGTATTTGTGAGAGTATCAGAATCTAACACATAATAAGAACAGCTCTGTGAATACTGCAAAACCAAAGTTCAGCAATATTTACTCAGTTTCTGAATGACTGTTCAGTTCCACAATAATCACACCCATTTTTACTTCCTATATACGCACATTGCATGTGTTTTTGTTTATATTAATGTTTGAGAAACATGTTCATATGAATATCCATATTCACATGTGAACAAGAGTATTTTTGTGCTAATACATGATGAATATTTGTTGTTCATTGTTCATTATTTGCTACTAAGCATTTATTTTCCTGCTTTAGCCAGTTACAGAGCAGAAATATTACCATGTAATGAGGTGAGCAATCTGACACCACAAATAAAAAAAGTGAATAGACAAAGTCCAGCATTTCACAAATGACCAATACTCTGAGATTTGTTCAGATGAACAATTTCTACAACAACTAAGAATAGTGAAAGAATTCAAAAGCTACTCATGAACAATATGCAAACAGAATAAGGGGCTAAATTAGTGAGCAAACTTATTCACAAACAATAGCTGCAGTAATTAGATGTACATTGGCTTGTAGTTGCATGTGCAAGGAGTTTAATTAAACATTTGTGCTCATCAGTATGGTGTCTCTCTGGAACAAATATGTAATTATTGTCAGAACATCAAATAAGTCATGTGTTAATCTATTTAACTTTCTAGAGCTAGAGTGCAGTTAATTTTGGTGACCATAGCAGTTCTATTTGACATCAAGTATCAGCATTTTTAAAAATTTACAAAAACAAATATTTTAGTGCACAAATTTGATATGAAATATGAACACTGAGCCTGATTCTTGTCTCACTTTCACTACTGGAAAGTAACTCTACTTAAGTCAATGGAGTTCCACTCCTGTAAAACAGGTGTATGTGAGAGGACAAACTGTATATGCAATACAATTATGAATGTCATGAAACTGTATACAAGCATATCTTAACACATTAGTGTGCAGGGTCATAAGAATGTGCTTTGTGGCAGTGCAAAAAAAAATCTAAACTAATAGATGTTGTGAAAAAAAGTAGTCCAGTGTTGTATCACATTTGTTTTGAGACAATGAATGAACTCCTGGTCCCATTGAAGTCAATGGGGCTGGAATTTCACCCAATAACTTTAACTTACTTTATTATTCTAAAAGTCTCTCTTAAAGCTTTTAAGTGCCCACAAAGTGCAACAAGTGAAATTTCAATTCACACAAGTTGTTTTATGCAGCTATTTGCCTTCATGTAAGAAATACCCTCATGAGATTTTTTTTTTTTTTTTGCTATATTTTCTGTGTACTTAATTATTTTGGGTAGATCCTGCAAATACTTACACTTATTTAACTTTACAGTTCCACTGAAGTCAATAAGCCTGTTCATGTGTGTTACATTCATAACTTATTTAAATTCTTAGCTGAACTGAAATATAATCTCCAAGTGGTTCAGTGTTTCAAAACAAAAGCTACATAAAGCAATAACAGACAAAAAAATATGTCTGATGAGTTGTTAATGTCACTAGAGTGCCAGACAAATACTTACACATTTACACACATCTTATTATGAATAACTGGTACTGAGGACTATGTCTCCACGTGCCTTCAAGACTAATGTTTTAATAGGAACATTATCTCCACAATAGAAGTAACGAACTTTCTTAAATTATATTTAGAATTAAAGTTACTCTTTTATGCTGACAGATTTTAATGAAGTGATTATCACCTTTATTTTTCAAATACTAATGTACTCAAATATCAAAGTTAAGATGTCTCTGTTATTTACTCTCTAGAATAGGAGGTCAATGAGAGGACGGGACCATTTTGAATACCAACTGGTTATTAGCAAAACACAGCACTTTTTGGTGGGTCTTCAGATGTAATTTAAAATCATGAATTCACATTTCGAAGAGTTTTATTTAGTCTTTTAAAAGTTCATTAGGAAATTCATCTCCAATAACATGGGTTCAGAAAATCCACCAGCAAGAGCAAAGGAATGGGTAAAAGAGAGTTAAAAAAAATGTTCTGGTTTTATTTTACTTGAAGAAAGATGATAACATAGTCGGGAACCCTGTGTGTATGTAAACTGTGCGCATTTTCCAGTAAAGAAAAAGAAAGACACACATGGAAGGATATAAACAAAGACACGGTCACCTCAAAAGAAGGCCTCAACATTTATTCAGGGTGTTTCTTAATTTTAATTGCTGTAAAGGTTCATTTTCCATTGCTTTATTCATGGTAATAGTAAAACGCTATTTAAGAAATCAAAGAGACTTTACACATCCTTCCCTACAAATAAACAAAATGCTTTTCCTCGTGGGCTCATCACGCTTCACATCACTATTACACCTTTGCTCTATTTCTAGTTATTTTACTTTCCACCTGGGATTGTGTGAAGCTCAGTCTTACAGCAAATAACATTATTTTTTTTTTGTTTCCCTACACAGAGAAAACCAATGGCTTTTCTGCCTAGGAAAGAAAAATCCAACCAGTGGAACTGCTCAGTCTGATTTCTATTTAAAATCATGAGAGCCTGCTTTCAATATGGCAGTACACATGGGGGGGTGGGGGTGAAAAAAGAAAGTACATGTGAAACAGGAGCCCATCTGTTTTTCAATATTATTAAAAATATAAAGGGGAAGGGATACTACTTGCATTTATACATGAAAGAAAGGAGCCCTTGTGTGACTGTGGCGAATATTCTATCAGGCCATGAACAGCCAGGTACTTTGCAATGCAATGATACTTTGTCACCTAACCTGTTAAATGCACAGTTCACAGTTTTTACAAGAATGCCTGGTTCAGCATAATGCTTTGCAATGCAGCAATACTGACCCCCCCCCCTTTAAATCTCCCCTATACACACACTCCCTCTTTTTTTCTTCTATTACTAAGATATTTGTTTTCTATTACCATTTATGTTTGCAACAGACACACACAGCAAGCATAGGTCTTCAGTACTGTACACGTCAGTATCTATGTGTGAGGAATACACCGGTTATCATGCCAGTGTAAACATTTGCCTAACACGAGTGACTATATGGATAACATACACCCTGATACTACATCCCAATGCTGACTGCCTCAGTTCCAAATACCATCAATAACAAAAATGCAGATCTGTCCTGGCTTCCTCAAGCCAGCGAGGTTTGCATACGGAAGTGGATCTCTGTCCTTGGTCCTGATTCCTTGTACTGGTTTCATTACCCTGGTACTGCAGAAATGTAAATATAGGGTCTTGGAGACACACAAGCCCAAGCACAGCCATGATGTGACTGCTTAGGAAGAAGCAAGGATGAATACAGTGAGAATCTGCCCACAAAACACGGCTATATTATAACTCCATGCACTGTAGCAAACCTTAAACCAAAGAGAAAAGGCTTCCTTAACATGGCATCAAATTCCACACAAAAATCACGCGTGTACCACCCTTCACTTAGCCTCCCCATTCCTCTCAATGCAAGAATTGTAAAGCCAATAAAACATAGCAAGATCCCAGCAGCAAAGGAGATCGATGGAGGCAATGCTACTCTCTAAACCTTCAGCATTCTCACAACAGCTCTGTGCATTTGCAAACGGTATCTTCGTCCCCCCCCCAACCCACAACCCCCAGCAAACAAGCAGAAAAGCACATCTTACCACTGGATGAGGGAGAGAAGCACAAGTGCCCACACCATCATTTTGAGAGAAAATGCAGGATTCGAGCTCCCCAGGCTTGTTGGATTTGGAGGACTCATCTCTCTTTTTCTCCCCCCCTTTCCCTTTTCCTCTTGGTTGCAGATGGATCCGTCCCTTTCCTTCTTTATTTTTATTTTGTTGGTGGTTCCCACCCCACCCCCCCTACCAGGTCCCGTCAGTGGGATGATACATTGCACCCAGCTGCAGGAATTAATATTCAGAGGGGGCAGAAATTAAATCTGCCCAAGCCTTTTGCAGCTACAATAAAAAAAAGTCAGCTTAGGCAGCAGCTTCCAAATCTAGAGAAATAATAAAACTGGGAGAAAAAGGGTGGGAGAGAGGGAGGACACACACAAGAAAAGCAGGCAAGGTAAGGAGAAACACACTCACACACAAGCACATACTCACACAGACACCGGTACACAGACAACACAATCCATCAGCACAGGAGAAAGGGAAAGGAGGGGGGAGGGTAAAAGAGGGGGGGAAAGAATAAAGCAACGGAGCTTCTGCCTGAATGCAGATTAACTCTGAGGTCAAAGTGGAAATGATGCACACTGCTGCAGCACAGATTAACACATGCGTGGTGTCAGCAGAGGTGCTTTTTAACCTTTGATTACACATATGCAGGCAGCCCAGGTTTTCATTTTGGAGGCAAGAAGGATCTGGCAAGTACAGAAAGGAAGGTTGAAAGAAAAAGCTTCCCCTACGATGCAGAGCATCCTCATTGCTTTTAACAGCCTGCAAATCGTTATTGCAAAGGGTAAAAAATAGAAAGGATGGATGGTGGGGGGGGGGAAGAGGGGAGGGATGGTTGTTGCTAAGTAACTCAGGAAATGGGGAAGGCAGTATTGGTGGAGTTGCTATGAATGAGGTGGTTTAGTGTGTGATAGGATTAGGGAGAATTCGCAGGGATCTGATCTCCCCTCCCCCTAATAAAATCAGACTAGACAGATGCAGGAAATGCCCTAAAATAAGACTAAATGGATAGGGTGAGAACAATGAGTGTGTGTAAAAGCTGGACCTTGCCAGATCCTGCCAATTTGTGTTCCCAGCCACCCAAATTCCAATGCCCAAAGAGACAATAAGTCTAGATGCTTTTTGCCACGCACACACACAAATTGAGACCACAATATATCCCAGTGCAAGAATGCCATACAAATCCCAATCTAGCACCTGGATTCTGCCAGATCCTACCAAGTTTTGGCCCCAAATTCCACTGCCTAAATAGAGAACAAGTCTAGATGCCCATATTGGATACACAACAACAACCAAAATCAGGATAATTCCATTTCTTAAATGGAGAACAAGTTGAGATGTAGCAAAAACTTCTGGATCTTAGTACCAGCCAAAATACTTAGATCTAGCATCTGGATCCTGCTGGAAAATGTCAGTTTCTAGCCCCATCCCCCCAAATCCCACTGCTAAAAAGAGAATAAATCTAGATAATCCAAGTGTATCTAAAATTATAGATATTGACACATTTTGTTGCAACAAAGCCTCAAAAACCCAGGTCCAACCTCTCGAAGCCAATTTTGCTTCTAACTCCCCCAAATATGACTACATAAATAGATAACAAGTTTAGCCACTCTGAGTGCATACAAATATCCTGACCCTGATGTAGCCTCATGCTATGGTGCCTCAAAAACTTATATCTAACACCTAGATCCTATGTTTATAGTTGATTTACAAATTATGGTCATGATTCCTAAAGCCACTGTAACTTGATGGACTTCAGTGGAAATACTCCTGATTTATACTAAAATAAGTGAGATCATGTTTGGCCCTACACGTATAAGAATCATTTCACCCACCAGTGGCATGCAGACAGTTCTGAGATGAAATGCTATCAAATCTGTCAGTATCTCAATACGTATATATTATACACATTTATATTTGGAGCCCAATTCATATTGCCCTTGTTCCTGTCTGGTAGAATAAAGGATTGTAAACTGGCCAGATCTGGCCCATGGGGAATACCCCTAGCATTAAAGCGTTCCCAGACTGCTGTTGAACTGCTGTAATGGACCTCTGGTATGCTAGAGCCATGGCCAGAGCATAGCTGCATTCCATCTATTCAGTTGTCAGAACAGCATTTTGGGAGTTCTTGTCTTTGAGAGTAGTTTACAGCAGCCCTTAGGCTGAGAGCCAAACTGGCCTCTGGTTGGCCTAGGAACCCAGGGGATATAAAGGTGGTGTTCAGCCATCATTGTCCTACCCATCAGGTGCTAGGCTGAATAGAGCTCAGCCACACCTATGAATGTGGCCCATCACATTTATAAGGAACCTATCACCTTTTTCTCACAGTGTCAATTAACAGACTGTTCAATGGGAAACAGTGAGGCCAGCAGAGAATTCCCCTATTGGAGGACAGAACCCCAGCTGGTGTAAATGACCTGCTGCACCTCTGCCTCACCTTTCCAGAAGAGAGGTCATGTTGGGCAATTTAGAAGGGATGCCACACTAATCCTCCACTGGCTTACAGTCTATTAAGGAGTCTGTGTAAGTGGCACAATTTAGAGCAGCCGGCAGCAGCTCTGTCTTGTCAGAGACAGGACTGGCCCTTATAATAAGGGAAGTATAACTGTGTCCCTGACCCTTCCCCTACCTTCTATCCTTCCCAAGCAAACCTCTAGTGCATGAATGAAACTTACCCTTCAATGGCTATTACCCCAATGGCTATTACATTAGTTTTACATTTCACCCATATTATGGCACAATATTCCAATACCTTTGATGGCTCTAACAGCATAGCATGCATTAAAATACATCAAGTCTATACATTAAAAGAAATTTGTAATTTTGGGGTGGCTATATACTTTGAGTGATTTTAGTGACAAATTTTTAGCCCAAGTCCATCCGGTTTTGTGCCTGTGCGTTCATGAAACCACAACTAATTAGCAGCAAATTCCCCCTCTTCCCCATTCCTGGAGTCCCCAGCTGAGGTCACTCAGACATGAAAGTACTTGATCACAACCATTAATCAATATTTGGATATCAAAGCAGTAGGAAATGTGGGTGCGTATGGTTATGAATGAAAAACTGTTCCTGCAATTAAGGAGACGCTAGCTATTGAGTACCTGGCCTTTCATGTGTTTTTAGTGCTCTAGTTTCTGGTTATATAGACAACTTTTTCTGTGAACAGGTTGTTTATTTGTTCTAGGTAACAAGTAATGTAACATCTGCTGCTAGCTAAATCTAGTAGGCTATTTGCCATTTATATACATATTGCCAAAGGAAATGTGGCCTTCTAGTTTTGCTGGCAGATGTGCTGGAATTAGACTGTGAAGTTTTAATAAGATCTTATTAAATTAACATGAAGGACCAAATTCACAGCCAGGCTGCGATGTAGTCTAATTTTGTGTGTGATTTTTTTTTTTTTGCAGTATGTGTGAGAAATTAACGCGTACCCCCTCCCCCCCATGAACATGCCATTGAACTTTTCAATTGAACATATGACGACTGCACAATTTTTATGACTGCATTTATGTATAACCATACCTTTCTGAAAATGAAGATGTAATAATTATACAGGTAAAAAAAAATGCTATGCTATATGCTAAAAAAAATTGTTCATTCAGACTTAGACCAGAAGTAGAATTTTGGAAAGTGCCTTAGTGACCTATGAACCTAAGTTCCATTTTCAAAAGTGCTGATGCAGGTTAGGTGCCTAACTCCCAATCGGTCAGAATCCTTCCAGATTCTATAAACCTATACAAATATCTGGTAATTGCATGATATTTTCCAAGAAAGTTTAATTATTATTATTTTATTACTTTCCTCTGAGAATCTCAAAGCAAATGAAACAGTTGGGCAAAATATACACCTCTACCCCGATATAACGCTGTTCTCGGGAGCCAAAAAAATCTTACCGCGTTATAGGTGAAACCGCCTTATATCGAACTTGCTTTGATCCACCAGAGTGTGCAGCCCTGCCCCCCCCCCAGAGCACTGCTTTACCGCGTTATATCCGAATTCGTGTTATATCGGGTCATGTTATATCGGGGTAGAGGTATAATTACCCCTATTTTATATAGGGGAAAATGGCATAGAGGGGTTAAATGACTTTCCAAACGACACAGAGCATTTCTCAGTGTCTAAATTGGGAATAGAATCCATGTCTTTTGTTTCTCCGTAAATAACTGTAAAATTCATTGCTCATGAGTGGGATAAGCTAATATCAAAATACAGAAACAACATAATTGAAATTAAACTTCTAACATCTTAAAATCATATGATATTTTATAAAAACAAATTCAAAGCAAAGCAGAGAGGGTTTTTTAATATGAAAACACACAATATAGATAGATGGTTGTTTGTGTGTATATATTATATGTGTGTGTATGTGCTGTGATCAGTTTGCCCATGAAGAAACTTCAGAATTGGACTTGTCAGAATAAGAGACTGGAAAGTGGAGCCCACAATTAGATCTATGGGTCTAGTCTCTTTTCAGTCCATATTCAAAACACTGATGAGCTTTCAGAGGAGCTATAGTACACATGTGAACTGATTAGAAAATATACCCAGTACAGCGAGATTAAAATCTCAGTTCTGAGATGATTATCCACTTCTTAGTGGACAGGATTTCTAGGTCTTGCAAAAAGCTCTTTAGATCAATTCTTCCTGAACACCACTGCAACTGTTAGGATTTATACATTTACATTCATACCGATTGCTGGGTCATGTATTGCAAATTACTGCATTTTGTATATAAATTAAGTGAACACTGAAACAAAAAACACAGAATATTGCACCATTTATTTACTTTGATTTTGATGTAAAATTTTAAAAAATGTTAATTGTTGACTAAATTCCTCTACCATCCTTGGAGTGCTCAAGTATTTAACTTTACAATCTCCTAACAAAAACATACTCTTATCAAAAATTGCTGATTTTACCATTAACATCTAGCATCTATCTCCCCATCCCAAAAGTCTCTGGATAAAGACTCTTGAGAGACCCTCCTAATACCTGGGAGAAAAGATGGGCTTTGCAACATGTCTGGAAGGTCGGGTTCTATGGGACTAAATGAAGAAGCACATTCTAAAGTGATGGGGTCATCACACAAATGCCCTACCAGCAACAGCCAGCTCCAGCCTATAAATAATGGGGTGATTTCTAAACCAATTTCACCTACTGCTAAGGACTGCAAGTGTATCAACATGATTTGCCCCACCTTGGGGGGAGCTCTAAAAGGCATGATGTCTACATATTAGACACTACTAGCAACTACATTATCATTCCACCCTTTAACAGAGTGCAATGTACATTCATCTCTATATCTAGAAGGTTTTGTTGGTTGATGGAGTAGTTCCAGCTCTTCCCTGTCTTATCTGGAGTAGCTAGTGTCTCTACTTGAACTAGCGTAGTTCAGTCCTTGCACTGAGAGTATCACCAGCCCCTGGTTGAGGCTCCATGCACGCTCCCTAACATCTCACCCTTGGACACCCACACATGATTTTATCACAGTTTAGCTCATCATGAACTAAGTTGCACATTGTTAATGACGGGGAACTACAACATTGTGTAAAGTAACAAATTCAGGAAATTAAAAATGAATGATAAGACTTGAATTCGTAGAGCTTTCCATGGAAAGTTTTTGTCTTTGAAATACTGTTTTAAATAATTATTTTATGGTATTTGATAATTACAATGACCCCCAATAAATTATTTAATCATTCTTGAAGTAACTTAGGAATCAGAACTTCCTTATGGTGCAATATGTCTGCCAACACATTCTACACCTCCCAGATGCTCAAAGTGATCACTGGCAATTTGGCCTTCAAATGATTTAGTAATGTTTTAAAGCACCATGTATATAAAAGTGCAATCTCTCCAGTCAGTTATTTAACCCAGCTAATGGTAAGTTTGTTACTGTATTAAGTCCACTCACTTTTGCTGTAGTGTACATTAAAAGTCAGGCTGGCTAGGCAGTGGAGGACAGACTCATGCATTATTTTTTCAGTTCATTCTTTTCATTTACTTTGTAGAATTGTGGTGTTTTATCTTTTTATGCTTTTGGAAAATTAAATATTTAATATTTTATGGCTTACTATTATAAAAAGGGGCCTTTGAGGATGCTAAAATCTGCCCATTCTACACATCTGTAATATTAGTCTTATTCCCAATTGAAGAATAAAAATTCAAGTTCACATTAACCAAGAAAACTTTCAAGTCATTAGTTTCTCTATTCTATCACACAGCAAGCAAGGCAGCATCACCAGATATTTAGTTTCTGCAGAAATGCAAGAAAAACATTATGGCCTCAAATATCCTGAAAGCTGTTATTTAATTCAGGAAGAAGGCATTATTTTATCACCCTTTTCACCATCTTTAAAGACAACATTGTTTCTTTCCAGCTAGAGTAAAATTTGTAATTTCCCAATTTAGACTCCAATTCAGGAAAGCATTTAGGTACACACTTACATTTAAAGAACAGGAGTACTTGTGGCACCTTAGAGACTAACAAATTTATTTGAGCATAAGCTTTCGTGGGCTACAGCCCATTTCATCGGATGCATAGAATGGAACATATAGTAAGGATATATATATATACACATACAAAGAACATGAAAAGGTGGGAGTTGCCCTACCAACTCTAAGAGGCTAATTAATTAAGAGAAAAAACTTTTGTAGTGATAATCAAGATAGCCCATTTCAGGCAGTTTGACAACAGGGCAACTCCCACCTTTTCATGTTCTCTGTATGTGTATATGTATCTCCTTACTATATGTTCCATTCTATGCATCCGATGAAGTGGGCTATAGCCCACAAAAGCTTATGCTCAAATAAATTTGTTAGTCTCTAAGGTGCCACAAGTACTCGTGTTCTTTTTGCGGATACAGACTAACACGACTGTTACTCTGAAACTTACATTTAAAACCATGCTTAACTTCAGTGGACTTTAATGTGATTTAAGCATGTGCATGAATGGTGTCCTGAGTAGGGATGCTCTTCTAAATCAGGGCCTTAATTAGCAGACGAGGATGCCGTCTCATGTAGAATAAGATGGTGAAACAAAGGCTAGTGTTCATAGAAAAAGTACTCAACCCCAAAATGTCAGTTTTTATTGTTGAGCTACCATTATGTTCCTAGTGAGTACAAGCCATATGTTATTAAGTTGCTTCTATGCCACATATATGGCTTTATCTTATAGTACTCTAAACTCAGATCTAGCAACACTAGAAATAACTACTTTTGTTCTTTCATGGGTCCTCTAAGATTCCTGTTTCTCACCTCTGTAACATATTGACCATCCCTATGACACACCCTCTTATATCTGCAAACCAACTATATGGACTCTTGTGGTCATCATCTTTCTGGTGCAGAAACCCCCCCCACTGCAACTCCCTTCAAACCCTATCAGTCTATGTTGAGCATCAAGTAGACCAGAAGGATCACTTAAGTGTGATTCAAGAAACATCACAAAGAATTGAGCACATTGGATACAATTGTGTCCCCATTATTTCAGTTACAAAACTGCTATTGACTGAAATGTTGCAGGACTCTGCAGCAGTCATAGCTCCCTGCCATCAGGAACTGATCCTTGGTCTTGCACTTCCCTACCTGGTTAACAGAGATAATTTAGAAACCTTCAAAACTATCTGGGCTCCTTTCCTAGAACTGTAAGATTAGTTCAACATTTATCTATTTAAACTGAATGAATGCATGGACTCTTACTAACATACCTGATGGCTGCCTTACAGGTGTTACTACAGCCCAAAGACTGTTGCCAAGGCTTCAGCTCCTATACATCCCCTTCATGGACAATTATAGCTATTGGATCCATATATTTCATCATTCACCTAGTGACCACATCCTCTCTTAGCAGACTCCTTAATTCCCCTGCAAGCTTCCACACAGAGAAAGTCACCACAGAGCAAGGTCTGAGAAGTCACCTTGTGTAGACCTTTCAGGGACTGTGGCTTACTCTCAGCATAAAGCAAAGTCCAACAGTATAAACGTTTTACAGAAAAAAGTGCCCTTTGTAAAACATAAGGATTTACTTGTTAAGTCTTCTACTCTTGGGATGGTGCTGTAAGAGAGTCTGCTCAGTAACAGCTATTATTGAAGATATGATCTGGGAAAAGCTACCTATCAATTCATTCTGTAGTATACATCACATCAGGGTTTGAAGTTTTCTTTGGGACACAATGTAGTTGCTCGAGACTCTCTAGTGTAAGGAAAAATTCCAAGTGGAAAGCTCTGCTCATCTATGCTAGACTAGAGGAGATGGTTTAGGGGGTCTAAACATATTTTTTGAAGTAGCTACACTTCCTTGCAACACGTGATCAAAAGATATCAGGTCAGTTCAGCAGTTTGTTCATCTCTGGTAGATGTGTGGGACAAAATTCAGCTGTTCGTGTAGAGGTGTAAGTGGGCACAAATACATGTATTTTAATGAGTTTTGCCCACCTGAGAGTCGGACCACATCTATCAAGGCTGGATCTTGACCTATTGAGTTCTATGTAGTTTGTTGTTTAGCAAGTCTTTCTGATAAACTTAAATTCCAATCCAATTTAATGTTTGTTCTGTATCAACATTGAAGATGGCCCATTATATCTTTATACAAATACTTGTTTATTATTAGTTAATGATTGTATAATGGTCATAAAAGGACACTGATAAGTGCTTTATGCAGTTGATAAAAGATTATAAACAAGAGTAAAATTCTGCAATACAAAAGAGTTAAATTGATTTCTTTTAAGGGAGAAGAAAAACTGGTATAACATGCTGGTAAAGGTACATGTGGTTTGAGTACACTTGACCATGCAAACAGATCATGAGTATGCAAATCAACGTCAGTTTTTCCATGTTACACATGTCTGTAAAGCTACAAGAAACAGATAAAACAGCATAATCAGATGCAAATATTTAAAACAATTATAACTAACAGTAATAGAACTTTTATTTGTGATGTATGGGTTGAATGCCTCAGAGGTCAATGAAATACTCATGGGATCAGATCGTGAATAGCACTGACATAGCACCATTAAAACTAATGAGCTACACCAATTACACCTGCTGAGGCTTTGTCCTATGGTTAAAAAGTAGTTATCTAATCCTAAAGAAATTTATCACCACTACAGACTAAGGGATAAGGTTTTTGATACATTTTCTCCTGACACTTCTAAGTGCACTGAGTCCTTTGAGATTATTTCCATAATTATTGGGTGAGTGTGGATCAACTTTCACCATATATAGGCCCAGCTAACACACAAAGCACTTTGAGGCAAGGGCCATATTTGTGTGCTCTGTTTGTGCTGTGCCTAGCACAATGGGGTCCTAGTCCATGACTAGGGCTCCTAAGCATTATGATAATACAAATAACAAATTATTATAATTGTAAAGTGGCTGTAGGATATTCAGTATCATCCAAATTCTGTCCTCCATCCTTCCACAGACATGTAGGGCTCAGAGAATCATAGAAGATTAGGGTTGGAAGAGATCTCAGGAGGTCATCTAGTCCAACCCCCTACTCAAAGCAGGACCAACACCAACTAAATCATCCCAGCCAGGGCTTTCTCAAGCTGGGCCTTAAAAACCTCTAAGGATGGAGATTCCACCACCTCCCTAGTTAACCCATTCCAGTGCTTCACCACCTTCCTAGTGAAATTGTCCACAACCTTTCTGTAGTGGGGGGCCCAAAACTGGATGCAATACTCCAGACGTGGCCTCACCAGTGCCGAATAGAGGGGAATAATCACTTCCCTTGATCTGCTGGCAATTCTCCTACTAATGCAGCCTAATATGCCGTTAGCCTTCTTGGCAACAAGGGAAAACTGTTGACTCATATCCAGCTTCTCATCCACTGTAATCCCCAGGTCCTTTTCTCCAATCAGTCCCCAGCCTATAGCAGTGCATGGAATTCTTCCGTCCTAAGTGCAGGACTCTGCACTTGTCTTTGTTGAACCTCATCAGATTTCTTTTGGCCCAATCCTCCAATTTGTCTAGGTCACTCTGGACCCTTTCCCTACCCTCCAGTGTATCTATCTCCCCCCTCCCCCACTTAGTGTCATCCGCAAACTTGCTAAGGGTGCAATCCATCCCATCATCCAGATCATTAATGAAGATGTTGAACAAAACCAGCTCCAGGACCGACCCCTGGGGCACTCCGCTTGATACCGGCTGCCAACTACACATGGAGCCATTGATCACTAGCTGTTGAGCCCGATGATCTAGCCAGCTTTCTATCCACCTTATAGTCCATTCATCCAATCCATACTTCTTTAATGTGATGGCAAGAATACGGTGGGAAACCGTATCAAAAGCTTTGCTAAAGTCAAGGTATATCACGTCCACCGCTTTCCCCATATTCACAGAGACCCCTCATCATAGAAGGCAATCAGGTTGTTCAGGCATGACTTCCCCTTGATGAATCTATGTTGACTGTTCCTGATCACATTCCTCTCCTCCAAGTGCTTCAAAATGGATTCCTTGAGGACCTGTTCCATGGTTTTTCCAGGGACTGAGGTGAGGCTGACTGGCCTGTAGTTCCCTGGATTCTCCTTCTTTCATTTTTTAAAGATGGGCACTATATTTGCCTTTTTCCATTTGTGCGGGACCTCCTTCGATCACCTTGAGTTTTCAAAGATAATGGCCAATGGCTCTGCAGTCACAGCAGCCAACTCCCTCAGCACCCTCGGATGAATTGCATCCAGCCCCATGGACTTGTGCATGTCCAGCTTTTCTAAATAGTCCTTAACCTGTTCTTTCACCACTGAGGGCTGCTCACCTCCTCCCCACACTGGGCTGCCCAGTGCAGCAGTCTGGGAGCTGACCTTGTGTCATAACTATAAAGGGAAGGGTAACAGCTCTCCTGTGTAGAGACTCCAAATCCTTTTACCTGTAAAGGGTTAAGAAGCTCGGGTAACCTGGCTGACACCTGACCCAAAGGACCAATAAGGGGACAAGATACTTTCAAATCTTGGGGTGGGGGGAAAGGCTTTTGTGTGTGCTCTTTGTTTTAAGGGGTGGTTCGCTCTTGGGACTGAGAGGGACCAGACATCAATCCAGGTTCTCCCCATCTTTCTAAACAAGTCTCTCATATTTCAAACTTGTAAGTAAAAAAGCCAGGCAAGGCGTCTTAGTTTTACTTTGTTTTCTCAACTTGTAAATGTACCTTTTACCAGAGTGTTTATCTTTGTTTGCTGTACTTTGAACCTAAGACAGAGGGGGGTCCTCTGAGCTCTTTAAGTTTGATTACCCTGTAAAGTTATTTTCCATACTGATTTTACAGAGATGATTTTTACCTTTTTCTTTAATTAAAAGCCTTCTTTTTAAGAACCAGATTGATTTCTCCTTGTTTTAAGATCCAAGGGGGTTTGGATCTATATTCACCAGGAGTTGGTGAAAGGAAGGAGGGGGGAAGGGTCAATTTCTCCTTGTTTAAGATCCAAGGAGTTTGGATCTGTATTCACCAGGGAATTGGTGAGAGGTTTCTCAAGGCTTCCCAGGGAGGGAATCCAGTGGGAATGGTGGCAGCGGGACCAGAGCTAAGCTGGTAGTTAAGCTTAGCAGTTTTCATGCAGGCCCCTACATTTGTACCCTAAAGTTCAAAGTGGGGATACAGCCTTGACACCTTGTCTGTAAAGACTGAGGCAAAAAAAGCATTGAGTACTTCAGCTTTTTCCACATCCTCTGTCACTAGGTTGCCTCCCCCATTAAGTAAGGGTCCCACACTTTCCCTGACCTTCTTCTTGTTGCTAACATACCTATAGAAACCCTTCTTGTTACCCTTCACATCCCTTGCTAGCTGCTGCAACTCCAGTTGTGCTTTGGCCTTCCTGATTACACCCCAGCATGCTTGAGCAATATTTTTATACTCCTCCCTAGTCATCTGTCCAAGTTTCCACTTCTTGTAAGTTTTCTTTTTGTGTTTATGCTCACTGAAGATTTCTCTGTTAAGCTAAGCTGGTCGCCTGCCATATTTGCCATTCTTTCTGCACATCAGAATGGCTTGTTCCTGTGCCCTAAATAAGGCTTCTTTAAGATAAACCCAGCTCTCCTGGACTCCTTTCCCCCTCATATTAGCCTCCCGGGGATCCTGCACATCAGTTCCCTGAGGGAGTCAAAGTCTGCTTTTCTGAAGTCCAGGGTCTGTATTCTGCTGCTCTCCTTTCTTCCTTTTGTCAGGATCCTGAACTCAACCATCCCATGGTCACTGCTTCCCAGGTTGCCACCCACTTCTACTTCCCCTACCAAGTCTTTCTTGTTTGTGAGCAGCTGGTCAAGAGGAGTATGGTCCCTAGTTGGTTACTCCAGCACTTGCACCAGGAAAAATAAATATGATTTCACTTTTTGAGTCAGAGGGAAGGATTATAATGCCAAAGGTCTACGCCTACTATGCACCATGGAACTCTGGGTAGCCTTGCAGGATTGGGGCAGGACAGAGCCATGGTGGGACAAATTTGTGGCTAGTATTTGCAGCTATGAGCATCTACCACCTTTCAACCAGCCCAGTAACAATATACAAAACATAACAGATTAGGGTCTGCCCATGATAATCCTAACTGAAGTTTGTACAGATAATCACTCTGTAACACTGGTCCATCTTGCTACATAGAACACTCATACAGTATACATTCATTGCTTGTTTCTCATTAGCTTTTTAGGAAGTTGCTCTGAAAACCCAATGGATTTACAGGCAGTAGCATACTTTAGTCACCTTATTTGAATACTGCCTTGAAACAAACAAAAAGGATGACAATTATCAGGTCTGCATATATTTTCAACCCCAAAGAGATAAATTCCAGGGTCCCTTTCATCTGTATTCCCATGACTCAGTCAGCAAAATTCAATACTTTTGAAAGCAAGGCCATTATGAATTAATTTGATAAATCCGACTTGTTCTGTTATTTGAAGGATGAGCATCCAGAGCCTTTTGGCTAGACTCATATTCACTCATGAAACTGTAGGCTTTGTTTATTTCGGTTCATTTTTCTTCTTTATGAAATATTTTAATAAGATATTTGAATTGTATTAATTTCTATTCAACACATGTTTGTACACTTCTGTCCTCTGCATGATATATGCACGTTTTAGTTGTCTTCCTGTCTCTGTTGTATAAATAAAAAATGTTTACAACAAAAATGAATTAAAAGAGGTTCACTGTGAAAAATCTTTCCTATTTAGCTGGACATTTTCTAATACAAGAATTATTTCCTGTATTGATAACTCCTCTTTTTCCATCTCTTTCCCACATAATGTTATATTCCAGAGCTAAACAAATTGCGCCCTGATCCTGAAAACATGTGCTTTACTTTTGCTATCAGTAGGACTATGAACAGTAGTAAAATGAAGGACGTGTGTTTGCAGGATTGGGGCATGGGGCCATTAATGGAGCTGTGACAATTTACACTGACTGAGAATCTGTCCTCTAGTGTCTAAGAGCATAATACTGTAGGGATAACCACTCAGATTCACACTTATTGTTTTACATTTGTCTGAGAACCAGTTGCCTCCAGATATGTTCATTTAAACTCAACTTAAATAAAAGTTTACAAAGATAATGAATTTCTGCATAAAATACAATTAAATTAAATGAGCAATTACTTGTAATTCTATTAAATTAAAAATAAATTGAAGTTCATTATTGTTAATTGAAATCAATCATTTATAATGCTTAATATCTTTTGCAAATCTTCAGATATCAAGCTAATTCCAAATTAGAGCAGTTAAAAGGGATGAATAGAATTTTGTGGTAATTTTGTAAAATAATTTATTGCAATTTTCAGTGAAATTTGAAATGTTGACAAAATTTTTCACTGAAATGCAAAAAAACCTCAACCTGTTCTAATTAAAATACACCTCTACCCTGATATAACACGGCCCAATATAACATGAATTCGGATATAACGTGGTAAAGCAGCGCTCCGGGGGGGGGGGCAGGGCTGCGCACTCCAGTGAATCAAAGGAAGTTCGATATAACGCGGTTTCACCTATAACGCGGTAAGATTTTTTGGCTCCCGAGGACAGCGTTATATCGAGGTAGAGGTGTAGTGTGTAATGGGATGTATAGGCTGCAAGCAGAGTTTGTCTGGCATTTCTGCCTCTAGTAGTGGGATGTGCAAGAAATTGCAGAATTGGGTTATTTTGTTGGTAATTCATAGAGCTGAATTGGTTTCTCCAGGAAAATGTTCAGGATTTTCAAAAAAATTCCTGTCTCATATTGGGACAAAAGATCAAAAATTCTAATAGATTCAGGTTAAAGAAAATATTTGTTTGATAATTTTGAAAAAAAAATATTTCTGTTTTTTTTTTATTTTTTATTTATTTAGTAAAATTTGCTTACATTTCTAAACAAAAAGCAGATGAGTGATAAAGCCAGAGATATAGTCCAAAACCCCAGTCCCGATCTACTGAACCACACTTCCCCTTCAATGACAGTTGTGATGTTCAACACCTCAAAAAAGAACCTCCAGCATTTTGCAGGATCATATTCTCTGTAAGGCATGTAAACAGAGCTGAGATCAGTGATAAAGTGTCCCAAATCATGGTCATTATGAAGTGTTCTAGTATGCAGTAGTTAAGACCTTGCTTTCAATATTGGGATAACATGAAATAGTGATCAAACAATTTTTGGAATAACATTAAGAAAAACATTCCCATTTCCCTTTTAGTTATCTCAAAGGACTGACAAAAATGTATACCCACTCATTTAGTAAATCAAAGTAAATCAAAACAATTGATGACAATTTAAACATTTACTTAAAAAACACTCAGAGGCCTGATTAAATTTTTTAGACCATCTTAGGAAAAAAAATAATGGGGTGAGTAGCAAATATTAGAGGCAAAGGGAAATTAGGAGTATTGCTTAACAGATCAAAAGAAAATGGACAGAAAGAAGTGATTATCAAGGACGTTATGAAAAGTCTATGACTTCTTTTCTTCTGTATCTCTGAAGGTCTCTTGCAGTTTTCTAGCTTTGAAGTCCATAGTTAACAAATTATTTTTAGCAAAATGTTCCAAACATAAACCTACATCTTGTTATATTTCATAATTTTTGGTCTTGTACCACATACAATATGCTTCAGACCTGTGGGTGTTTTTTGGAATCTCTTCAAATAGACAACATTGCAGGATTCACAATCCTGTAATATGTTTTATGTTTCTATTCCTATTCCTTTTCCTTTTATTTTCTATTTTAAACAACAGAAGCATCTTCCTCAATTCCAATCCACCTTTATGCCTCTGAATGAGTATAACAAGTTCATGTGGACCATAAAATAATGAAATACAAAGCAGATCTTCTCAACAATATTTGGTCCTTATTTGTTCAAATTACGCCAGGTATTTCTCATCCATAATAAGTCCAGGATACACACCTTAACATACTTAAAGCTGCATTCATAAAAAAAGAACATTCCACTAGAGAAGTAGATCACATGATGGAATGGACCATCTTAATTCCCCAAGGAACCTACTGCAATACAGAGGAAAATACCACTGGCTGCACACTCCTAGTTGTCACCTACCACCTTACACTAGAACCCATCAAACAATTAAAACCCATACTTGATGGGGAACCACATCCTGAAAGAACCCCTTCTTCTGAACTTCAAACAACCCCTCGCCTTGCAAAGCTCATCGCCAGAAGGAAGCTCCGCACAGACCAGGACACATCAAATCAAAGCGGCACCAGGCCTTGCCATAACAACAGATGCAAAACCTGCAGCCATATGTCTACTGATATAATGACCACTACCCCACACCACACACCTTTCAAGATGCATGCCTATCACAATTTGTGGTGTACCTCATTCAAAATATCAAATGCCCCACCAATAACTATGTGGGTGAAACTAGACAATCACTACACTCTTGACACAGACAAATGATAAATGACAAAAATATCCTATCGCCCATGTATAAACACTTTTCATACAACAGCCATTCCATATCTGACCTCATTCTCAAAGTAAACCTATACAACACCTTCAAAAGATGATCCTGAATGCTTAAACTCATAACTGCTTTAGACATCAAAAATCATGGAGTCAATAGAGAAACTGGTTTAATGTCTCATTACAACAATCAATAGCCCACTAATTCTCCTTTGTCCCATAACTGCAGAGTTATCTATTGCCCACTTCATTTTGAATGGTTTCTTACAACATGTAGTCAATTCCTTACACTTAACAATCTGTTCCACCTTGTAGTTAGCTGTGACACTCTGGTTACTTTCCCGAGGTGAAGAAGAGCTCTGTGGAGCTTGAAAGCTTGTCTCTTTACACCAACAGAAGTTTGTCCAATAAAAGATAATGCCTTCCTTGTCTCTCATCCCCCCCTTGTATCCTGGGTCCAAAAGGGCTACAACACCAGTGAAAATGATTTTACTCTCTTTGATAGAAGATCATGAGTTAAAAATGGCAAAGACCTATTAATTCATTTAATCCATCTACTTGAAAGAGAAGAATTTTGTCCCCTGATGAATATGTATCAGCTAATAAACTGATACTACAAGACATCTTTAAAAAAGATGATCAAGTACTTTTTAATTATTTTTCCTATCCCTTTTTATAATATTCTCTTAGAAAATGCCACTTTTCCTGACATTTTTTACCTTTTTCATTTGGCAGATATTGGTTTATTTTCTCAACGGTTCTTAAGGAAAACACGGCAAGACACATGTATTGTACATTTTCATTTTTGTCAGAAGTGTCATTATGGGAGCTGGTCAGAATTTTTGTTGAAACTTTTTTTGATTACATAGATTGTTTTCATGAAATCACTTAAAATATTTTTTTCTGAAGGAATGCTATTTAAAATCTAAAATAAAAAAATCATTTTGGAAACCTTTCATTTTTTGAAAATTTAGAAATTTTGTTTCACAATATTGAAATTTCATTTTAATTTTTATATTTCTCCTTTGTTTATTTTACATTATTTTATGACATGTCAGTAGTAGTAGTAGTGCATAATATGCATAATATTACTTGTTAACAACAAGCACCTGGTCAGTTACACTACTACTATTTTGTAGTGGGCATCAATGAAACAACAAGAATCCTGTCAGTTTCAATCAGCAGCTGTCAGGGCATCCAGGGTTCCCAGCCCCACAGCAGTTTACTATGTGTACAGCTGGAGATCCATGGCAGCATATTTCTTTCAGAAACACTATTTTTCAGTGTTTCCAAAACAAAATATTTCCATAAGTTTTCAAGTTAGGACTTTTGATCCTGATTCAGGATGAAAAATATTTCTGAAAACTTACAAATTTGGGCACAACTAAAATTTGGTTTCCCAGCCACCTGTGTTAAACAATGATGTCAGGATGCATCTAGGAATAAAGGTGAACATCAGTTACCTAATTCCCTATTCAAGCTGCTAAAAAGTAGCCAGGTTTTCAGAGGTATTAAGCACTCATAGAATTGTGTGATGCTTAAGTTCAGGCAATCAAGTGTGAAAACCTTGGCCATGGTTTATAGTAACTTGCATGCCCTCTGCTGATGGGATGGTTGTACACAGAGCAGCAGAATAAAGATATTAGACTGGCATCCACTAAATGCTACGGGGCTGTTACAAAGCTGACACAAGTGCTATGTCTGCTTTATTCTGTTCCAGGGTCTGACCAGACCCAGTTGGTACCTATGATTGGGGAAATAGAAAAGAGACAGGAAACCACCTATGCATATTCTCCCTTGTTCCTCAAGTGCATTTCCTCATCCAGGAGCATCCTGGACTCATTTGTTTTCTAGTAATATTAAATCCTGTTATTAGCATTCTGTTTTCTGATCTGGACATAGCCTTACATAGAAATGTGTCCATAGCCTGTAGTATCTGGTTACTGCATGTGATCTGAGTGTCACTGCTCAGGATAGCTTTTAAGTAAGTCTCAACATTTCCAGAGCTTCCTCACTCACTGTTTGATTGGTCTGTTAAAATGTATGATAACAAACATTGTTTTAGATTTCCTTAGTCTCCGAGTGAAAACTGAGGAAATGCAACATTATTCTTAGGGGGAAAAAAATGCAGGCTGGAAATAGGAATAAGAGCAGATGGCACAAGTTAGCATCTATAGAGATTATATTACATAAGATGGTAGGAGGCAATTTTTTAAACAAAGTTGCTATTTACCTCTTAAGTAATAGCTCAGTTATAGTGTGGAAGCAAATAGGTATGCTCTGTAGCCTTAATATGCAGTAGTTATTCTCTGTCCTTATACATGAAAACTAAAATTCTTACTATTAAATAAAGTGCTTTCAATATTAAACAGGTATTTAAGCTTAAAATCTGATTCACAGGGACACTAGCAGTAATTATACATTTCTATTCATTGTGGGACTTTAGACCATTTTTCCTTTTGTTTGAATTCATTTGAGAGAGAATTTAATGACTGCCTAATTATTTGACATAGGGCATATTGCTCTTAATTTGCTAATTATGAGTCTTATACAGTCACAATAATATCCATCACCGAGGGATCTTTCCAGACAAAAGAGCACCTACTATGATTTTTGGCTGTAAGCTCTCACTATCATGCCTCTTGCTCAGATTTAGGAGCACTGTTATTACACTGACTTCTGCAGTACTGTCACAGATCTATATGTTGGATACAGGTAACTGTTCTTACTATATTGAGTGGAAAGGAAAACAAAATAGACTCTATACTTTGCAAACTATGAAATGTAAACAAAAGTGATGATAGTGATTAGACTCATCTTTTTCCCTGAGGTACTATGGAAATGGATCAGATCTTCAGCTGGAAAAAACTGTCTTATGTCTATTGACATCATGTATTTTACTACAGCCAAATGCAAGTTTATGCATTTAGGAATTAAGAATGTAGGTCACATTTACAAGATGAGAGAGAGTATCCTGGAATGCAATGACCCGGAAAGGAACTTAGGAGTAATGTTAGGAACCCAAGTGAACATGAGCTTCTAGTGCGATGTTATAGCTAAGAGGATGAATGTGATCCTTGGACATAGAAGCATGGGAATATCAAGTGGGAGTAAGGAGGGGATATTACCCCTGTATATGACATTAGTGGCACAATTACTGTAATACTGTGACCAGTTCTGGTGTCCACACTTCAAAAAGGACGTTGAAAACTTGGAAAAGGTTCAGAAAAGAGCTACAGGAAAACTTTGAAGTCAGAGTAACATGATTTATAGTGGAAGACTTACAAAATTCAATCTATTTAGTTTATCCAAGAGGTAGGTAAGGAGTGACAAAGGTAATTCAGGGTGCTCTGAAATCTAACTAGTGTAATATTTGATTTAACTTAACCCATTTGAACTTGTTTGCCCTGACCCTGGATTATTTTTATATTTATAATATATGTAAAATAATCAGTGGAGCTGAAGCAGTGTAAAACTGGAGTAACATTATGATTATTGAACATTATGATGTTATGAACATTATGATTATTGAACAATTTCATCAGGAAAGAAACACACAAACAAAAAAACCAAAGCCAGCAGAAGAGAGGTAATACAAAGTTTAAAAAAAAAAATTCAAATAACCAGGCCCTTTCCTGAAAGTCAGGAAAACCTAATTAACCTAATTCAGAGAGATAGTCAAAAGCAATCAGCGTTGGCCTAACTCTACTCCTATTGAACTCCATGAAGCTTTACTTCAGCTTTACTCGTGAAGCAACAATAATGTATACTGTGCAGCTTGCAGGAGGTAGGAGAAGTGCTTCCATCACCTATGGCCTGCTCCTGCTCTTATTGATATCCGTGGCAAAGCTCCACTTGGCTTCAGTGCTGCAGGATTAGACACATACGTACATTACATGTGATTTCCTGTTAACAGTAATAGGGTAGGAAATGTGTATGTTAATTAAACACTAAGCCACTTCAGTGCAGAATTGCTGAGCTCCCACAGTTCTACTAGAAGTGATTTGGAACTGTAGGTATCCAGCCCTATAGAAGAGAAATAGGAGATATAAGAAGAACAATAATAAAAATGAGAAATAAAAAAGAATGGTTCTCTCTAATTCTAATGAGAAAATATATCCAGATTTAACAGGCTCAGGCCAAAAAAGTATCCTGCTCTGAGCATTGTTTCCAACTCAGGTTTTGACATGTTGGTTTTGGGATTTAGGATTTCGAAGATATCTGAGGTAAAATGGATGAATTTAGAAGAATATCTGTTGCACTGTTGATCTATATCATGGGTCGGCAACGTTCGGCATGCGGCTCACCAGGGTAAGCACCCTGGCGGGCCGGGCCAGTTTTATTTACCTGCTGACGCGGCAGGTTCGGCCGATCGCGGCCCCCACTGGCCGCGGTTCGCCGTCCCGGGCCAATGGGGGCGGCGAGAAGCAGCGCGGGCGAGCGATGTGCTGGCCGCGGCTTCCCGCCGCCCCCATTGGCCCGGGACGGCGAACCGCGGCCAGTGGGGGCCGCGATCGGCCGAACCTGCCGCGTCAGCAGGTAAATAAAACTGGCCCGGCCCGCCAGGGTGCTTACCCTGGCGAGCCGCGTGCCAACTTTGCCAACCCCTGATCTATATTGTCTGCTGAAGATCTTGGTGTTTCTATTTGTAAATACAACATTTTAAAAGTTACAGAATCACAGAATATCAGGGCTGGAAGGGGCTTCAAGTGGTCATCTAGTCCAACCCCCTGGTCATAGCAGGACCAATCCCCAACTAAATCATCCCAGCCAGGACTTTGTCACGCCTGACCTTAAAAAATCTCTAAGGAAGGAGATTCCACCACCTCCCTAGGTAACCCATTCCAGTGCTTCACCACCCTCCTTGTGAAAAAGTTTTTCCTAATATCCAACCTAAACCTCCCCCACTGCAACTTGAGCCCATTACTCCTTGTTCTGTCATCTGGTACCACTGAGAACAGTCTAGATCCATCCTCTTTCGAACCCCCTTTCAGGTAGTTGAAAGCAGCTATCAAATCTCCCCTCATTCTTCTCTTCTGCAGACAAAATAATCCCAATTCCCTCAGCATCTCCTCATAAGTCATGTGCTCCAGCCCCCTAATCATCTTTGTTGACCTCTGCTGGACTCTTTCCAATTTTTCCACATCCTTCTTGTAGTGTGCAGCCCAAAACTGGACACAGTACTCCAGATGAGGCGTCACCAATGCCGAATAGAGGGGAATGATCACATCCCTCAATCTGCTAGCAATGCTCCTACTTATACAGCCCAAAATGCTGTTAGCCTTCTTGGCAACAAGGGCACACTGTTGACTCATATGCATATTCTCGTCCACTGTAACCCCTAGGTCCTTTTCTGCAGAACTGCTGACTAGCTACTCGGTCCCTAGTCTGTAGCAGTGCATGGGATTCTTCCGTCCTAAGTGCAGGACTCTGCACTTGTCTTTGTTGAACCTCATCAGGTTTCTTTTGGCCCAATCCTCTAATTTGTCTAAGTACCTCCGTATACTATCCCTACCTCCAGCATATCTACCACTCCTTCCAGTTTAGTGTCATCTGCAAACTTGCTGAGGGTGCAATCCATGCCATTCTCCAGATCATTAATGAAGATATTGAACAAAACAGGCCCCAGGACCAACCCTTGGGGCACTCCGCTTGATACTGGCTGCCAACTACACATGGAGGCATTGATCACTACCCATTGAGCCCGATGATCTAGCCAGCTTTCTATCCACCTTATAGTCCATTCATCCAGCCCATACTTCTTTAACTTGTTGGCAAGAATACTGTGGGAGACCGAATCAAAAGCTTTGATAAAGTCAAGGAATAACATGTCCACTGCTTTCCCCTCATCCACAGAGCCAGTTATCTCATCATAGAAGGCAATTAGGTTAGTCAGACATGACTTGCCCTTGGTGAATCCATGCTGACTGTTCCTGATCACTTTCCTCTCCTCTAAGTGCTTCAGAATTGATTCCTTGAGGACCTGCTCCATGATTTTTCCAGGGACTGAGGTGAGGCTGACTGGCCTGTAGTTCCCCGGATCCTCCTTCTTCCCTTCTTTAAAGATGGGCACTACATTAGCCTTTTTCCAGTCATCCGGGACCTCCCCCAGTCGCCATGAGTTTTCAAAGATAATGGCCAATGGCTCTGCAATCACATCTGCCAACTCCTTTAGCATGTGCTCATCCAGCTTTTCTAAATAGCCCGGAACAACTTCTTTCTCCACAGAGGGCTTCACCTCCTCCCCATACTGTGCTGCCCAGTGCAGTAGCCTGGGAGCTGACCTTGTTCGTGAAGACAGAGGCAAAAAAAGCATTGAGTACATTAGCTTTTTCCACATCCTCTGTCACTCCTCATTCAGTAAGGGGCCCATACTTTCTTTGACTTTCTTCTTGTTGCTAACATACCTGAAGAAAACCTTCTTGTTGCTCTTAACATCCCTTGCTAGCTGCAACTCCAAGTGTGATTTGGCCTTCCTGATTTCACTCCTGCATGCCTGAGCAATATTTTTATACTCCTCCCCGGTTATTTGTCCAATCTTCCACTTCTTGTAAGCTTCTTTTTTGTATTTGAGATCAGCAAGGATTTCACTGTTAAGCCAAGCTGGTCGCCTGCCATATTTACTATTCTTTCTACATATCTGGATGGTTTGTTCCTGCAACCTTAATAAAGATTCTTTAAAATACAGCCAGCTCTCCTGGACTCCTTTTCCCTTCATGTTATTCTCCCAGGGGATCCTGCCCATCAGTTCCCTGAGGGAGTCAAAGTCTGCTTTTCTGAAGTCCAGGGTCCGTATTCTGCTGCTCTCCTTTCTTCTTTGTGTCAGGATCCTGAACTCGACCATCTCATGGTCACTGTCTCCCAGGTTCCCATCCACTTTTGCTTCCCCTACCAATTCCTTCCGGTTTGTGAGCAGCAGACCTGAATTCCTGACCAGATATGTGAAATTTTGTGTTTAAAATCTAGAGGAAGCAGATTTGTACCTATAAATTGTGAGTGAGTTTAGAGTGATAGGTAATTATCAATATTCTCTTGTGGACACTCACAAATTATTGTGTGTAATTGGACTACAGCTGGAACTAACTATTTCAGTGTTTTTTCCCCTTCTATCATATTTGCTGATTTATTCTGCAATTACCGTCAACCCGGTTCAAAGTGAACATGTGTGCAAGTAATTTCAATATAATCCATTTACCCAAACTAGAGTGACTTTGGGCATGACTTATATTATTGCTAAAGCCTGGCAATAGGTTATTATTACTATTTATTATTACCAGCCCTAATCATGACCAGTGCTAGGCACTATACAAATACAGAACAAAAAGCGTGTACCTGCCCGAAGTGGCTCTCAATTCACGTGTAAGAGAAGAGACAACAGATGGATAGTCAGACAATGAAACAATATTGGTCAGCATGATAGACACTGGTCTCTGCACACTAGCAGCTTTGCTGTTGTAAAGTTTTATGTAGCATTACAGTATAGGACAGATTTGAGGAGGGATTTGAAGATGGATAATGAGATAGCTTTATAGATGGACACAGGTAATGCTTCCAAAGCATATGGGGCAGCTTGGAAGAAAGTACAAAGGTGCTTATTTGAAAATGTCATAGGGGGAAGTGCTGGCATCATGGGCTCATTGGAGGTGAGCGTAGTCAGCTCGATAGCGAACAATAGCGAGATAATAAGAAGGATGGAGATTGACTATGAAGGCCCTTGAAAAATAATACAAGCAGCTTGTGTTTGAGCAATAAAGAAGGGGGAGCCAGTAAAGGGATTAAAATAAGTGCTGTGTCTAGATTTTTCTAGACTCATTTTTTTGCAACTCCTGTCCCCCAAAATGTCCTGGACCCCTTCCTGTCTCTCTTTGGCTTACCTTCCTCCTCTGACATGTTCCCTCACACAGGAAACTATCTACACCAATACTGAACAAACATTTAGTAAGATGGGCTTTACCTGCTGAGTCTATCAGTCCAATCTTAACTTATAGAGCTGGGTTGAAGGTCTCTCCTACAGTAGGTTCTGGCTCCTTTATTTCCTGGCTGAGAAATGACTCAGCAAATAGGGTCTCTCTTCTTGTGAAGGGGAACCGTGTGTGCCAGGATGAGGCTCACCTCTATGTGCTTCTCCCACTATTTCTGCAACCAGGATGGCTGTCCCTCATTCTCTCACAAAGATTTCTTCTAGGGCTGACTCCCAGAACCTCCTGATTGGCTTTCCTCCTCTTTTCTTCCCTCCACCTTGCCCACACTCCAGATGCTCTTTTCACAAAAGGAGGGGAGTGGTCAGACATCAGGGGGCCCGTGATACTTTGGCTGTCCATTTGCAGCCTCTGATCCCAGTCCCATCATGCCGAGAGATCAAGAAGCTTCCAACTAACACTTTATTTGTAGTCTTCTCTTCGTCAGAGTCTCTCAGTGAGAGAGGAAGCCAGGTGGCTATGTAAGAAAAATATAAATTGTTTTCCAGTGTAATCAAACAGCTCAACTGTAGGATGTTCCTTTTCCTCCTTCTACCACATTTAGAGTGTTTTATAAAGAATACAGTGACTGTATAAAGCCAACAGGTCAGCAATATATTTCAATTTGCCAGAGAGTATTTTGTGATTTTTAAAACTGCAATCCTACGCCTTTCTGCCTAAGTGAGTAGTGACTGAGTGGAGCACAAAATCAAGGCATATATTTTCAGGGTGCTAAAATGAAATCACATTATTTAATAATGCAATCCCTAAATGGAGCCCCTAATTTTTTTTGGGGGGGGGAACCAAAGCCCCTCAAAGGCTCCAGTTGCTATAGCCCATGCTATATGTTGTACTGTAGTAGTCAGATAAAGTATTAATGCAACAGCATAATATAATAATGTTTTTATGAAACAAACTAATTATAATGGTCCCCTATCCAGCAAAGCACTTAAACATGTGAGTAGATCCTTTGAAGTCAACTGAAATCAATGGGACTACTCAAGGAATTAAAGTCAAGTATGGGTTTAAGTGTTTTGCTGGATCAGGGCTATAAGGAATAAGGTGAAGAAAGAGAAAAGAGTAAAGGGTGAGAAAGAGGGATGAGGGAATCATTTAGAAAAGTTACATTCCTTCATCAAAGTCTGTAGCATTATCATGAATCCAATGACATCTGAGAACACTATATGAGCTAGATCCCAGCTGCTGTAAATCAGCATAGCTCTGACTTCAGTTCAGCTATGGTAATTTATGTTAGCTGAGGATCTTGCTCTGCATTGTCAGTCTAAAGTTACTATCATTCTATCTCTATCCAAAGCAACTCTTTCACATGTGTGTTAAATATAAGCAGGTTAGTTATAGTGCATCTTTCCAATTAGATGAGAAGATCTTCTGTGCACCTGTTCATAAGATATCCATCAACCTTTTTATGGATAGCCTATCTCTGATGGAAAATCAGGTGGTTTTATTATCTTGAGAGTATCATAACTGGTAGAGCCCCTTTGTTATGTATACTTATTCCTCTTTTCCTTTTCATATCTTTAAATGAATAATTTAAAAATTCTAACAAAGAAGTGATTTTTTTGGTATTAAAATCTAAAGAACCTTTAGGAAAGTGGCTATATGTGAAGCAAAATTCTCCTGCAGGCAACTATGAAGTATCAGGTGCAATTGGGCAGCTCAGATGATTCTGAAAGTATTTATTTATCCTTTTTCATTTCATGTGTTGTTTGTTTGTTTTTGAAATATGAGATTTGTAGATTCCAAGGCCAGAAGGGACTACTGTGATCATCTAATCTGACCTCCTGTATAACACAGTCCATAGAACTTCCCCAAAATAATTCTTAGAGCATGTATTTTAGAAAAAAACATCCAATCTTGATTTAAAAATTGTCAGTGATGGCAAATCCACCATGACCCTTGGTAAATTGTTCCAATGGTTAATTACTCAGCATTAAAAATTTAGGCCTTATTTCCAGTCTGAATTTGTCTAGTTTCAATTTCCAGCCATTAGATCACGTTACACCTTTCTCTGCTAGATTGAAGAGCCATAATTAAATATTTTTTCCCTATGTAGATACTTATAGACTGTAATCGAGTCGCCCCTTAATCTTTTTTTTATTAAACTAAATAGATGGAGCTCTCCGAGTCTATCACTACAAGGCAGGTTTTGTAATCCTTTAATCATTCTCATGGCTCTTCTCTTAACCCTCTCCAATTTATCACCATCTTTCTAGCAACTGAACTATTAAATTATTATTCTCCTCCTTTTCATCAACTCAGATCATTTTAAAGAGTCTAATGACGTGAAATGAAGTTTAGAAATAAAATTTTTGTCTACATTAAGAAATTTGCCATTAACGGTAACTTTTGTCTACACTAGGAATATTTTGCAAACAAACATTTCCTCTTGCTATTTATACTGAGTCAGTTCCTTTATACTAGCACCATCTGATTCCTAAGATAAACAAATATTGATAGAAGCATGATTCTGAGATATCCTACAAGTATAGGATATAGAAGCTGGGTAATTTAAGGATGTTTTATAACATTTGTCACAGATTCCATATTAGACCTTTCATTGGCTAATTGGCTGAGCACTGACAGATCTGCTGGCACTTTGTATGTAAGAACCATACATTCAAATTCATAACTATTTGAAGACTTATCTTTCCTCATGAGATTCTATTCCTGAAATAAATTCTAAAATTCATCCTAAATCTTGCTATGAAGATTTTATTGTTTTGAAGTCAAACGAGAATTTAAAATATGTTTGTGAAAAATAGGAGCCTTCATGTAGTCAAACAGACCATTTGTTTTGTTTGGACTTATGCAGCATCAAGGGAGTAATAGTAAGAAAGACTGCAGTGTGTAGAGACAAAGCACAAACCTCACTTTCTAGATATAATCAAAGGCTTATTCCACTCCCTTTCTTTTGTGGAGAAGCTTCTATATTTGGCCTTTGTAAAGCAGTCTCCTGGATTATACTGTATGCCTTAGCACTACAACATCTGGCCTTCAGCAGTGATGTCATGTGGCAGATTAATTCTTCAGGAGGTGGTGCAGTAATTCTTCCATATGGTGTACTTGTTTATATCATTTTAGTCCCAAAAGGCCAGGACTAATTCTAAGGCCAAGGAATATACCACAAATTGGCAATTGTCTTGAAATTCTGCTTCAGTCTATCAGGGAACTGTCCTTGTTTGAGTCGGGTGTGACTTAGTTATTCTTGTTAAAAGGTTTGCCTGACATTAATATTTATATCATTTTTATTTCATTCTTTATATCACTACACGGGCAAAGCTAACAAATTTAAGACAAAGGTACTAATCTATACAATAATTAATTATACTTTTATGTATCTGTCACCACCTACGGAAGACCATGGTAACATAACTCAATAGTTCTAGACTGGCTTCAGTATTTACAGAAAATAAATTTCTACATAGGAACATATTATTCTATTTCGAGTAGAGCCAACTGATGGTAAGGTACAGACCATACTGATTAGACTGGGAAAAGGGAGGGAAAAGGGTAATGTTAGATACACCCTTCATATAGCTATCTAAATTATTGAGGAGATTATTTTTGTACCCTGTTGGTGAAGGAAAGAATGCTGCAGTGTGATATTATTTTTATATCATGATATCAATATTCTATCAAATAATCAGAATTTTATTGTGTCAGACCAATTTTTCCATCTAGCCCAGGATCCTGTCTTATCTTTCCCTTTCCTAATGGTTCCTAACATTCTGTTAGCTTTTTTGACTGTGGCTGCACATTGAGCAGATGTTTTCAGAGAACTATGCATGATGACACCAAGATCTTTCTTAAGTGGTAACAGCTCATTTGGACCCCATCATTTTCTATGCAAAGTTGGGATTGTTTTCCAATATGCATTACTTTGCATTTATCAACACTGAATTCCATCCGCCATTTTGCTGTCTAGTCACCCAGTTTTATGAAATCCCTTTGTAACTCTTCACAGTCAGCTTTGGACTTAAAACTATCTTGAGAAATCTTTTTATCATCTTCAAACTTTGCCTCTGTATGCCCCTTTTTCCAGATAATTCATTAATATGTTGAACAGCACTGGTTTCAGTACAGATCCTCTAATTTCCTCTCGCCCCTGTGAAAACTGACCATTTATTCCTACCCCTTGGTTCCTATCTTTTAACCGGTTACTGATCCACGAGAGCACCTTCCTTCTTATCCCATAACTGCCTACTTTGCTTAAGAGCCTTTGGTGAGGGACTTAGACTTTCAGAAAGCCTTTGACAAAGTACACTATATCCACTGGATCACCCTTGTACACATGTTTGTTGACACCCTCAAAGAACTCTAACAGATTGATTAGGCATGATTTCCCTTTAAAAAAAGCCATGTTGACTTTTCCCCAACTTATCACAATAATCTATGTGTCTGATAATTCTGTTATTTACCAAAGTTTCAACCAATTTGTGTGGCACTGAAGTTAGGTTAATTGGTCTGTAATTGCCAGGATCACCTCTGGAGCCTTTTTAAAAAATCAGTGTTACATTAGCTATCTGACAGTCATCATATACAGAAGCTGATTTAAGTGATAAATTACATACCCCAGTTAGTAGTTCTACAATTTTGTATTTGAGTTCCTTCAGAACTCTTGGGTGAATACCATCTTGTCCGGTTGACTTATTACTGTTCAATTTATCAGTTTGTTCCAAAACCTCCTCTATTGCCATGTTAGTCTGGGACAGTTCCTCTGATTTGTTACCTAAAAGGATGGCTCAGGTGCGAGAATCTCCATCACATCACATTTAGCTTCTCCGCAATGGCCTTGTCTTCCTTGAGTGCTTCTTTAGCAGCTCAATCATCCAGTGCCCCACTTATTGTTTGGCAGACTTCCTGCTTCTATTGTACTTAAAAAAATCTGTTAGTTTTTGTGTTTTTTGTCTTTTAAAATTTATGACCCATTCATTCTGTGCCCTAATTACATTAAACATAATCCATTGACAGAACAGATGTCACAAGAAAAGTGATGAACAGAAACTATATTAATGGGATATTGTGAATGCTTTCCATGTAGAAGCAATTTCTACATGTAGTTCTGGAAACTTTTCAAACTTTTAGTTCTGTGTATATAAGTCAAGTGGTAGCTGGAGATAGGAATGTCTGTTGGTGCCAATTATATTTACTTTTATTTTTCTATTGGGTTTTACTCATTGATGTAAACTATACAGATAGGAAATGTATCTCTAATAGTTTTTGTGGGGAGGGATTGGAAAAGCAACCATAGTAAACATATATGACTTTAGATTCATTTTTGACTGCCAGAATTTCTGCTATGGACAGAAGAGGTGATAGAATTAAAATATTGGGTACCCACATGCCTTTTGTGCCTATTTTAACATTTTTTATTCCTCAGGCTGGCTTGTGACTACTGCCTTTTGAGAGCTTTTATTTTTCTTTGTTATTAATTCATTTTCTCAGAATGTAGCCTCCTTTTGCAAGCCTCAAAGCATTTTCAAGCTATAAACATTAGAGAAAGGAGCCCCTGCCAACCAACAAAATGCAGCCATCACTGGGGTGAAATATCACAGACATTAAAATGATGCTGTAGAAATGGCAAGAATCTGGGAATTTCATCACATCGTCAGCCAATACCTGATGGTCTGATATCATTGTGAAAGCACCACTTTTAAAAGCAGGGTATCTGGGTTTGACAAAAACAAAATGATATGTTAGGTAGGAACAATATATATATTTTAGCAGGTAGTGTAATTCAGTCTGTATATCCATACTGAATCAAAATATGTGGCCATTTTTTAAAAATAAGCATATAAATTGAAGTCAAAGTTAATAAAGAACCAGATTTTTTCTCTGATACAGAAGAGGGATAGAGGCCACCAGGGAGCCTGTTATGAATCCCTGATCCTTTTGGCTAATCTGTACTCTCTCTGGCTCTGGCCCTTGTCTCAACACAGTGTAGAACAGCCTAACAGCTGATTTAATCTACACCATGTGGCAGTGGTCCCCAAGGGACTGCCCACCAGCTGGGTATTCTTGGTGCTCTTGTCATGACCCCTTCCTGCTCTTCCCCACCACTAAGATGGACATATGTAGGAATCCCACTAGTTGGATTCTCAGAATACAGAATTCCATTAACATTCTCTTACCGAATACATTTGAATCCAACCAGGGAACACAGTAATGTTCCCCACTGGCATTTTTTTGCTGTATTACTTACTTACATGAATCATCAAATTTCACATCACTTACAGGTAACTAACCAATACAGAATTTTCAGACAGTGAATATTTTAAATTTAACTGTTCAACCATGATCTGCAAAACAAGACCTATTCCCTACAGAAATTCATAAATAGTTTTGAATTTCAAATACATCTGAGAATTTTATAATCTATTCAGGAACAGAGGGAGGGAGGCAAAACTCACCAAATGGTTTTATTGCTTACTTCTGATATTTACAATTCAAAGCACGAATCTATTGGTAACAATTGAACATGGCCTGTGGTGTATAGTGGAGGGAAAATGCACAAATCATGAAACTGGAACACAAAATCCTTTCTAAATCTAGGATGTGCAAAACTGCATGCACATGTAAGCAAACCTGACTGGAGGGCTTCAAAAGCAGGAAAGGATTTCTAGATTTTATAATCCTTGTGGATTAAGTTAGAATTTGCCTGAATGTAGAGAGTATAGTCCCTAGCTCAAAAAATCACTTCTTAATGGGATTATATCGCTATCTAATAGTGTCAGGTCATAAAATGGTCTAAAGTTTCAAGTCAGATCTTGTCCTTGATCAGACTCTATTGCTGTGAAAGCTGAGTGATGGTTAAAATACCGTTTAAGGGGATTCAGCTAAATAGTTTCCTCTTAGTAATATCCCTGCCACAAATTGCCATCTGGTAAGTGGTCGTGCGATTATGGGGTGGGTCGGGATCCATTCTTCTGTTCAGAGACTAGAGAAGAGGATGTGAACAGAAAGTTCATGCACTGGCTCTTCTGAAGCATACTACAGAACAGAATTCATCACTGTGCCAATGCTGACCTCAGCACAGAGAGTACGGGAGTGAGACAAAGGTGGCTTTATGCCAAGTTTGTGCTTCCTCTGTGTTAGGGCTGCCAGAGGCTACATGCCTTAGTGGTGAAATACCCCTGAGAGCAGAGTGTTTGGGGAGGAGATCCAGCAAAGCTCCCTTCACCACTCTTCTGAGGATCTTCAGGGGTCCCCTTCATTCCTCCCAGTTCTGAAGAGGCTTCTTTGGGACTTCACTTAAGCCCATCTGAGCCTTAGCAGTTCGTTTGTCCCTAACCAGGTTTGCACATTGGAGGCTGACTAGCCTATTTTGTCAGGAGTAGAGCTTGTAAACGTTTTCTACCAATGCTTTTTTGGGGTGAAAATTACAGCGTCAGGTTGACTGAAACATTTAACAAATTTGTGATGAATTTTGGTGTGTGGGGAGGAATTCTTTAAAAAGTCTAAACATTTCATTTTAACATATTCAAAAGAAAGTGTTTTGAGTTTTTGATTAGAAATGACTTTTTGTTTCAAAATTTACTCAATTTTATTTTAAATTGAAAAAGGGTCAATCTAAACTAAACAGATTGTTATGAATTGAATGAAGGTTGTTTTTTGTTTTGTATTGGTTTTGGTTTTTTTAACTTTTCAGTTTGCTGAACATTTTCAAATATTTCATTTTCAGGTCAACCCAAACCATTTTTTCCATATGTTGAGAATTGCCAGTGAACTGTAAAATCAGTTATTCACACAGCTTTGGTCAGAGGCCCGAGGAGCCAAATTTGGTTGAACAGGGGCTGACAAGCAAGTTTTGGCTCTATAGAAGGATGCAAAGCAGCTGGAGCAGACCTGAGAATCAGACTCAGTGACTTTCCTGAGGCACATTAAATAAATGTTTTCCTCTTCTCTTTTTCAGAGACCTGTATCTGTTACACAGCAGGAGGAGGGTTAATATTTGGTTTATATTGTGTTATTATCTTGTCCTTTTTTTTCATAAATATGAAGGGAAAGTAATTTTTTATAACACTAAAACTGTTAAAACCCCAAGTGGGTCATTCCAAGCAGGACTCTACCTGTATTCTGTGTGCACATAACTGCATGTTCATAGGCTAGGATCCGAAATTTGAAGATGCTGATATCTGCTAAAATTCTAGTACTTGCATGCACTTTTAAAATCATCTAGTGTGCATGTTCTCAAGTGTTAGAAACTGCACCCTCCAAACCTACTGACCCCATACATTGCCTACTGGATCAGTACTAAACTCATTATGTCCCCTCTCATAATATTAGGCGGTTGGGCTGGGATAATACCCAATGTACAAAGCATGTATCTATATTGAAGATCCCATGGTATCTTACACAAGGGCAATTGTGTTACCCATTATGTGCTGTCCAAATTCCAAGTTGGCCAGTTACATTCCTGGAACTGTTACCAGGTGGCAATGCAAAAAGTCATTCACAAAGTCCATTTTAATAGCATCCACAAATTTGCTGTGACGGCATTGTGACAAATTTTATTCTGTGAATATCTGTACAAAAATTTTTGTTTACAGAAGACCAGAAAGAGAGAGAGAGAGCGCTGTGAATCTTTATTCATTCCTGAAGTATATGGTGGCCATCTTAAAGGATCTTTGTGGGTTTGGAAGTCATCCAGTCCAGGAGCAGAAATAGTGTAATGTAGCTTAAGTGGCCAATTATTCAGCACAAAAAGAAAATTATGAACAGTGGTTACTTGAATCAATAGACACATTAAACTCTTTGTGAATGACTGCACTGCACTTTAAGTGGTTGGGTGGGGGGGTGTTGTCTGGTTTTCCGGGGGAGGGGGAATAGCACTTTCCGGGTGGGGGGTAGGAGAGAGGCTCAGAAGCTGCTGCAAAAGTGGAAGTGGGTCAGTGTGACAACGCTGACTCATCCCCAGGGAACAGAAGGGCTGGGGAGTTGAAAAAGGGCAAGCCCGGTGGGAGAAGCCCTTTTCCCTGAATCAAGCTGAGTAGCACCCATCCACCCTCCCTTCCCTTGGGGTGGCAAAAGACCAGGTTTGATCAGGACCTGCTATGGACATTGCTCCTTTCTAAGGGGTCTGGGAAGGAATTTTTTCCTCACCACCAGATTGACCTAGGTGGTGTGTGGTTGCCTTCTCCACAGCAGGTTCAGGGAGGGCTTTATTATAGTGAGTAGGGAAGGGAGTTAGGCTGTGGTATCATGTCATTAAATACGTGAGGGGCAGATGTCCAAGGCAGGTACTCCATAGGGAAGGGTTACAGTAACCAGATAAATGGCTTGATAAGTTACTTAAAAAGGAGTAAAGAAGCAGAATGTGGTGGGTGTTTGGAGCTCCTATGACTAGTATGGCAGAGAGTTAATCCCCCCTTCTTTTATAGCCCACCTCAACCCTCATTCGGGGGAAAGATGGTAAGGTCCCAGCAATGGGCTGGCTGGGGAACCTGGATGGAAGAAGAGGAGGGCTGGAGGAAGCCCCCCAGGGAGATATTGAATAAACATGGAGTTTCCTGCACTATACATTTATATGCCAGGTAGTCCCAGACATCTAATAATATAGTTGTGGCCTGATTAAAATCATATCAAGTGTCTCCTGTACTTCTTTCGGTATAGCTAGCTAATCACCTTGATAGATCCATGGTTGTATAAAACATTCACTGAACAATGAATACAGTTGTAAGTCAAAGTCTGTTCATAAATAATATGTGAACAGAGATAGCTAAATTGCTCAAATTAGTGGTTCATTGCAAATAGTTCTTCAGCTCCTCTGACCAGCAACCTTTTCCCTGCAGTTATAACTTATTAATTTCTCCATTTCCTGCCTAATAGCATAGCACTGCCTTTTAAACTGTTTTTGGGTTTCACTCCAGAGCAAACTTGATTTCAGTGATGAATAAAGTGATCTTTTGTGTATAATTAGTGTATTGATTTAAGTTTGTAAAGCACTTTGAGTTCTGTCTGGATGGAAGACAGTATAAATGTAAGATATTGTTGAGGGCATATTATTCTTTTGAAAATAATTATTCATTGTACTTAACCACATTTTTCTGCAAGAAGGAAAACAATTGGAAGGAAGGGCTTTCACTGCTTGGTCCAGAAGATAACACAACAGTTAGAGCAGTGGTGGGCAACCTGCAGCCCTCGGGCCGCATGCAGCCCATCAAGGTAATCTGCTGGCCATTTGTTTACATTTGCACGGCCGACCACAGCTACCAGTGGCCGCGGTTCGCCCTTCCCTGCCAATGGGAGTTGCAGGAAGCGGTGGCCTTTGAAAATGTAAACAGTCTGGCGGCCCACTAGCAGATTACCCTGACGGGCCGCAGGTTGCCCACCACTAAGTTAGAGGCTACAAATAGCATGAACATAGGCTAAGCAAGTGTATTCTGAATGCAATTAGAGAAGGTTAGTCTTGCGTTTAAGGCACCTGACTTGGATTCAAAAAGTTTGGGTTTAAGCCTTATGCCACAGGCTTCTTATGTGACCTTGGCATGTCACTTAATTTTATGTGTCTCAATTTCCCATTTGTAAAATGGGGATAATAAGTATTTATTTGTCTTTGTTATCTATTTATATTGTAAATTCTCCAAGGAAGGGGTCATCTCTTACTGCTTGTTTTTACAGTAACTACAGGGCTCTGATCTCAGCTGGGGCTTCTAGACACTATGTAATGCCAATAAACTAAATAATGAATATTAATAATTCAGACCAAAAGATGATTCTGGATGTTGAAGAAATTTGAATCTATCAATCAATCCTTTCCTCAGCGCACAGTGTATAGGATCACAGCAGGTATAGCTATATTTAGATCAAAATCAAGTTGGATTCACTTAATAAGTTTATGACATCATGATAAGAGTTGTTGTAAGCAGATATGCTACTTATAATCAAATCATCATTTCCTCTACCAAATTGGTAGCATTATTAACTGACACTTACAAGCAATCTTGATGATTAAATTAGCTGTGCTTCTCAAGTACATTATTTCCTGTCTTCTCCAGAGTACAAAAATCAAGCTAAAGTAACAGAAGTTTGGTACTTAGCACATCTGGACCAGGTGTCAGAAAATCAATGATCGAGAAAGAGGTCTTTCTCCTTTTCACTCTCTTCTTAAATACCTCCTTCCTTTGTACTCTCTTCTCCTTTGCCTGTGTATCTAACTCTTAGGTGTCTTTCCTATTCTAATCCCTGGAAGCTGAGACAATCCTGATATTGGCAGCTAGTGACCCCTAATAAAAATGGGAAAGGGAAAAGCGTCCATGCAGATTCTATCAGGCTTCTCAGTATATTTTAATAATGTTGACTATACATTTGATACCAAAGATTCTTTGATTTGCCTGCAAGAACATGTGTTCATGCCTCAGAAAGGCCCCGGAGGATAATGCTGGGTAATTACCCATCATCTCCAAGGTGAACAAGTTCCATCACTTTCTGTTCAATATGTATTGGAAGCTATGAGGGAAGAATAAGAGGCACTTAGTGTTTCAGCTTCATCAATATACTCCTGATTTCAACTATATGACTCTATTTTGTCAAACCCAGATTATTTATTATTTATTAATTATTATCATTATTCTCATAACTATATAAGGATCCAAATGAAAATGACCTGGCTACAACTCAGCGTAGCTAGAACCTTCAGGGGTGGGTGTAATTTGTTTAATTTTTGACCAATGTGTGGTGTGACAAACTATTTGTGTGTGTACGCTGAACAGAGAACTTTAGTTGCTAAACTGGTAGATATTATGTATTTGTATAACAACGGAGACTAATCAGAGGTGGTAGGGAAACAGAGAAAGAAAGTTTGAGGGCAGAGAATCAAACTCAAAATTTCATCTGTAAATACTTCATTGTCTTTGGGATTTTTTTTTGTATTTCTATTGTTTACTAATTTCTTGTTTTGTTTTCTTTGTCTCAGGACTATTATTTCCCTTATTGGAATATTTAACAATAATATTTCAGAATAAAAATTGTTGAAAAAGTCATAGCGAAGTTTTTTTCATCATAGCCAGATTCTGTTGTACAATTCAAACAAAACTACCGTTGACTTCAATGGATGTTCTGCCCAATTTATGACTGCAGAATACACCCCATAATTTCTTATTTCAGCAGTCCTAAAACAGTAGTAATACCATTTTAAACAATTCTGCTACATTAACTGGAAACATAATATTTTTGTTCAAATTTCCACAGAGATATTGTCCTTCATTGTTCTTTTTGTAGCTCAAATTCAATTTTTAGATTATGTTTATAACAATCTGGTGTATTCTTGGCACAAGCTGTCAAATACTTGTCACGCTGAAAAGCTGAAACTGCCAAACCTCTTATGTGGTTTTTTCCCCAAAAATGTTATCCCTAATTTTAGCACTGTTATTGTTGTCATCTTGCAATTAAACAGAGGGATATGCAGCATGGCCTGTAAATAAAGTATCTGTGATCTCCAAAAGGGCATTCCCTCCTACAGACTTCTATTTTAAAAGCTGCATGAATACCAAAGGTGTGTAAAAGTTATTCTAAGATATTATCCCACCTACAACATGTCAGTGTGGATTGGTAAAAAACAACAACCCTTTTTTAAATTATTCTGATCTATAGCAGGTGAGGGGAGGGAAAGGAGTCATTACATGTGTTGTTGTAGAATGTATAAGCTATGCAGACTTCTGAGTCAGGTAGAGGAGAAAAAAAGATAAAAGAATAGATACTTTTCAGTCCACAGCTTCTCCATAATATTTGAATGAGTTGTTATATTGTCAAGTGCCAGACAGCCAGTGACTTATCTGAGGGATTAGATCATTTATTGCAAATTAAGTTATTTCTATCGTATTCCAACTCAGGAATCCTTCCATGTCTTTTTTTTCTCAACAATAATTTAATAAATGAGCAGATACGGATGTCATGTCCTTGTGTGGTTAGTTGGAACTCCTAGTGCATCTTACTTGCACAATAACCTTTTGAGTAACTCACTAGAAGATCTGTGTGCATATAAGTGACAGGAATTTAGCTGTGCCTCACTGACGTGAAATTCAGCAGAAAATCAGAATAGTGACATGGTTAGAGAAATTGCTTGAGTCAAGATGGAACATATGCACAAATGCAAGAAATATCATTGGGTAAGCGTCTCTGGTCCGATCAAGCTGTGCAAATCACAGGACAGAGAGTAGAGGAAGCTTAAGCCACCTTTGTGGCCCTTGATCATGGGGCCAGCTGTGGGTTGATCTGGCCCCCAGACTACATGAGAGCAGTCTAAAGGCTTCTGTAAGTTACACCTGGCTCACTTTGGCCCCAAGAATAGAAAGAGCACAGTGCACTCCAACAAATAAGTTTGTAGATTTATGTGTGAGTATGCAATAGACATACACAATGCTGAGTTGTATATGCAACTGGGAATTGTACACCCATAGGTAATTAAAATTTTCTGCCTTTATGTTCTTTTGGCCAAGTGTGCATCACTATTCCTTTTTTCTTTGAAAGATAGAGTTGTAGCCTCTGTGTAAGTTTATTCTCACTCTCACAGTGGGGAGGGGAAAAAACATTCTTCCTTTCAGACAATTTTCCAGTAGCAAATAATTATTCTTGGAACTGCCCTGTGGTTACTGATCCGTGTGATGTGCAAAGTACTCAGGACTAATGTTTTGTTTTCAGGTTCTTCCAGAGTTGGCTGATGCTGGGCAAGAAGTAGCATAATCTCTTGCATTACTATCTCAAGTCCTTGCCAATCAATATAGAAGCAGTGGCAATTGACTCTGTAGGGGGAACCAGATGGCTGGCTTTTTTTGATTGAAAGGAAGATTGTAGTAATGAGATAGACATAAGCAGTGGGGGGGGGGGGGGAGAAGAGAAGGCAGGATCTTTTAAACGGGCATTAGATGGTCCCTCCCAGAAAAATAACAAATATTCTCCCTATGTCATTAGCAATAAGAGAGACAGAATTGTAATACAGAGATCTTTATTGAGCATGCAACAGAGGCGATTATTACACACAGAAAGGCATGTTTTGTCTGGTATCAACCTGGCCCTCTGTTTGCATTCCTGAGCCCTTGTGTCACACCAAATTAGGTCCCTCCTAAAATCTGACTCTCTCTCTCTCTCCATTTCTGCTCATCATACTTCTCTTACTGTGCAGCATTCAGATGTTTTTTATTCTTTTCTTTCCCTCAAACTCTGCCTCTTTAAGAGCTAGGAACTCATTTCCTCTCACTTCTGCAATGATAACCCTCTAAAGAGCTGGGAGTAGCACTGTCCATACCAGGAGCTATAAGCACATTAGTGGAGTTAGAGATAAACTTAAGTTGAAAATTTGGATCCAGATCTGAACCTCCAAAACATTGAGGAATCTTTGTTTCTAACTTCAGGCCATTAGAAAGATGTACATGTAAGATCCTCCATTCTACTTTTATGATGTAGCACTATTTATACAACAAGTAAGGCAGTCTATGGTACTTATATGGCCTCCATTACAATAGTATCTAAGCAATTCATAATCAGTCTTTAATGTACACAACACTCCATAATATCCCTGTGAATTACTATTACCCACATTTTACAGATGGGAAACTGAGGTATAAAGATTCTAAATGACTTGCCTAAAGTCACACAAGAAGTCAGTGGCAAAGCAGGAAGTAGAACCCAGGTGTCTCAAGTTCTGAGCTAGTGCCCTAACCATTGGACCACAATTCTTTCCCCTTAAAGTCTTAGCAACATCATTGTCACCACAGAGGGAGGTATTATGCTAACATGAAAGAAAACTGCTGCCTGCTACTTACTGGTGGGTACAGCTGCAATGTTTTAATCTTAGCCTTGTTCAGATCTGTTTGGGTTTTTTTGAGGGGGGAGAGGAGATGGCAGGGTGGTCTCTTCTAACCAACAGCAGCAGCACTATCATCCCCTACTAGAGGGCATGCCTATGTAGCTTTGGCTGCAACAGTAGTCTTTCATTGGAACTTGTATTTTGGTTGTATTTGTACATACTGTGGTAAATTGAGCCCTGTTCTCTACCTAATAGATTACAGAACTGAAGGGAAAGAGGTGGAGGGATTATAATGAACTGAATCAAATATGTGTGTCATATCTTTGCAAAAAAAAAAAAAGTAACATAAAAAACTTGCAGTGCTGCAGACTCCAATGAAAATAGAGTAGGCGTAGGGGAAAATGGGTTGTTTCAAAATTAATTAAAGGGCACAGGGCATAATGGAAAACTGTACAATATTTGATAGCAATATGATAACATATATTCCAATACTGTGCCTAAGGATAACAGGGAGGTAACATTCATTAGGCATATGATTAATGAGAAACTTCTGACTGGCTGGTGGATTTAGTGTAGAAGAGGAAAAAGGTATTAAAGCCCTTTTGGAAATGGGGGCGAGGGAGAAGAGAACCTGGAAATGCCTTGTCCAAATCATGTATTATTTCACCCAACTGCCATATTTGTATTCTGCGACTGGTCTCAATAAAGTACTTACTACCAAATTCTGGTATTTAGTATGATATTTAATTTATAACTGTGATTGACTTCTGGAAAATCAAACAAGCATTTGATTGATTTATTAATGTCTACAGATGCAATAATCATCATCAGTGGTTTTAATTAAGGTTCCCCTTCAGCAACTATAGATACCACATAGGTGACCTTGATGACAGAACATTCAACAATAATAAATAACAGACATCCAGAAGATTATTTTGATTTCTGCCTCTGCTGATTTGTTCATTCCAATTGCAAAACTTGGTTGAATGGATGAAAGGATTTGATTTAGTTGGCGATTCGTCCTGGGGGTTGGACTAGATGACAGGGGGTTGGACTAGATGACCTCCTGAGGTCCCTTCCAACCCTGAGATTCATTGAGTCTATGAAAGCCATCTAGGCACTGAGAAATTCTTTGAATTTTAATCCACTTTACTTAAACTTTTAAATTGGGGTTTGGTTTCCTTTGGGGCTTATCACTTTGGAGTCCAAAAAGACATCTGTGGTGATTATTTATTTTCATCTACACACAGTATGTATACTGGATTTTTTTCTCTCCTTTCTATTTTTGTTTCAGTTAACAAATGGAAAAATTATATGAAGAGGTGTTATTATTAATAACAATACATATTTATAGAGGAACCTACATGAGAATTATTCCAAGACACATTAGAGAAAACAGTTCACTGAGCTCAATTAAAAGGCCTGGGAAAACAAAATATCTTTAGCCTACCATGATGAATATAAATATGGAAAAAGATGCTCTCACCTCAATAATTGAAAATTCCTTAAATTTTGGGGTACAATAGATAATAACTCTAGAACCTGAGCTTTCTATTTAAGTATAGTTGATAACCCAATATGTCCCAAGTGGTTTAAATCAAATGTAAGACAAAAGTTCAGGAGGGTTAAGTCCTTGGAGAAATGTACAGATATACAGAGCTGCTGGAACAATTTTTATAGTGGGGGTGCTGAGAGCCATTGAACCAAACTGTAAATCCTGTATATGATGGAATCCATTTCAAGTTAGGGGGTGCAGCAGCACCACCAGCACCCCTAGTTCCAGCACCTATGCAGATATATGTAGGTTTTTTAAAAAGCCAACTTGAAATAATATGAGTCAGTTAAAATTGTGACAGAAGAACAGGAGTTGACCACTTTGTGTTAAGGATTAACTTGGTTCCGGTGGTTTCCATGCATGTTCATTTCTGGCTGTGAGCATTATGGGAGAGATTCTCTACACAGTTATAGTCCTGTTGAGCCAATTGGGTGGCACAAATGAGCCATGATCTGGCCACAAATGCCTACAAGAGAATTACCTTGTTTGTGGGGACTCCCCCTGGATATAAGCATGCTGGAGCTGGGACCTGTGCTGGAAGCCTGCTGTGGCATTTTTAAGTGAGGAGAGAGTGTCAGGAGTGGGAAGGGTGTGATGTAGGATTGACAAATCAAAACTATACGGTCTCAAGGTTCATTTAAGGCTCTAGAACAGAGGTGCAATTTAGTATAGGCCATTAGTTGCTCTAATTTGCATCAGGACTGGCCTTCAGCCTATTACTCATTAAATCAATTGGTAACTCACTCCAACATTACTCATGTTGTTTTGTGTTGCTGATTTGAAGTTTGGGGGCAAAGAGACTGTGTGGATACAGTGAAAAATGCATCTGTGCTGATGGTTACTTACATGCATAGAAGCATTTCTTAGCTCTCTTGAGGGTGTTTCCACTTTGCCTTACTTTAGCCCCTAGTTTTCTCTCAACATTCTCTCTATCATTTGCTCAGCTCAAAAAGTGGTTGTTCTTCCTGCCTACAACACAAGCTCAGCCTGGAATCAAGATGTGCTCTTTTTGCTTCTTTGATCACAGCTAGAGATACACCTGAGCAGGGCTCATCTGTAATCAGCCCCACTCGTCTGGAGTCAGAGGGCTCACCAATCATGCCTAATCTGTTTGATAACTTTGATAAAGAAGTAGTGGTGCAGAGATTTTAATGGGAGTTAAGCACCTATCCCATTTAGGCACTTTTAAAAATCCCAATAGGTGCTTATCTGCATCTTTAGGTACCTTAGTACCTTTGAAAATCAGGCCTGGGGTCAAGGAAACTAATGTCTGAAGAGTTATAATTTGTAGAAACATTTGCAGGAAAGGACAAAAGAAAGTAATCAAGACTCTGAGCAGGATATCGTTTGCCAGTGGTGGGGCAAAGGGTGCTCAAGTGCAGGAAAGGTAGTAAATCTCCAAGGGCTATAAAGGTCTGGCTGCAGAGGCAAATGTTTAGCCAATAGTTGCTTAGTAGCAGACATCTGCTTTGGGTTGTTTGGGGTTAAGGTATTTAGTAGTTTCTTGGGGTTTGCTTAGAAGTGTTAAATAAAGAGGAAGGGAAAAGTTCAGCTTTCAATTTACCTCATTATCCAGCCTTCATTAGTAGTAGTAGTCGTAGAAAAGCCAGGCTTAAAAAAGAAGCAGGAAGAGTTTAAAGGGACCTAGTTTTAAAATTATATGGAGGTTTTAACTGTTCTGCTGTCAGCAGGTCTTTTGTTTGACCTTCAGATCATAGCCTAGCTGTCACTCTCACTGGCATAAGCTGACTTCCCTAAAAAGGTATTTTTTCTGCCTTCTTTATGTTTTGTGTTTTTCTGTTCTGTGCAACTCATGTATTTCTTCCTTTTTGTTTCTTTGTTTGTGTAAAGAAGCTGTATACTATAAGCTCTTACTTGGCAGTTCATCATAGGATATCTTTGGTTAAGAGAAATTTAAGATTAGGGTGCCTGTTTTGAAGTTCAGTGTTAGTTTAATTTATTTTTAAAATACAGAAAATTGAGAATCAGGAAAACTAATGCATATAGTCAGGATCTACCTATTACCTCTAGCTACCCTCCCATACTTGCCTAAAACAGGCTCTACCAGCAGTGTGCAACCCTTCAAACACAAGAATTCATCATGCCATATTAATCTTACAGATCTGAGTAACCTTTTTGCTCATGAAGGCTTTTCACATATAAACTTTTAGAAGACTTCTATAGGCAACAGATCTAAGTATTACTATTTAAATATTGTATGAACATGTCTGCTGCTTTTAAATGATATGAAACATTTGAATGCAGTTTTGCAAAATAATCTCAAGTGCATTTGCTCTGAGACTAAAATTTTAACCCTTGTGGCAGGAGGTATTAGAAAAAACTTTAGCCCTGAATCCCAGAAATAAGTGAATATAGAAGTTTGATTTTTTTTTTAATTGGGAAGCACATTCATAATATTAAATTATGGCAAGATTAATTCCTAGGAGCAAGTATGAGCAAAAAACAATTGATTAAATGGAAATCACAAGTGCTTTCTAAAACTGAAAAATAAATCCAGTTATTTGATTAGATACATTTAGAAAATTCCATGCTGATACTTGACATTATTATATGTGGAAACCATTTATGGATTAGTATGGTGTAGCCTAACCCAATATGAAATCTATAATAGTTTTGATATGACTATTAGATCTGTCTGAAAGTTGGAAACTCCTTCCCATCTGCCCCGGCAATTCCTCAAGAAAAGTATCTCCAGTCTACATCTTGGGATTTCATACTCCCTAGACTTCAATTTGAGACAATTAATACTTTTTGTTTGACATTGCACCACGGGAAAGCACAAAAAAGTTTCTTCCCATGTGCCCTAGGGTGGAAATAGACCATCTTGGAGAGACATATTTCACATAGTGCACAGAGTCACATTCTTTTGATGATGGGGGAGAGGAAAGTGCTGGTGAGAAGAGAAGAGCAATAAGATGCTGCTGGCAGTTTGGAGATAATTTTGTCAGCGAAGAGAAATAGGGTTTGTGGTAGGATTATATGCAGAAAGGAGATTAGCCTTGGCACTGGGCTGTACAGTATGTACATAGAATATGGGAATCTAGACCTTTAATAGCAATCACATAGAAGTGTTGGCCCTGATCCTGATGCCTAGCCCCTATGCCTCTCTCAGAGATGATGAACAACATCAGGAGGGTATACTTTCAGTGCAAGGCAAAGAGGGTCAGAGTTACATATACTGCCTATCTCAGTCACACCAGGATCACTGCCCACTGTTGTAATGTGTAATCATAGATAAATCACTTTGCACACAGCCATAAGATTAAAAGGAACAAATAAAAGTGGAGTATCAAAGCAATGCAGTGGCTGAGTTACATATTTCCTAGTCTGCTCCCCTGCTGTTATATCTGCCCATAGTCTATATTGTAAAGCCAAGGCATTACTGAGTATGACCTGTGCAGATGTGAACAGGATTGGAAGTTTTTAGTAAAATAATATGGTCATGATAGAGGAGGAGCAGATAATCCAGCCCTCTCCTGGGGATGAAGCACCACAGATGTTTCAGATAAATAAAGTAGGCCATATGAGAAATATATACAATTATAATAATGAGAAACAAAAGGGAAAGTGGGGCCACTCAAATCCACCCATAGAAAGATGCTTTTTTTGTATAAAGTGTCAGCTGACTAGAACATTTGTTTAGGGAAGAACCAACAAACTGCAGAAAAGATATTTTTTAAATATGGATTTATGATGAATAAGAAGATGCAGCACTTTGTACTTTCCAAATTTTGCCTGCCTTTTTGTTTTCATAAACAAAGACCTTGATTCAGCAAAAATATGTAAGCCTGTTTCAGTTCATCTTTATTCAACAAAGCACTGAAGCAAATGTTTGTGTTTTTCTGAATCAGAGCCTCTTTAATTCCCTTTAAATAATTATCTCTCTACCATGAGGTCTGCAGGGTCAGTAAAAGAAGACAATCTCCAAATCTCAGCATTATCAAACAGAACTAACCTCAGCATTGGAAAGATAATGAATAAAATCATTATTGTGAGAATAGAGCTGATCAGACCATTTTCCTCTGAAGGAAATGCTAATGAAAAATGTGAAAATATGCAAAACATGTTAGCTGAGACTTTCAAGACTGCATAGAAGACTTAGAAACACAGTTTCCATTGAAATTAATAGGAAATCTGAAATTAATAAGTTGCTTAGCCAGCTTTGAATACCTTAGTGTTATGAAATATTTTTCATCTTCTGAGCATAGACCCCTTTATTTATGGTTTTATCATTCTTTTCCCCAATTTTTAAGGAATCTAGTAAATCCTCTCATTTAGTTAGTTTGGAAAAATCAATAAAAAGTTAATTACAAAAATAGATCAGCCATTGATTTAGGAAGTTTTGTCATACAGCATCTTAATACAAACTGTCATACACTAGAGATATTGCTGTTATAACTGGCTAACTTGAAGCTATCTAAATGTATGAACATCAAAGTCACTCAATAATTTGGCTGTCACTCTAAATGTAAAGTCATATGGATGAAACTAAAAATTCTTCCTTTGAAATCAATATCTTCTCTAGTCCCCTTTCCATTTGTGTGTGCACTTTCCAGTGTAACTTAATTGAGAGCATGTATCTCACCAAGACATGTTGAATTGTTTAACTTTCACTGCAACCAGCTTTTTAAAGTAGCACTTTTAAAGTAAATCTCTGTAACTATTTCAAATTTGTCTAATATCCGTACAAGATATGTTAAGCTTCATTAGAGCAGCATGTTTCCTGGAGTTGTAACTGTCAGTTATAGTGCAGGGGCTGGAGACAGGATTCCTGAGTTCTATTCCAGTTCTGGCACTGAAACATGGTCATTCTGGCATAGTCATTTAACTATTCTGTACTTCAATTTAGTTGTTATTCTGGCCACTTTATAGATATCTATCACAGGGGTGTTGTGAGGCAGAGTAAATTATAAAGCACATGAAGATCCTCCCATGAAAAGTGCTATATAAGTGCTCAGTGTCATTATTACTATCATTACAGTGGGAAGGCTAGCATCAACAGAAGGGTTAAAACATGATACAACTGCACGCTAAAACAGGTTAGAAAATTAAGGTCTAGATGGAGGCCATTAATGATAAGGCAGAATCAATGTAAAGGAAATACTTGCCTGAAATGGTTTTGAAGTGCTCTTTGCAATGCGTATTTGAAGAAACAGACTTAACTAATTTTATTACTATATCTATTGGAGTGGTATTTGTAAAGGGTTAGAATGAGAGTATTCCAATTATAAACAGCTTTAGGAAGATCTGATTAACTAAATTTTAGGCTTTTATATATTCACATCATTAAAGTGGCCTATTTTTAATAATTATAATTTAATAATTATTTTAGATTCAACCCCCTGACTAAACTGTACTTAACTAATTTTTGAAAAATCCATAATATCCTTTTTGTCATAACTTTAATAGTCTTAAAAGAGGAAGAAATAACATGCAGTGCAGAAATAAATTCAACAGCTTGTCAGAAGGAATGTGCAATGCTGTAGAGCAGGGGTCGGCAATGTTTGGCACGCGGCTCGCCAGGGTAAGCACCCTGGCGGGCCGGGCCAGTTTATTTACCTGCTGACGCGGCAGGTTCGGCCGATCGCGGCCACCACTGGCCGCGGTTCGCCGTCCCGGGCCAATGGGGGCGGCGAGAAGCAGTGCGGGCGAAAAAGGAGAATTTACCCTCACTAAAGTGTGATGCACGTACTCTCTTTTTGAAACACAGAAGCAGCAATATTTTAGAAGATCCTACAAGGGCTGAAATATTGAAATCTAGATTCCTATATGCTTTATCTGTAAAACATGCTTGCTTACCTTTTTGTGCATGCATTGTTAAATATATTTTGTTTTTTGGTCATTTACTATGGTGTACCAATGTTCATCATATAACTCTGCCTTTCTCTCATCACACACATAGTACCCTAAAAGAGCTCTATTTAACCGAAAAGTGCCTCCACAGCAACTCAGCTGTAAGGGCCTAATGAGTCTCTCAAAGTCTGCAGACACAGGCACCACTTGTTATTCCAAGGGAATATTCCCCTTTGCGACTTTGAAATTCTGGTTTGGGCCATATGTAGTCACTCTAAGGGCACGTCTTCACTACCCACCGGATTGGTGAGTAGCGATCGATCTATCGGGGATCTATCCCTGATCGCTCTGCCGTCGACTCCGAAACTCCACCGCAGTGGAGTCGACGGGGAAGCAGCAGTGGTCGACTCGCCGCCGTCCTCACAGCCAGATAAGTCGACCTAAAATACGCAAATTGCGTATCTTAGGTCGACCCCCGCCCCCTGTAGTGTAGACCTAGCCTAAATCTGCCTCCTCCTTTCTGCCAACTTGCCACATGTGGCAGTCATGGTAGAGGCCTGACTTTTGAGAATACACTGGACTCACATCTTTAAAGTGGAGGGTAGATATTTCCCTGATAGCCTGGGGAGTTTCTTTTTAAAATGGGCTGATGCGTCTATTGTACATCTGAAGTTGTCAGTCACAGAGAAGAATTGTATTTCCCCCACATGGTAAGGAAGAGAAGGGAGCCCATATTTTAATAGGGTGAAGTTTCCTAGCAGTTGCTAGGATATTGGTGCTACCACTGAAAATTCAGCCAAGTGGTTGCAAGAGCAGCTCTTCCCTCAATTGCCCTATCCATCTGTAATGATTCTGTGGCTGCACAGCCTTCATGGGGAACAGCAAGGATAGAACTGCTGCAAAAATGCATCCATTCCTATGTGAGTTAAAAGAGAATCTCTGGTAATCGTAGTTATATTAGGGCAGCCCTCTGACCACTAATGACATGACAACATGCATTGTGCAGGCCCAAGATTCCATCTAGTACTGGCATACATGCGAACTAGCCAGTATGTTACAGAGCAATTAGGGGAGAGCCATTTATTCAAAACTCTGCATAGTTCCACAGGGTAGAAAGAAGCACGTTGAGAATCCAAAATAACATGCCAGATGTGTGGACTTCATATAGACCCCATTCTCACTGGATAGGGAATCACATTAAGTATCCACTGAAGGAACCTGTTTACATCAATTTTAAATAGGGTAACAAGTAACAGTTTAGCTGGATCCTGTGAATGGGGCCAAAGCACTTGAGAACTGTGTATTAATATCAGAATAGACAAAGAATATTTTTTTTTAAAGTGGCAGACATTTAGGAGTCTAAGTCTCATTACTTAGACTTCTATGTCATTTAGGTGCTTTTAAAAATGTTACCAGGGACTTCAGTGAAACAAAATTTAAACACAAGAATGCTCATTTTGAAGGCCATGGTAGATGAGTGCCCTTCATGAGTTGCCAAGTCTCTGGGAGTTCTGTATTTTCTAGATGGAGTTCTTTCTTATTTTAGTGTTATGTGGTAGCAAAGGCACTATGGTGCTAATGGCATCCCTAAGTCTTAATGTGATTTATAACCAATACTGCCTCAATATGCTTCTGACAGAAAACAACTTGCACAGTTACCAATTCTCTTTAACTTCCTGGTAGGGGCCATGGAAGTCTCTTAAGAGGCACACTCCAAAGCTTTTCAAACCTTGGGACCTATGAACTTCTGAAGCTCAGTTCTGATATAGAAATATGCAAATCTGGTTTGAATGAAACTCTGAAAGGCTTGTATAGCTTCACTTCTACTTGTATCACCATGACCTGCAGTATTGTTAATGATTGTTTGTTTCATGCTATCTGCTAAGTGGCCTAACCACTCCTAATTGTCTACTAAACTGTTTTTTTCATAGAATTTGGCTTCTTCTACTGAATATGTCTTTCATCATCCTGTAGCCAAACTGCTTGTTTATCCCTAAGAACAAGCACACCAGTCTCCTGTCCACTTTGGGCTGAGAGTATTTATTAGACATTTATTATACTTTGATAAATCAAAGAAGTAAATACAATTGTTTGAATGCCCCAGTTACTGGACATTCTTACTTCCATGGCACTTAGTGTTTTACAATGACACTACACTATATTGCACAGTAAGGCTTGTCAGAGAATAGTCCTGATTACAGAAATGACTTGGCTATTCTTTTAACTTGTCTCACAAGATATGATCTCTCATTAGAATAGCCTTTGTGAAACATTAATTTAATTAATGAAAATGGTGACACTGAAAAATATTATCAGGCATAAAATTACCCTGGATTTTCAAAGGAATAGTACCAGACAGAAAAATATCATGTAGGCAATCCACATTCTTCATAACTTGTCATGCAAGAAATGATGATCATATTAAGTTGGATTACATGAATAATTTATTATGTCTTCCCACTATATTTGGAGTCTTTAAAACCAGTGGGATATCAGCATGTAATTAACAATATTGTTATTTATAGACATTAAGCCACAAAAACCTACATTAAAATGCCATTAAAGATTTGCTATAAACCAACTAATGCAAATAAATTCAACATTAGGGTTGAAACTTAACTAATTATTTGCTAACCCTGGTTAGTGCATCAGTTTTTGAGGTCCTTTCCGAGTTTCTCAGTCCACAGCACTACCATATCTGCAGATAAGGTTGAAAATAACATTTTAAATATAAATATCCTTATTTTTGAGTGTTTAAATAAGCCCTTTAGTGTCCAAAGGTTCTGTATGTTTCTTTTTAGGGTTTTTTTTTCAATTTTATCTCCTCTTTAACTAGATTGTGAAAAGGAGAAACCATATGTAAAAAGAAAAATGTTATATTTTTTTTATAGTTTTTTTTTTTTAAATGTCTTGTGTCCAAAGGTACTTCAGACACAGTCAGAGGTTGACCGAAACCCAAACCTTCAGTTAAAACCCCAGCGCATGAATTTTTGGGTCAAGGGTATTTGAATTCAATCACTGAGTGGTGAAATCTTAGTCACATTCTCATTAATGGGAGTTTTGCCATTAACTTAAACTGGGCCAGGAATTCATCCATTGACTCCAAAGTCAACTGGTTTGGAATCTTGGGTTGAATCCAAAACCAGAGAGTGAGGAGAACTGTAAATTGTGGTGACCATAGCATAGGGAAGACACGTAGTCAAGGTGAGACTTTCAGAAAGGGAAAAGGTAAAGGCAGAGACATTCACAGGCAGTGTTTTTGAAGTTACTTTATATCCTCACATTCCTTATTAATTGACAATATTCTTCTGCTCAAAATATACCTTTATAATTACAGGAAGACACAGTGTTTGGGGATGGTAGGGTGACTATAAGCGTAATTTAGCCTGTGCATCAAATATCACTTATTAGAAAGCACAAATACTAAGGTCTCAAACTCTAACATTAAGTTGCATCTACAATTCTATGCATTTATTCATCATTTTCCTATTTCAGAATATTAACATGGGATAAATGTTTCAGTAGTTAGATTTTGAGCTACACAACTTTTGGAACAGAATCCAGATTCTGAGACAGCAATTAAAATTTTTCAGTGCCCAGAAAGTTTGCAGCAGACTTGGAAACAGGCATCACATAGCGTCCCCCCTCCCCCCCAAAAAAGAAGTTTTAATGGGTACGTTTATATGGTAGTAAAAAATTCAGACACTGGAGACCATATTTGTCAAATTGTTTTCTTTATTGTTAATGCTCATTCTGCCGCACAATTGTAACTGAGTAACTTTGGAAACCTTTGCACTATGGCATCCCATGAAACATTTAGATGGGATTGGACAGCTGTACTGTATGCTGCACCCCATTTAGATATATTTCCAAATGAACAGTAGAGTAAGTACTATTTTGCTTCAAATTGAAATGACATAATGTCAGTTTAACTTAAATTGAGAGAAGTACCATAAAGAGAGAATTTGTCACTAAACAAGGTCAATGCCAAAATTTGAACTGGATGATAAAAGGGGACTAATATTTTTTCGGGGGGGGGGGGAATTACAAAAAGAATTTCCTATATTTAACAAATTTTCTACAAAATCCAAATTTTAATGACTTGTGCAGTTTCTAGCAATCAACATTTTAGTTATCTAGACTCATGGGGTGAAATCCTGACTCCACTGAAGTCAATGGGAGTTTTGTCATTGGCCTTTCAATTTCATTTAATATCCCCATATTTGGAAGTAAATAGGACTGCTTTATTTACCTGCTCAAAACTATTCCTTAATTTGTATACCTCTGTGTTAGACCCTCATACTCATATCTCTGCTAAACTAAACAGACCCAACCTTTTAAATCTCTCCTCCAGTGAAAATTTCTCTATGCATATTGTGACAGGTTGGATCACAGAAAACCCCTTGGGAACTGCCAACTGATGTGCTGAGACTACTCCTGAGCCTGTTTCCCCTGGCAGCTTGGGACTTCAGTGCCCTGCCTGGTTTGAGCCAGACATGCGAGGCTGCTGCAAACCCAGACACAGGTCTGAACCACGTCCCCTAAAAGCTGCAGGCTTAACTGAAAACAGCTTAAGAAGTGTTCCTGTCTCCAACACTCAGGTACCCAGCTCCCAATGGGGTCCAAACCCAAATAAATCTGTTTTACCCTATATAAAGCTTATACGGGGTAAACTCATAAATTGTTCGCCCTCGATAACACTGATAGAGAGATATGCACAGCTGTTTGCTCCCCCAGGTAGTAATACATACTCTGGGTTAATTAATAAGTAAAAAGTGATTTTATTAAATACAAAAAGTAGGATTTAAGTGGTTCCAAGTGATAACAGACAGAACAAAGTAAATTACCAAACAAAATAAAATAAAACACGCAAGTCTATGCCTAATACAGTAAGAAACTGAATACAGATGAAATCTCACTCTCAGAAATGTTCCAGTAAGCTTCTTTTACAGACTAGCCTTCTTCTAGTCTGGGTCCAGCAATCACTCACACCCCCAGTTACTGTCCTTTGTTCCAGTTTCTTTCAGGTAGCCTCTCCACCCCCAAAGGATATCTCTTGAGGCAGCTGAAGACAAAATGGAGGGGTCTCCCAGGGGCTTAAATAGACTTTATCTTGTGGGTGGAGACCCCCCCCTCCTATGCAAAATCCAGCTCCAAGATGGAGTTTTGGAGTCAGATGGGCATGTCAAATGTCTATGTATGACTCAGTTTTTATAGCCAATAGCCATTGCCCACATGCTATCTTAAATGTCTCCAGGAAGACGTCTTATGTGGATTGGAGTCATCCAAGATCCATTGTCAGTTAAGTGTTTCTTGATTAGGCACTTAATTTGCACATTCCTTTCTCAGGAAGCTGACCAAATGCTTTACTAAGGTTACTTAAACTCAAACAAGTACACAGCCAATACTCATAACTTCGAATACAAAAATGACACATGCATACAAATAGGAAATAGAAGATATGTTACGTGGCATATGTAGCATAAAACATATTCCAGTTATGTCATATATACATTCATAAGCATATTTTCATAAAGAATGATCACACATATAAACATTTTCATTTATAGTTTCTGGAACTCTGTAGATATATTACCCAGTTTTAAATAGATATGGTTATCCAGAATGGAATGTAGCATTCTAAATAAAAGGGTTGCCCTTTTTATTTTGTCATTAGGTTATTTGATTTGATCTGGGGGAGTCAATGGATCTGTTTGTTTGGGCTTTCTAGATAATCTTGTAGAAATTACTGAAGTATTTGATAGGTACTTTTAGTTATTAAAAACCCAAACAAATAAAAGTTTGTGATGGAATTATAATATATTCAGTACTATTTTCTATTCCATTCTTTACACATCCTAACACTTTGCTTGCTTTTTCTGACTACTGCTGTAGAAAATATGAAGTTATAAAATAAATAATTCTCACAGAGCAAAAATCCAACCAAAATTTATAGTAGCAGAAAATAGTTTAATTTATACTAACTTATCCACTGTTTTTGCTTGTTCCAAGATGAATTCTTAATGGTTTAGCACCATTTTAACAGAAAAAGTGTATCTTGACAACAAGCGGAGGTTTAGTATGGTTGATTTACTATAAACTTGAAGATTAACATCCCTCAACAATCAAGCTAATTTAGTTGGTGCTGCTGTGAAGTTGTATTCTGCTTTGCTAACTGAACTGAACCTAAATGGGACAGATGCTGTTGGTTCACCTTTTTTCAGGTTACACTGTTGCCATGCAAATTTAGTCCATGCCTTAAAAAAATATGTAGCTCACTGGAATGTTTTGCTAGACTGAGTCCCCTTCCTCATTACTTCATTCCGATATGAGGCATTTGCAGGAGATTATGGTCTGTCAACAACCACAAAGAGTTGAGCCAGGTCACCTCAATACTGTGATTTTTGAAAAGTTAAATTCTTTGTCCCTTCCTAGACCTTCTAAGAGGGGTCTATTTTACATACATGTCAAGCACTACATACTTGTTACCTGCCTGTGGACAGAGAATGTTACTTTGGGGGCATCTGCAAAAGATGCTTCTGCCATCCTCATGTTGCAAAAAGTGTACATGTGAAAGGTTACAGGCTACCACTATCAAGGATCATGGCTTCTGATTTGTCAGTAACAGATGTTGTATTGCCTCCCACCAGTTGGATGCATCAGAACACTGCAGTGATTTACTGAAGGCTATAACAAGCTAGTGCAAAGATATCCATACTAACAATAGCAGCACTCTTCTTGGAGTGTCTCCCAAAGCAGTTGCATAGGACTACTACAGAATTCTACAAATTACTAATAACCACAACTACCAATAGACACAAAGACGCCGCTGCTGATTCAGCCTTCTAGAAACAGTGAAGCATCATGCCAGTTCTTGACCGCTTTGGTGTTTGCAGTCCTACTCTTGTGAAGTGACTCCTGACAGAGCTGTTCACCAGCTGTACTCTATCTCTACTTTCTAAGGCTTCCAAAAGGCAGACCTTTATGGAAGATTTGGGTCTGTTAATAACTGCAGTCTTGATCTTGATATTGTCTTCACTTGAGCCAGAATGCTTCATAATATGAGCTTGCATGAAAACTTCCCACTGCTAGAAAAACCTAAAGAGGACATGAAGGTAGAAGCATAAACTGTCATGCAAGCAGCTAAGAATGTGCCTGGGCAGTGGGAGTCATTTGCATGCCTGTTCTCATCAAAGGTATCTGTTGCTCATGTGTTAACATGATTGAACAGTAGTTGATGATATTGCTGTATGGCTGTGGATCATGAGAGTAGTGATTAGGGAATAATGTAGCTTGCTTCCCTATGTTTGTCTGCTGAGACCTGAGTCAACAATGGCCTCTTTCAACATGTGGTACCAGCTACCTGCTTGCCAGCAAAATACTCAATTTTTACCATATATTGCTACTAGTGAATGGCTGCTCCTCTTTGACTTGTTTGCTCTAGCACAATGGTTCCCAAACTTTAACAACCTGTGAACCCCTTTCACGAAAATGTCAAGTCTCATGAACCCCCTTCTAAAAATGAATATTTCCAGGAATTTTCTCCTTTCCCTGAGTATTAATTATAAAAGCAGTGATCTTGGAAATACAAAATTTGGTTTTATGACATGCTTATTACATACTATTTATTACACTGCTCTACAACCAAAATGCTTCTGAAATAAAAGTAGTCAAACTTTACTAATTCTGGGTCACTGAGAACGAAAATGATGCTTAAAATTGTTGATTGGCTCTAGTTTTCACGATATGCTATTGGGTCAGTATATACGACCCTTGGCTTGGGAATGGCGGAGGATAAGTGAGTTATAAAGGGAAGGGATCTCAATTTAAACCAGAAATGACTAAAATACATCTTTGACTAGATCTATGAATAAATCTATGACCGGGTTTGGACAGTACTTGCTTTTTAGGCAAAACAATGAATGATGCAGTCTGAAGCTGGTATTGCGTCATACATGATATGAATTGCATCATGTTATTCCTAGAAGTCATGGATGATGCAATCATAATGAAGCTTATATCACTCTGCTGAACAAATTGCCCTATATCAGCTCTAGAAATCATACCGTGTCGTGCTCTCTTATTTGTTAGTGTTTGATTTTGCAAAGGGACACATTTCTGTTTAGCCAAAGTGAGCAGAGATGCCTCATACTTGTGTGAACAGTGCAGATAACTTCTGCTATGTTTGTGGTGAAGTGACTTTTGCATCACAAAAGCGCGGTATAACCACTATGGTTAAGAAAGCCTATCACCTTTATTTTGGAGATCAGGACAAGAGGTGGGCCCCACACATATGCTGCAACACTTGTGCAACAAATCTTCACCAGTGGTTGAACAGGAAAAGGAAATCTATGCCTTTTGCAGTGCCAATGATTTGGAGAGAGCCAACAGATCATACCAGCAATTGTTACTTCTGCATGGTGCCTCCAGTTGGGAAAGGTGTGTCAAAGAAAAAAAAGTGGACTGTGCATTATCCAAACATTCCATCAGCTATACGCCAAGTATCCCACGGAGAAGGACTGCCGGTTCCTGATGCACCAGAATCATTCTCACTTGAGTCAGACGAGGAAGAGGAAGAGGATGAAACTTCTGGTCCTGAACCATCAATGTCACAGGACCCACATTTTCTCCCATCCTCCTCCTCTGAACCACACCTCCTAACACAAGGTGAACTGAATGACCTTGTCAGGGATTTGAAACTCCCCAAGAGTAAGGCAGAGCTGTTGGGCTCCAGACTACAGCAGTGGAATCCCCTGGCAGGTGATGTTAGGGTTTCCATGTTCCGTGACCGTCAAAAGGATCTTGTCCCATTCTTCTTCATGGAAGGTGATCTTGTAGCCTGCAACAACATCGATGGTGTGATGGCAGCCCTCAACATCGTTCACGATCCAGATGAGTGGAGACTGTTCATTGATTCATCGAAGACGAGTCTTAAAGCTGTTTTACTGCATAATGGCAATGTTTTGCCATCAATTCCAGTTGGTCATGCAGTCCATATGAAGGAAACCTATGACATCATGAAACAACTTTTGAGGTGCATAAACTATGACCAACTTCAGTGGCAGCTTTGTGGTGATTTGAAGGTTGTTGCTCTCTTGCTTGGTCTGCAGACTGGATACACAAAGTACTGCTGTTTTCTCTGCGAATGGGATAGTCGTGCAAGAGATTCCCACTACATCAAGAAAGATTGGCCACTCCGACAGTCATTGGAGCCTGGGAGGAAAAGTGTTCAGCATCCACCACTTGTTGAATCAAGGAAGATTTTGTTACCACCCTTACACATCAAGCTGGGTCTGATGAAGAACTTTGTCAAGGCCATTGACAAAACACAAGCAGCTTTCAAGTACCTCCGTGGAAAATTTCCAAGGTTAAGTGAAGCTAAGATAAAGGAAGGTGTCTTTGTTGGTCCTCAGATTCGTGAACTTCTTCGAGATGATGCATTTGACCCTGCACTGCATGGCAAGGAAAAGACGGCATGGAAAGCCTTCCAGTTAGTGGCAATACATTTTCTCAGAAACAAGAAGGCAGACAACTACAGGTTGTTGGTGGAAAACCTCTTCAAGGCATACAAAAGCCTTGGTTGCAACATGTCACTAAAGATACAGTTTTTGCACTCTCATCTAGATTTTTTTCCACCGAACTGCGGAGCAGTGAGCGACGAGCACGGCGAGCGATTTCACCAGGACATTGCAACAATGGAGAAACGCTATCAGGGCAAATGGAGCCCATCAATGCTTGCAGACTATTGCTGGACAGTGACAAGAGATGCTCCATTTAATGAATACAAGAGACAAGCCAAGAAGCGCTGAGTAGACACTGAATAGGACTAAACTATGTACAAAATAGTTTTTTGCCTTTTGTTTCATAATAAATTTTATTTATATAACCCTTTTGCTGATTTTTAAAGTGTTACATAAACAGGACAGGTGAAATATTATCATGTAAAGCAACCATAAACACATGAAAAGACCTAGGTTTACAATTTATGATTAAAACTCTACTATCTACACAATATACATAGACATAAAATGTAAAAACTTAAATATTTTAGAAACAGTAGCCAATCAGTTGTTTTAATTGTCATATTTGAATTCAGCACATCAAAATACATAATAAATAGCACATTTTATCTCTGAAGCAGACGACTTCTCAAAAATTGTGAACCAGTGTTATTAATTATTATTTATCATTACAGTATTTTTATTACATTATGAAAATGGCAACACTCTTCCAAGATCTCACTTTCGTAGCTTATATCACTTTGAATAAGCCTGTTATAAGACAAGGCTCCTATGTTCCATCAAGGAGTATCAGACGTGAAACAGCAGGAAGGAATTTAAGAAGTCAATTCAAAGAGTTCCTCCTACACAAGAATTCAGGTCTTGAGCAGTCCACGCAAACAACGCACGTTACAACAAAGCTTAAACTTGTTCTTCATAATAATTTTAAAAACAACACTAGCTGCCTATTTCATTTTAAAAACAGCAAAAAATATCCACCTCCCTTTCCTTTTCTTATAAGGAGTCTTGAAGTTTAAATCTCCTCAGTGTGATAGATAGGCTTGCTTTGATCTGCTTAGCTCTTGGAAGTTCAGGGGCTCCGGGCTGCTGGCCCCGTGCAGCCTGAGGTCCCTAGGGACAGCTCTGTCCGCCATTAGGGAATTTTTTCCCAAGAACCCCCTGTAACATTTCACGAACCCCAGTTTGGGAACCACTGCTCTAGCACTATTGTTCTCTGTGGAACATTGTTGCTCTTACACTGCCATGGCATACACCAGAGTTAGTAGGCACTTTAGGACACCAGACAATGTGCTTTCAAAACATGCTAGCACTTGATGACATGTTTTACTATCTTTTCATGCAGCTGACACTTTCTGATCATGGTCACAAGTAGGTTTGTGATTCATGTTTGACTCCACCAATGCCGTATGCTCTAGTATTTGTGCTTCCTAGTGTGTGTTTTTGGCATGTGATCATTCCATCATGTATATAGGATGGCTACTGTGGGGCTGGCATGTTGTTACAATGTGTTGGTGTATATACACGTGTAAAAACACTAACAGCAATATTAATGATATGGTATGTAGCTGGCCACTGGTCTGGCCATTATCAGTTGCTAATTTACTTTAGGCATCATGGTAGAAGTTACACCTTTGAAATGTATTAACTCAGATAGTTTTAAATATGTTCCTTTTCAGTGGGTAAATGATTAGTTTATGAGCATAACTAGCTAAACTAGAATTCAATCTAGGCCAAATATTGCAAGAGCTCCTCCTAATGGAGCTAACATATTTAAAATAAACCAACAAAAACATCCCCTGGATTTGTTAGCATGTGGTTCCTAATCTTAAGGTTTTGATCTGTTAAAAAAGGATCATTTTAGATATAGCTATATCTAAATGAAGACATAGGATGTTTCACAGTAAGGTATAGATTCCTTTTCCAAATAGCTCTATAGTGTGAAGTGCACAGCTTGCTACATAAAAAAAAATTGCTCTGTTACCCTTCTGACTCTCTGTGTATGTGTATCTGTCTGCAATTTTGTTTACTTTGGGTAGTAATACTTTTAAGCAGATCAAGAATACTTCCCACTTCTGACTGTATCAACATGCAGTAAATTAAATGCACGGCTATTCTTTTGCAAAGTCAAAAATCTGTATGCAGCAAGCATTCAAATTCCATTTACACAATGAAAGGACGGCTGGGCTAAATTCAATTTTTGGCTCATAATAAAGACTTATAGATTCCAATCCTATTTCATGTCTTCAGCAGCACACAGTCCTCTACTCACTGGCCCTGCTAAGGATGACAAAATGGAATCTTAATCTAAGTTGACAAAATGTTCTCAACAAATAGATAAACATGCTTTTAATTCAAGTCGTCACCAGTAAAAGAATGGGCAGGCTGAGTGGAAAAGCCTGTAGCAGGTTGATAGGCAGAACTTCTATGCTTTTATTCTAATGCATTGTTTTCCTCTTTTTCAATACTAAAGGGAAGTCACCTTGAGATAGTTTCAAATAATCCGTGCTTGCTAAAACAAAGGGGCATTACAATCTAATGAAATATCATGAAGTGACATCTACAGTTTGTGACTGAAGAATTCAGTACTTTGTTTATAAAAAAAAAAAAAAAAAAAAAAAAAAAAGCATGATAGTCAGGTAGCTATTAGGACTCAGTCTGGGTCCAGTTAAATTGTGCTTGACACAGACCTGGGCTTATGATTATGGCAAAAGTGGCTTCCATTGCATTTATAGTTTCCATTGGTCCCTGCTGCTGCTGGGGCCAATTCATCCCCTGTCATAAATGAGAGTTGCCTCAGTGCTGCTCTTCTACACAGAGGTGCAATGGCCGCTAAGAGGCTATTGTGGCAGATGGGCGATGCCAGAAAGCCACACTTCCTTCCGCTGAAACCCTGTACAATGAGGGCTGGGAAGGGAGGTACGTAGGGCTGATGGTGATGACTCTACACCATTTGGGGATTGTTCTTACACTTAGAACTATTTAGGCCTCTTCTGTGTCTGATTTGCACTGCTAGAGCAGCACAGAGCAAATTTAGAATAGCACAGGGGATATACCAATAACTGTTTCCCACCAGTTCTGTAAATTCCCCAACCAGAACCACACTTCTTTTTTCTTTTTTAAATGAACCAGTAGAGTAATTATCATAAATAAACACAGCATATGTTACTATCATTAGCGCTTAAAGACAGCTGGTGATTTTCAGCTAAGGTATATTGGTCCAAATTCTATTTTCAGTTACTGCAGGAATCAGTGGACTTACTCCAGAGAAACAGCAGTGTATTTGAGATCTGAATTTGGTCCAGGCCAGGGGACAAGATGAAGAGAAGGGCAAATCTACAATTCCAAAGAAACCATATTACTCCATTCCAGTAGCACGAAGCTTTTCATCAATAAAGCCCTGGATTTAATTTCAAGAACTGACAATAACACATGATTCAGATCCTGAGTCACAGATGCATAAGGTGAGGGGCATTAAGTATAATGTAGGTGGCATTTCACAAAGGTACATTGCTGAACAGTGTTTTAAGCAGAGCTATGCCTGCTAATATATATTTCTGTAACTGTCCACAACATGAGTAACTTACTCAAGTCTTCCTCCTGTTTGTAAATCTTTTCCACTTATTGAGGAACCTGTGGTTTAGAGCACTCAAAGTGACAGTCATTCAAGGGATGATGTAAGGTGACATTTTTTTCAGACTTAATTCCATAAAGAATAAAACCCACCAATTATAATTTGCCCCTTTATAATTCAGAGAGTAAATGGGAGTTGGGTACCTAACTGCTATTTGTGTCACCTGAAAGTCTCCCCTTCAGACTTGGGTGAAAAGCCCATTATGATTTTTATATTTTACAATTGACAGTTTTCTTTGTATTATTCCAGCAAAAAAGAGTGCAGTATATATGTAATATGGCAGCACACATGCCTTTCCTACTCTACAAATGATGCAGTTTAAATTAACAATTTCCTCTCCATTTGCAGTATTCACTATAATTGTAAGAATCTTTATGGTCCCACTTTTTTCATGTCTTTTCCTATCCACAATAGTCCTGATCTCGTGACTATTGATGTGTCACACAAAGATGTATAATATCTTTGTTATGACAACCAATTGACAATCAAATAGGGTGTGTGTGTGTGTGTGCATGCTCATGCACTATTCACTTTAGGTCAGATTTACAAAGGTATTTCGGTGCCTAGGGATCCAGATGGGCACTTTTGAAATTTCCATTCCCATTGATCTATTTAGGCACTTCTGTAAATCTCATTAGGTGCCTACCTGTATATTTAGGTATATAAAGACTTTTGTGAATTTGGTCTTTCTGAACATGCTTTGGGCCAAGTTCTGCTTTCAGTTCCACAAACACAGCTCCACGCCTTGAAATCAAAGGGAGTTGCACACTTCCCTACGAAAGTAGAATATGCTTGTTAAGGACAGATGCCATGATGATGAATGTTTTTCAAATTAAACCTATTAAAGCAAAAACAAAGTTAATTTTAAAAGTAACAATTGAATATACCATTATATAACTTAGAAGGCCTTACACATGTAGGAGATCATTTCTTTCTTAGGTTCAATCAGGGTTCCTTCCCCACTCTGAACTCTGGGGTACAGATGTGGGGACCTGCATGAAAGACCCCCCTAAGCTTATTTTTACCAGCTTAAGTTAAAAACTTTCCCAAGGCACAAATTCCACCTTGCCTTGACCAGTATGCTGCCACCACCAAGTGATTTAGACAAAGAATCAGAGAAAGGACCACTTGGAGTCCTATTCCCCAAAAATATTCCCCCAAGCCCTGCACCCCCTTTCCTGCGGAAGGCTTGAGAATAATATCCTCACCAATTGGGACAGGTGAACACAGACCCAAACCCTTGGATCTTAAGAACAATGAAACATCAATCGGCTTCTTAAAAGAAGAATTTTAATTAAAGAAAAGGTAAAAGAATCACCTCTGTAAAATCAGGATGGTAAGTACTTTACAGAATAACAAAAGATTCAAAAGCACAGAGGATTTCCCCTCTAGGCAAAACTTTAAAGTTACAAAAACAGGGATAAACCTCCCTCTTAGCACAGGGAAAATTCACAAGCTAAAACAAAAGGTAATCTAATGCATTTCTTTGCTATTACTTACTATTTTTGCAAGACTAGATGCTTAATTCAGATATGGCTTAGGGAGATGTATTTTCCCTGCCCTGTTTCCTTGTTGACTCTGGGAGACACAGACAAAAAACCTTCCTCCACAGATTTGAAAGTGTCTTCTCCCCTTATTAGTCCTTTTGGTCAGGTGCCACCCAGATTATCCGAGCTTCTTAACCCTTTACAGTGTAAAGAGGGATTTTATGCTACCCTTAGCTGTATGTTTATGACAGGTTCTGTAACGGTGCCTCGGTGGGTCACAACTGAGGATGCCAAATTCAGGATGAACTGCTGAGAAATAGGGCAAACACAACCCCAAACTGGTGGTTATTTTTTCATATGACATACCAAACCAGCCACAAAAGTAAACTCCTGTTTCACTACACAGGCTAACAAGAAGTCATAAAAGCAGTTTCAGTTCTTATATCACTACCAAAAACACTGGATTCAGAGATGAGTGGTTCTTTACAACCAGTCTCATCAAATGAAAGGTTCTCCTCATCCCAAAGAACAAGCCACACATCCAGGTCAATATTTAACTTAGATCTTACCCAAAAATCATGCTGATGCCAATCCTTTAGTATCTAAAATCTAAAGGTTTATTCACAAAAGAAAGAAAGAAAGGTGAAAGTTAAAAGTGATTAAAGGAATCAAATACATACAGTAATTGCAAAGTTCTTGGTTCAGGCTTGTAGCAGTGATGGAATAAACTGCTGGCTTAATAAGTCTCTGGTTGCTTCCAAATCATTGGAAGATCCTCAGTTCCTTAGTTAGAATGCTCCCATTAGTATAATTCATAGTCCAGAGGCTTGGGCTGGATAGTGTTTGGAGCAGGATAGAGACAAAATGGAGGTGTTTCCAGGGCCATTTATATCCTCTGCCATATGGCGGGAAACCCATTGTTTCAAACAAAAACCTCAGCACAGATAGTGGAGAGTCACAGGTGACCAGATAGTGTTTGGAGTCACGTGGGCAAGTCACATGTTCATGCCCAATTTCACTCACTCATTGCAGGAAGCCATTATTTATATTCCAGACAGCATGTTTGCAGGACAGACCACTCAGTGTAGATGGGCATCTCCCATGACCCATTGTGAGTTAAATGTCCTTTTGATGGGCCACTCAATTTGAATCGCCCCTCCAAGATGTGTTGGCTAACTACCTTATTAGTTATCCCAGGAGCAAACATTTGAAATCCAGGTATAGAGCCAATATTCATAACTTCAAAAACAAAAATAATACATGCATACAGATAGCATAATCACAATCAGCAAATCATAACCTTTTCATAGATATCTTACATGCCACATTTTGTACAAGATTCGTTGCAAATATATAATAGTGGTTGCAACAATGATCTATATCAGTGGTGGGCAACCTGCGGCCCATGGGCCACACACAGCCTATCAGGGTAATCCACTGGCAGGCCACGAGACAGTTTGTTTACGTTGACCGTCCGCAGTCATGGCCACCCGCAGCTCCCAGTGGCTATGGTTTGCCATTCCCAGCCAATGGGAGCTGCGGGAAGTGGTGGCCAGCATGTCCCTGTGGCCCACGCTGCTTCCCAGAGCTCCCATTGGCCGGGACCGGTGAACCGCGGCCACTGGGAGCTGCAGGCAGCCATGCCTGTGACGGTCAATGTAAACAAACTGTCTCGCGGCCCACCAGTGGATTACCCTGATGGGCCGCAGGTTGCCCACCACTGATCTATATAGTCATATTTTAGGCAGATAACATCACAGGTTCTACTAGTATATTGGCTTCAGCGCTTGGTTTTAGTTTTCCACTTCCATACAGGATTCAATCCATCAGGAAATGAACTGAGACGAGCAAGCATCTCTAATTCCCATTAGCAGTGTCAACACAAGGTATTTACTGTATAATCATCTCTGTGCATGTTAATAAACAGCATTTAAGGTCAAAATGTCACCATATAATTATTTTATAAATAGTATCTTTGTTTAGGCTGGGGTTTTTTTAATTGGAAGGTGATAGAAATAAAGCTAGAAGCAACGAAAATGCATCAGGACTGTGGCCCTGAGTTTCAGAAATAAGTGTGCTTATTTTTATCTTAAACAGCTGATATTATTATAAAATTATTTCTATAGAATTATGGTGTTTTTGCTTTGTACACAACATTAATAATCTGAAGAAACCCACACTGCTACAGTTGGATTCCAGATAAAAACAACTTACTAAGTATGTACAAACATACTTAATAAATATACCATGTACCCTGCTGGGGTTCTGAGACAGGGTTCTGATAGCTTCTGCAATAGAAAACAGGGAGGCCCACTAGAGAGTTCCCAAACTATTTAAAGGATTATTACCCAATTCCTATACACTAAAATAATCCAGAAAGGAATGAAGTTTCAATGATCCATTTAAATCTGGACTGCTCCCATTCTTGGGGCACTAAATGAGCAGGTAAAATGAGATCCCCAAAGACCATTGTGCATTTATTTAGGTAGGGTTTATGTTTGTTTTGTTTGTTTTAACAAATAGCTTTAAAGAAGATGCATGCCTAAATCACCATGAAAGGGAAACTGATATCAGCGAGATTGGGTGTGCTCACTGTGAACAAATATGAAAAAAGAAAAGAAAAACGGGTTGGGATTCTACATAAATATTATTCCTTCACATGTGAAAGTACCTCATCTCCATTCTTACTAGAAGTTTTGTTTATAGGTAGCATGGTTTGGAATATAGCCCAAAGACTCATGAAACAATGATTAGCAAAATACCCTATCTAGCCTCAGTGCATTCTTATTCTCAGATAAAGGTTTGGTTCAGAGGTCTGAGCATAGGACTAGGAACTTCCAAATTCTAATACTAGTTCTAACAGGCAGGCTTTTTTTTTTTCTATCTATCTATACCGTGTTAGGATCAGGTAGTTGCAAAGATTGTTCAAAACCTGTGCTGTCTCCTGTCTGATACTGAGAACAGCTTGGCTGAAACAAAGAATCTTAGGTCTGGTGCTGCCAGTTTTTAACAGGTCTGGAGAAAGAACAAAAACTATTTGAAGCTGGAAAATACGAGGAGAGCCAAACTAATGTCAAGATGTGGTCACCTCAGAATCCTGGCTAAGAACCCTCCCCATCTGTCCATTAGTTCTACAATAATTATTGTCTGGTAATTTACCCAAGTATTTGAGAGAAAAGAGAAAAAACTGTAATAAATAGTTGGGACAATGTTAAATTGAAAATAATATTCAAGTCAAGGTTATACATTAAACTTGGCTGAACATTAGGGTTTATTTAAATTCTAAATGTCATGATTCTGACATTATTCATCTTAATTACTTTCCCTGACCCCATTTTTTGTGTGTGCAGTACTCAGCTTTATGCTCCTTTGCTAAAGGCAGAAAAGTAGATCTGTTCCCAATATGGAAGCCAGCTAACAACTCATTCATGACTGAAGCAGATGCTTCTGTTTTGTAAATGATTTGTGATTTGGACAAAGTGCCTCCCCCTAAGAGGATGAGCTGCAATGGTCAAATTCTAGCCATTCACCCTTCCCCCAGGCCATCAGCATTAGCACTTGAAACACAATACTCAGAAAGTGGACAAAAACTGCGTATATAAAATATATTTTTGGAATCCTTGGCAAGCTGCACCGACAACTACTTAAGGAACAACACACTGACAGTTTGCTGTTTTAATCTGATGGATTGTGGGCATGCGATCCAAAAAATGATTTTTATTTTAGAATATCATCTGTTCTATAGCAGTTTGTCATAACATCAGACAATATAATCTATTGCAATGTAAAAGAAAAACCCTAAAGCTTCTTGTGTTTTGATCAGATACCTTCTTCTATTTCATTAGACTAATAGGGGTTATCCTGCCCCATTGTGTGTACTAAACCCAAGGTATCATGCCACAAAAAATCAAATTGGTACTTTTTCAGTGTTTTGAATCACTTCAGAAATGTGGACATTGCTGGAGAATGGTGTATCTTAAAGCACCTAATGCCAGAACAAACTGTCATGTTGATCAGTTACTAAGCAGTACTGTAGAGGCTGTTAAATTTTTTTGGAAGTCCAGAAAGTGATTGGGTTGATTCTGCAAACAGCTAAGACTACAACAGAGATTGTTTTTCAAAACCAACATACAGTCATGTGAAATTTATTGAACACATAAACTATGGAAAAACAACTGTTGTATAATGCAGTTGATTTCCCCCACCTTTTTAAGATTATTTAGATACTTATTTACTTATTCTTCAGATTTATAAAATGCATTCATACATGCCCATCCAGTGCTTTGGGTGCCTAGCTCATCAATTAAAAAGCAGAAATCAAAGGATTGTCCATAATTACATACAGCTGAGCTCACTCCCTCTTCCACAGCTTTGGAGAGGAGGGTAAAAAGATGAGCTTTGCAGTGTGCCTGGAAAGTTAACAAATCTGAGCTCTAGTGAACCTAGGGAAGAGAGAGTTCAAATTCAAAGACACCTCTCTGAGAACACCTGGCCAGCAACTCCCTCTTATTAATATTATGGGAGCTCCAACTGACTCTGCTAATCTCACCTGGGCTCTCTCAGGTAACCATATCCCAGACCATTTAGAGATTTATAGGTTAAAATCAATAACTTAAATTCTACCCAGAAGCTTATTGGAAGCCAGCACAGAGCTCTGGTCTAATGGGTCCCCAATATTTGACTCCGATTAACAAGTGGATTGCAGTACTATTATACACTAGTTTCAGCTTCGGGAAGGTCTCAAGGTGTAAACAATCTAATCTTGAGGTGGAAAAGGCATAGATCATTGTGGAAAGGCTCACATGGGAGAGAAAAGGGTGTACTTTTCTTGCCAGGCACAGATGAAAAAAAATACAAAATAAAGCAAAGTGAAATAGTAATTATATTCATTATTTAGAACCAACTCCACAACAAAAATGCATTGTAAAGCATTTGAACAATGGTCAGTCTTTAGTTTGTTTATTTTTTATTTATCTTTATTTATCTTAAGTGGTTTGATCTGAACACTGAGGTCTGGAAAAAATGCCTTTATAATGAAAGACTTAAGAAATTCCATCTATTTGTTTTTTTCAAGACAGGATTAAGTCGTAAATTGATTATGTTCTACAGGTGCCTGCATGGGAAAGAAACTACTGATAGACGATGTCTCTTTAAGGTCCTGAGCCTGCAAATATTTATGCAGATACTTAACTTTACAACCATTAGTAGTCCATTGAAATCAATAGAACTTCTCACATAGTAAAGTTAAGCATATGTGTAAGTGTTTTCAGAGCTGAGCAGTAATCTATCAGAAAAAGGCATATGAGATCCAATGGTTAGAAGCTGAAGCTAGACAAATTCAGATTAGAAATTAGCAATTTTTTAATAATGAGAGTAATTAACCATTGAAATAACTTATCTAGGGACACGGTGGATTCTCCATCACTTGAACTCTTTAAATCAAGACTAGATATCTTTCTGAAAGATATGCTACGGCTCATACAGATGTTTGGGCTTGATACAGAAATTATTGGGTGGGGCTCTATAGCCTGTGTTATACTGGAGGTCAGATTATATTTCATAATGGTTTCTTCTGGCCTTAAAATCTGTCAATCTATGGTAATATTCAGCAGTATTCAGCTCTTCCACTACTAAAGAGTGTGAATGATTTAAGTGGAAGTATTTAGTAATCAGTCATCACAATTGTTTTTTCAAATTCAGTCAAAATTCAGTCAGAGCCCTGACATCAGCAGCCTGTTTGCAGCACAATGACCTCACCCTGGCTTCCACCAGCCTGGTTGATCTTGCTGGGTTACACCAACAACCCCTCCAGCCCTGAGTTTCCTCAAAATCATCTCCTCTGCATTGCTCAGCCCTTCTTACTGTAGGTTTGCTGCTCCTTTAAAGAAACAGTACATAGCACCAACCTGTTAATTTGGTTAAGGGTTTTACTCTTCAGTTTGAAGCACTGCACTGAAATGGTTGTGTAACAAAACAAGATTAAGTTTATTGACAGATAACACATATTTAAATGACACAAAGTAGAAGGAATTGGGATAGAAAGGGCTACAAGCAAAAGTAAAAATATACTTTTAAGACTAAAACCTAACTTAACAAACTAGAGCCTTTTTTTCAGAGTAGCTTTCTCACCACAGTTGTTCTTGCAGCATCGCTGGTCAGTCCTTAGCCAGGATCCAACACAGAACTCAAGGCACTTGGTTTCTTGTCTTCTCAGGTGAAGGATGCCAAAATGGCCTTCTCTCTCTGCTTATATCTTCAAAGTTTATCTTTGTTGTGAAAGTCAGGAAGCCTTCCTGAGGGCTTGCTGAGTCCACCAGGATCTGATGCTATGTTAATTTTTGCAGTCTCCTCCTCTCTTCATGATAGTGAAGTAAATAACTTCCCAACTCGCAAGTTCAATGGCTTCATTTACCTTTTATGTAAATGTACTTCTATTGTTACTCCTTGCTCAATTGACATTCAAGCAAACAGGACCACATTCCTTTGCATACGGTGAGGTGCCAAACACATTTGGAGAACATATTTCCAGCACATATTTATAATTTTGCATATATCATCCATACTAACACAACACAATAATGTTAATGACCAGTAAGTTACTAGTTTGCATATGATACATTGCATAACACCTTTTAGATACCCATTGTGACAACAGTGAATTGGGGTACACTTAGCTGGTCAGACCAGTTAAGGCTCACTGCTAAATACCAGGGACCCTCTTGCTCTCTAACATTGGGGTGCTCTTAGGTTCACTCCTCTCCGCCAGCGAAGATGCAGGATGGCTAGCCATTGGCTGACCCAAAGGCAGCAGGTCCAGAACCCTCTTTCTTGTAAAAGGAATCTGCCACTTATATTTTCTTTCCCCTTCCTATGTACAACTTCCATGCCATATTCTTGAAGCGTCTTGCTCCAGCATAACAGCTTGGAGTTGGAGCCTTTGGTTCTGTGCAACCAAACCAACGGAGAGTGGTCAGTCATGACCCTGAATTTCTTGTTAAACTGATAGGGCCTGAGCTGCCTGATTTGCTCACACTATGGCAAAACTTTCTTTTTCTGTGACAGAATAATAGGGTCATGCCTTTCTACAGCAACAATGACCAGTAACATAGTACAATGTATGACGATAGAAAATAGGGCTGCTATTGCCTACTGCTGCTCACTTTTTCAATCCGAATAGTTATAATTTCCCATTACAGATTGAATAGTCCTTAAAACAACAGCTGTATGAAGTGAGGATTGGACTTTTCCCACTAGTTGCTGGCTGCCATTTGTTGAGTGCTTGATTTGTTTCTTTCAAAACATGATCAACTGTTTGTTTTGTTGTGGGGGGCACTTTGTTTTCCTTCAGGCTGTCTCTGAGTCGATGACATTGGGGATGGTGGTTAATGAAGACCAATGATGTTCTCAGCCCCAAGGCTACTGTTTCCATTTTTTGATACCAGCCTCACAATCAAGGAATGAGGAACAGAGGGGATCTTTGTGCCTGCAGCAGGGCTTCTGATTTATTCCCCGATGTTCTTTCTTTAAAAGCTCCTGAAAAAGTTTGGTTTTTAAATAAAATGTTTTAGGGATTTAAAGGAGCAATATTTCTTGTAAATGAAATGTAAGGACACACAGAACCCAGCCAAACCAAAGTCAATGACTATACTCTATCGTTCTTCTTTGTGTGTAGCTGACACTAGTGCTCAGCATACAGAAATGAAAACAATTGTTTTGAATCTTAGCTGGTGTAAATTGATATAGCTCCATTGAACTAAGCACAGTTACACCTTTTTTTGCCAGCTGCGTATTTGGCCCATTGTGTGTATGTTGAAAGATGTTCCCTCTCTCTTCACATATTTATTTATTTATTCATTATAAGCTATTTGGGACTGGGACTATTTATGTGTTTGTAGTGCCTGGGACATTTAGATATTATTATTATTTAGTTTTGCTGCAATAATGATGGGCCATATATTCAGCTGGTGTAAAGCAGCATAGAACTTTTGAAGTCAGTGGACATGTAGTGATTTATTCCCTCCAAGGTTCTGGCCCAAAAGATTGTACACACAGGTCACGTGGTATGTTTCTAGTTTAATAAGGAAAGCTCTCTTAGAACCAGGTTTCTAGAGAAAATATTCATATTTATGAGTTTAATTTCCACTTTTGTTAATATTCATTGAAACTTTGCTGTTTCTGTAAATTTTCATGCCCTTAAGCTCATTTGTGAAAATTTCAATGAAAAGCAAACACAAAATAGGATGAAAGTTAATTCATTTACAGTATGAATGTATATTCATGGGAAAATGTTGTATTCACTAATTCTAAATGTTTTATACAATATAGGGTTTAATAAATCTAGATGGAAAGAATAGAACTTCTATGTAGACATATTTACCTCTTTCTTCTAGCATGGTTTGACTTTTTCTACGGGATGTTTAATCTCTTTCTCCATGAATCTTGAGCTGTGTTCTAATTGCATATAATTAGTTTACCATTGCAATTAGAAGACCGACAAAAAGGTCTCGAACAAAATGGATGAAATATCTCAGAGAAAAATTGTTTGCTGCTCTGAATCTGAAAGCTTCAAAGTTAAAATTCAAAGATGTAAAAATCTTTGAAGAGAGATTATCTGAGCAATGTGGAAATCATTTTATCTATTAAATCTTCTCCCTATTCCATCGCTGCAAGGATCTTAAAAGTGAGCGCACACACACAAAATGCTTGAAATCATCTACAAGGGGGGAAATCCTGCCCACATTGAAGTCAAACTGGCATAAGGTTATAAGGTAGACAGTGCCTTATGGGTTTGGCAAGATCAGGTAGCATTTGGGGGAATATTACAAACATTTGCTGGTGTGAAATGGAATAGTATATAATAAAAGAAGAAATACTGTAACTGATTCAATACAGTAAAGGCATTTTATTGAAAGTACAAACCTCACTTCAAAGTATATTATGACACTTGAATAATATGTCAACATTCTGGGATCCCTTTATCAAATTATCTTACAGGTTCACATTAAACAGTTTGACCGGGAGTTACATAAAATATCATGTCAACATGTTTAATTGCCTAAAACCAATGCTTCAGAACATAGTATGAACAATCGCTATTACCCCTTAACTGATTGTAAATGAAGTGTGTTAAGATTTGTATGCAATCAGCTAAGCTTACATGGAAATTGATCGCTATGATTCAGGCTACAATGAGACAGTAATTCTAACTAGATACATCATCTTGTTGCTGTTTGCACTGAATTGATCAGGGCTTTATACTGTAGACAGGGAATCTTTTTTATAGATTATGCTAGTCAAAATCTCTATTACAAAATATATATTATGTTTGATACTCTATAAACCTGACAGCAGCATAAAGAGTATACTGACCCTTTAGATACACACTTCTGGATGTTCAGTTTTCCTCATTACTGGCACCATTCATCCATTCTTTGGAGGTTTACCGCTATTTTTCTTCATGATTTTTTTAAACATGAGAATGGGCAAACTTTGATGTAATTAGGGTGACCAGACAGCAAGTGTGAAAAATTGGGACGGGGGTGAGGGGTAATAGGAGTCTATATAAGAAAAAGACCCAAAAATCGGGACTGTCCCTATAAAATTGGGACATCTGGTCACCCTAGATGTAATTCACAATACAGTATTTACTCTGGCCATCTGAAGAATATATTATTCATGGCTTTCTCCTGGTACAGTAATCCATCAGAAAAACAAACAAACATAATAATTCATCCTACAAATACTACAGGGGTCGGCAACGTTTGGCACGCGTCTCGCCAGGGTAAGCACCCTGGCGGGCCGGGCCAATTTATTTACCTGCTGACGCGGCAGGTTCGGCCGATAGCGGCCCCCACTGGCTGCGGTTCGCCGTCCCTGGCCAATGGGGGCGGCGGGAAGCGGCGTGGGCGAGCCATGTGCTGGCCGCGGCTTCCCGTGTGCTGGCTGCGGCTTCCCGCCGCCCTCATTGGCCCGGGACAGCGAACCGCGGCCAGTGGGGGCTGCGATTGGCCGAACCTGCCGGGTCAGCAGGTAAATAAACTGGCCCGGCCTGCTAGGGTGCTTACCCTGACGAGCCGCGTGCCAAACGTTGCCGACCCCTGCTATAGACCATTTCCACATCACTTAAATGACTTAAAAAAATAAATAAATAAAGCTTCTTAGAGCAAATAAGAGCACCTTTTAAAAAATATGGTGATGGAAAAACCTATATTGTATTGAATAAGATCTGAGCCAAACTTTTCACCAAAACCTAAACCAAAACTGAATGAAACCTTTTGGGAGAAAGAATGTCTTTTTTTTTTCTCCCTATGGGGCCATAGCTCTCTCCTGTAATGAAACACAATGCCAGAAAGTTAGAAGAATGTAGTGCTGTGTGAGGGTCAATTCTTGGTATAGCTAATAGTGCCTCAAGAAGCTGCCTTGTTACTATGGCAATTTACCCCACTTAATAAGGGCGTTGCTGTGGTAACCACAGCTTGGCGAGCTCATAGCAAGATTGTAGCATATAAGTGTGGGCTGCAGGGGGTGGGAATGGGGTTTGCATTGTGCGCCTTTCTGACCTCCTTCCCTATAGAGTGGATCCCATGGTTGTATGCAAGGATCCACTGCCAAACTCTGGACATGCTTCATACTCCACCCACCACACTGGCCCAGCTTGCAGCAACATTGGTGGCAGTGGCTTCAGCTTCCAGGTACATCTGTTGCTTCTTTGTTATAAACAAGGTAAGCTTTTAGTAGCTATTAAATGATACATTGGGCGGGGTGAAAATAACTCTTTTCTGATTTGTGCCTCAACTGTCAAAAAAGTTACAAGCTGCCACTGCTGGAGAGAGAATTCTCAAAATATCACCAGAGACACCATTTTCATGGTATTTCTAGCCTGACTGGAAGAACTCGATATTTTCTGAGAAAAGCCCAGTCCTTTGACCCCCTTCTCTAGCCATGTTTTGCAGCCCTAAGCAGTCCAGATAATTTGGATAATTCTCTCTACCAGGAGAGAAAGTAGGGGAAAAGGTATACAGGGCTCAGAGCTCCTAGGGAACCCCTGTGGGCTACTTAACAAATAGTTCCACTGGAGGAGAGACTGTATTTTCCTACCCTCTTGTGTTTAAACAAATGTAGATATTGAGAGGTTTGCAATTGACTTCAGTGGAAGGAAGATTGGGTGCTTAGTCTTAGTTTGTGAACCATTTTCTCTATAATAAAAATCAATGATAATTTTAAAATATGTATCATAGCTAAAGAGGTGTCTTGCTATATGTTAGGGTCTCTCAAGAAGCTACACTTGCACAAGTGAGCTCACAGTATGCAGGATATATACTGTATCTTTCTTTCTTTCCATTATGGTTCCCTCAGTGATGTCCTTACAATCTCCCCTTCTCCAATATGTTTTTTCACCTAGGTTCCTTTTTTCCTTTGTAGCCTTTTATTTTATTTAAAGTGGATTTAGTAATGTTGTATTACAACACCACGGGTTTGGCTCTGGTGGCTATAGTTTCAAGCTCAACAGAGTGAAAATCAGCTCTGCTACTTGCTTCAGACTGAGTCTCTAAGTACACATAAAGACCAAGGATAGTGACCACACATATATTTACAAGTACAAGGTCTAGTCTGTTTTATCAATTTTATTAAAGTTACAATTATCGTTATGATTACCTAAGTATATAGAAATTCTATAGAGATCTATGCACAAGTTACACGTATAGTAACTCACATCCTATACTCACGTCCTTAATGATATTCTTAAGCTCTGATGGCTGCCTTGCCCATTGATCATCAGTAGAGGGATGGCTCCTGCTGGAGTTTCCCATAGAGAGCTCAATTTTCCTAATCTGGACACGCTGTTTTTATAATGCGATTCTGGATTATACCTCATTAGCATTTATTCACATAGTGCACCCTGTAGTTAGGGTATGTGTTAGCAAAATGTGACTACCAGGTATCTTGTAAACAAAAAATTACTCTTACTGTTAATTTTGCGCAATATCACCCATTGGTACATCTTTTCCCATAATTTTGTGGCGTAGGGTCATTCTTTGATCACTCATTTATGTCAAGCATTTCTTAAGCCTAAGGCCTAGTATAACTAAGCTAAAGTCTTACAGGCCTCAGCCTACAGGCCTTGTGTTTCAGCCCTCCTTACTTAGATACCTAATACATAATTATCCCTTCTAACTTCTGATCAATCTTATACTTCTATAATCCTACAATTTTAATCTATTTAGCATGCAATTATTATATATGACATAGCATATTAGTTACTCATAACATCACATAATAAATTAACAATAAGCTAAAATCATTGGGTGTACCTTTGTTTATCCCATCCCTTTCCCCCTTTCTATTTTTATAGCAGAATGTGGATCTGGTAATTGTAAAGCTTGAGATGAACTTTGGAAACTAGGATACTTGAGTGGGTTTGAAATTAGGCACAATGAGTTAACCCATCCTATTAGTGCTGAAACCAAGTCAAGGTTCCAGAAAATTCCTCTCATTGAAAAATCAGAGTTCAGCTATATTATATCAATAGATAAGGCTGGAAAAGGGTTGTGAACTCAGCAGAGTTCTACTTGCATGAGAACTGCAGAAGCAGACCCTGCATCAGCAGGGAATAATAGCAGTTGGAAAGGGGTCACTGAGTGCTCAGTTTTGCCTAATGTATTCTACTTCAGATTATAAATAGAACAATTATGGTTTGAACTGGTTGAATCAGTATCGTCAATTACACAATTGGGGATTTTTGTTGGACGGGGAAAGATCATAGTAGACATCCTTGAGTGAAACCCAGCCTTTTCTTACTTAATCAGAATTAATTTTAGCTGAATTCTGATTTTTGTTGATTTGTTGTGTTTTCTTTTATTAACAAACACACAAGAGCTGAAGTCACGAATAACATTTATTTGGGATCAAAAAATGAGTAAGCCGTCTAAGAAGTTTCTTCACTCAGAACTGATTAGTTTGTGCAATCACAGATATTTAGACTGAAAATACAGTTCAGTCCAAGTGAAACCACAGCCAAGTTCATGGATTTATTTTTAATGCCTTCTATTTTCTTTCAACTCAGCTCCTGTGTAAATATGCAAAATCCATACTAGCTTCCAATGGTTTTTTTGTAATGTAATGTAACAATCCATTTTATATAATTGTGACACACACACACACACCCAGATTGTACCATTGACTTGTGAAATCTGACAGAGTTTCCCTGTAGGGCCACAGAATTCATGTAACTTACAGTTCCATGTACAACATTCACTTTAAGGTACAAATGGCCCCAAAACCTGGAGTACTGATTTTGATTCCAACTGTCACAGCAATGCGAGCCACACTTCTCTAAAAATAGCCAAGTGAGATTGGGAAAGGTCCTCAGAGATCTTTTGAGCAAATGAAAAGTTGAGGAATTTTTCCACATGGGAATGAGAGGTTGAGGAGAAGCAAACCTGAAATCTAGGAAAGTCAGGCAGGAGGAGAACAAGATCCTTATCAGGACAGAGGGACTATTTGATTGTGTCCTCAACAGAAGGCATACATGTCTGAGACAACATGGTGGAAAATGCAAGTGGATGTGGGGAAAAATCCTGCCACAGTGGCTATATACCCTCATCCTTTCACAGAGAGAGCTCCATCTTATAGCTGCTTTGTTCGCCCAGTTTCCTGCTCCACCACTGGAATCCCTTAGCCTTGGTAATAGCCACCAAAGTTAATTCATAAAAAAGCATTTGTTAGCTGGTTTGTAGACAGTGGGGCCTAAGTCTTGTTTCTGTGAATTGTGTCTTAAGAGACATAAAGAATGAAAATGATGGGGTCCTGTGGGGATCATTCCTGTGCATATCAAATAGTGCTGGACAGAAAACTGGAATAATAAATCCAAAAAATATTTTCTGTTTTTCAGCTAAATCTTGTTTTGGCAAAAACTTTTCCATCAGTTCTACTATTAACACTTCAAGTAATGAAGTATTTAGAAGTTCTACTTCAGTTGTTGCTTACAGCCCTTTCTTAAAGACTTTTGTGAGACTGCTCAATGGTTCTTAATTTTTGACACTTTAGACACCATTGTAACTGATGCTTTAGAAGTACAGTAGCCATGTAGGTAGGTAAAACTATACTTAACAAGTTTAAAACAAAATAGCACTGAAGGGCATTGAAAGAAAGTGTTCAAATCCTTAGAGAAATCTGCACAAGCATTCAAATGGCACACTTACGAATTCTGGAGCAGCCTCTTTTTGGATTTTCTCATTCTTCACTGCAGTTCAGCATTAACCTGACTCCCAGGAGGAAACAAAGGCAATTATCAAAGCTGAGACTGATGAGGTGCTTGAATGAAAGATCAATACAGTATCTATATTTGGCTGCCATGAGTGACAACTTCAAAATAAAGAGATGGGCATGGTGGGCATAATTAGGCTTAAACACAATAAATTGTGACAGGCTATTTACCAATGGCATTGGGGGAAAAGAATTTTGCTCCAATCTTCTTCCCCTACAGAAAAGGGCAGTTCTGATCAGTAGCTCTCATGATTGCTACTATGCTGAAGTCTGTTTTGCAACAATTTTCAACAATTTAAAAGGTGAAATATAAAGAGAAGATACATGATAGGCTTTTACTGATGCAGTGACATTTCATTGATAATTGTCAACCTTTGGAAATAGGAAAATTTGAGACAAATTAACTATATATTAAGCAGCAATACCCATAAAGGGGCTTTTTGAGAGGAAACATCAGCATTTCTTTATGCTTCCTCGATTTACAAGTCTTTCATCTTGGCTTTATCTAGTTCAGGGACACAGAACAATTAAAAAGAGACTTTCTCATTCCACTGACAATATTACTACCGTTCTTTCTCATATATTACCCTCATTTATGTCAGCTTTGATTTTCTAATGAAACTATTGGCCATTTTAGCTCATGCAATAAGATTCCCTTAAAGCACAATAAATATGCTATAATCACATCCAAGTTCATCTGTAGTCTTTGATTGATCTTAGTCAGGATTTGCTAATAATAGATTATTTAATTTCCATTATGCCTATTCCTCATAAAATCTGAATCCCAGCCAGCAAAACAGTGTCACATTTAAGTGTGAGAAGACAGTTAGGATAGTAAGTTAGTGAAACTAAGATACCAAAACAAAATGGGGACCAAATCCACCAAAACTCCACAACCTATCTGAAAAATGTCCGCCCACCAAACACAAATTTTCTTCCAACTACCCCCTCACCATCCTGCCTGTAAAATTCTCCAGTCTTCCATATCTCATTGAATTAGTTAATCTTTCTCATGGATCCCTGGATAGATTCTTTGTTTTCCCTCTGACTTGTTGCTGCTTTGACCTACCTCAAGCTAATTTCATGCTGTTCTTTTTTTAAATGAAAAAGAGGTGGAGCACTAAAGGATAAGTAGTGAGCACAGAGGTGGATGGAATAGAAGAGCTGGAAAGGAAAGTGAAAGAAAGGCCCGATTTGAAAGAGGAGACTAAGGATACTTGGTGCACTGGAAAAGGGAGTTTGTAGTCTCGAGGTCATAGAGTTGTTTTGTTTTGTTAAAACTTAACCACTCTGGCTGCTCAGTCTCTGCTGCTTCCTCACAAGCTCTCTGCAGGCCTGTATCCAGATGCTACTGCTGTAGTTCTTGCCAGCAAGAGCTTCCTCCCCTGTTTGGCTGTCTACTTATTACCCAGCTGACAGGCTGCTTCTTGCTGTTGCTGCTGGATCCCATGAGAGCTAACTAGGTTTATCAGAAAGCAACTGTGAAAAAACGGGACGGGGGTGGGGTGTAATAGGTGCCTATATAAGAAAAACTCTCAAAAAACGGGACTGTCCCTTTAAAAATGGGACATCTGGTCACCCTAGAGCTAACTCTCATCCTGGAACAGACCATTTTTAAAAGGTTTTTACCCAGCTCATGTCATTGCACAAGACAGGTCACTCTGTTTTTTTCTTCATCCTTCTGCTGACTTAAGACCCTCTGATGGTAGAGAGAGAAAAGCAATGGAATAATTGCTTTGCAGATTCGCCACAGTGTCAAATTAGGCATAATCACAATTGAATAAGGGAGAATCTATTCAGTTGGGGTGGGGTTGGACATTTTATGTTGAAATGCAAAACACACATTAAATCAGTTGGACTTTTCCTTTCAGTGTTTTCACTAATACTATATGTTTATCACAAACTACATTTTATCTCTCACAGCTAGCAAATATAGAATCATGTTGTTTACTTTGTTCTGTATTAACAAACACTGTAGCTTCTTATCTAAATATTTTTGGTCCCTTTGACCACAGTATCAGAACACCTCCATAATATCTCAACTTTACATTGCTTACTGCAGCTCAGAGCTGTTTTCGGTGGGAAAATTACATTTTAAAAATGTGACTGAGCTGCACAATTTAGGAGTTAAAATTAGCTGTGGCCACATTGGTCCTTATTCGCTGTTGCCCTGCATCTTGTGTAATCATTTATACAAGTTGGAGGTGAGCATAAAATATGATCAGTTCTGACGTGGTAGCATTTTATACTGTTTTTGCATTCATTGTTACCAAAAGTGCCGGTTAACCGGGAATCAGACACATTCTCTGCAAAAAAAACCCCTTCACTTTAATGCATTACTAATTTTCCACTCTTATGCATTTCTAACTTTGTAAAAAATTTCTCACATTCTATCACATTAGTGTTTGTTTTTTTCCAGTGCTGTTTAAACAAAGGTGTTTCTAATGGAGTCGCACAGGGGATAGTTTCTTGGCCCTATGCTACTTAGTAATTTTATTAATGACCTGGAAGAAAAAATAAAATCATCACTAGTGTGCAGATGATACAAAAATTGAGGAAGGGGTAAATAATGAAGAGAACAGGTCACTGATACAGAGTGAATTGGTTCACATGTTACACTGGGCACAAGCAAATAATATGCTTTTTTATATAGTTAAATTTAAATATATATATCTAGGAACAAAGAATGTAGGCCATACTTCATGAAAGAGGAATCTATCCTGGGATGCAGTAACTCTGAAAATTTTTGGGGGTTGTGGTGAATAATCAGCTAAACATGAGTTCCCATTGCAATGCTCTGGCCAAAAGGGATAGTGCAATCCTTAGGTGCATAAACAGGGGAATCTTGAGCCAGAGTTGAGAGGTTATTTTATATCTTTGTATCTGGCACTGGTGCAACTGATCCTGGAATACTGTGTTCAGTTCTGGTGTCTACAGTTCAATAAATATGTTAATAAATTAGAGAGGGTTCAGAGAAGAGCGGAAAGAATGATTAAAGGATTAGAAAACCTACCTTATAGCGATAGACTGAAGGAATTCAATCATTTAGCTTAACAAAGAGAAGGTTAAGGGGTGACTTGATTACAGTGTATAAGTACTTACAGGGGGAAGAAATACTTGATACTGGGTTCTACCAGAGAAAGGTGTAGCACAATGCAATGGCTGGAAGTAGAAGCTAGACAAATTCAAACTGGAAAAGAGGTGTACATTTTTAACAGTGAGGGTAATTAACCATTGGAACAATTTACCAAGGGTCGTGGTGGATTCTTCATCACTGGCCATTTTTAAACCGAGATTAGATTTTTTTCTAAAAGATCTGCTTTAGGAATTGTTTTGGGGATTTTTGTTTTATGCAAGAGGTCAGACTAGGTGATTACAATGATCCTTTCTGTCCTTGGAGTCTATTAATCTATCTGAATTGAGTTACTGTGATTCATAGCTGCAGGTAGACTTATGGGTAATTGTGTTATGAAATAAGAGTCAAGTGTTGACATACAGCTTCTTTTCATAGCTCCAATGAGACACAAAATAGACTATTAAAAATATAAGCTATTATGTATATACACTGAAGCATCTTAACTATTCAATTCTTTAACGTATACTGCAGTAACCTTGGTCATGAGTCATGACAAATTTTTTAATGCATAATTGTCTTAGGGAATAATTGTTAAATTATGAATTTTACACTTTAAGCCAATAGATTTCCTCTCATGTACATATGAAAATGTCAGAGATGTTGGACTAATCTATTTAAGGTCTCTGACTGCATAATGATGCCTCTCTTGGTTATGTAACTCTGCCCAATATTGAGTTAGGGTATTTTATTTTATTATGAGGGTTTCCAGCTAATCAGTTACAATCATTGTCTATGTGCCTTTGATATTTGTTTGGTTTTTATTTACATTTCTGAGATGGAATTTTGTACTAATGAGGGATAAAGTATGCAAACAGTGAGGTCTGTATTTCTCCTCAGGCCAGGTGCAATCTAAGTAGCTGCATCACAAGTTACTCTACACTGGTTCACTTCACATTCTGACCTTTGAGTTCCTATCTTCTCTAGAGGGCAAGTCGTTTTACAGTAAATATGCTGGTGAACATTTCAGGATTGTGCAATTGGCAGTGTGGAGTTTTTCTTCTTTTTGAAAAGGATATTTCTTAGAGTGGTATCTGCGATAATGCTCAACTTACTAAATAGCTCTGGAAAAGCTGCCATCAAGGTGTTGTAGAAGAGGATTCAAACTGATACCAGGTAGAAAAGAAGACCAATACATTCCTTTATAACTATTTGGGGAGTTCTTAATAGAAATAGTTGGATGGGTTTTTCTTTAAAAGAAGCTTCTGCATCCCAGTCAAAGTTTTAATGATCCTATGATGTCAAGAAGGAAATACATTTGCCAGGCGTTATATAGAGTGCAGAAGTAAAGTAGTTGTAGCCAGTTACGTTCAATTTGGGGAGAATTTAATCATAAAAATAGTTATTAGTTTACATAGCACTTTAGTTCACAGGTCTCAATAATGGGTACAAGAATTGTGCAAGAACTGTGTTCTCAATTTTACAAATCTTAAAACCTTTGATATAGCGTGGGGAGGTGATTTACCCAAGGTCACACAGTGAGATGGGAATAGATGCCAAACTTTCTGTCTCAAATTCTGGTCACACTTCCACTGGGCCACATTTCCTTTCTTTAAGATATCAGATAAAGCTACTGTTTTAAAAGCACTATTGAGCACATATTGAGCATTTTCTCAATGCACTGATGCCTTTCTTTCATTAACTAGATATAGGGACCAGGTAGTAGCAAGATGTTGGCGAGCAATAAGATATCAGAGGGGAAGAGCATCCAAACCGTGCAGTCATGCTGTCAGCTGTGACTTTAAATAGAAGAGGTAAAAGCTAGCTTTTTTTTCTTTTTCTGAGACATTCTTTGACCACTATTCTGCCATTTCTCATGCGCAGCAAACCCCACATTGACTTGGATTTATTCTCAGAATTCTCATATTTTTCTAATCCACTCTCCATTCTTGCTGATTCACCACACAAATGAATTAAAACACATATTAGGGAAGAGCAATGCAATGTGGATAAAATCAAGAGTTTGTTGAACATTCTAGAGGGTCAAATACTGGTTAATTTTTTGTTTGTTTTTTAACCGTTCACCCCACCCTGCATTTTTGCAACCTTAAGTACTTCTCGGTTCTGGCCAAAACCAGAAATGGAAATACCAACATTCTATATATCTAGGTGTTTACCATGCTGTGTACGCACCATGGTGGAGGCATATCACCAAAAAGTTTCCTTATTATTTGAAGGGCAAATATATAGCGAAAAGGACCTTTAGGTCCCAATCAGGAAAGCTGCCGAGCACCCTCTGCTCCCTTTGATCTCCGTAATATGGTAAAGTAAAGATGGGATGTAGTGGTGGGATCTTCATCAGCAACTATAATGGGGGAATAATACCAGTATGAATTTCATAATCATTATCTCATGGTGAGATGACTGATTCATTCCTATTAAAGATGAAGGCTGAAGAGTGAAATCTTGTGTATCTATGCAAATTATGCAGTGTCTTAATTTGCATTTTGAATATTCATTTCATTGTTTTATAAATGACAGCAAATATCTTGATTAACAGAATACAAGACTGATAAGGCTGCAGCATGGAAATAGCTTTAGGAACATAGCTAGTCAATCAGTAGTGTAGCAATTCCTACGTGCCTAGTTCTGTCTGTTCCTTGTCATTGGCTGAAGGGAATCTGACCTTTGCTCTGGACATTGATCCCTAGTTACTGCCCAGCCCTGGAAGCCAGGGAGACATGGCTGGAGTATTGCCCAATATCACACCAGCCATTGCTCCAAGTCAATGGTCATAGATGAGTTGGGGGACTATGCTCCAGGCTTTGGGCCTGATCCAACTCACATTAAAGCCAATAGAAAGATTGTCATTAAAGGCAGTTAGATCATATCCGTTCACTCCAGTTTTAGAATCCTCTGACCACAGAGATACAGCCTAGAGTGTCTCAGATCTTGCTATCAGGCAATTCATGCTCGTAGGCAGGAGCTGTGCAGAAAATAGCTAAAAATGAGAGTTACCTGGCTAAAGGTGGAACTGTAAATGTCTGCTGATTGAAGTTTCATTTTCATGCTTGAACCCCTCAAGAAAAAAAAATTAAAAAATCACAGAAATTGTGACTGTGGCTTCTATCATCACTGTGATATACCCTACGAGGAATACAAAAATGTCCTCCCAGAGCAATAGACTCTGAAAGACAGTAATTGCCTCTATAGGATTATACAGATATATCTAGCACAAGGAAGTAGTACATACAGAAACGTTTAGTTTACATATGACCGCTACAGTTTAATCCAGACAACTTTGTCTCTCTAACCCAAATAACCTACCATAAATAATGGCCACAAAGTGAAAAATGCTCTGTAAAATTATCCATAGGAAATAACTAACATCTAAGAAAGTGTATCTTTCTACCCTCCCATATCTCAGGAAACATTTGAGTTAATTCATTTGAAACACTTCAGAAACATTCACTATTGGTCTGATATGTAAAATGGAAAGTTTCATCCCTCTGCCCCCCCAAAAAAAATTATTTCTGAAAGTTTCAGTGTAAACAACTGAAAATAGAGATTTGAAAAAAAAATAGCTCTTCAAACTTACACAATTGTAATAATGAAAACCTACAGCATTTACTAGCCACATATGCTATAACAGTACAGAAGTTTCTTCATCTTTTTCTTTAAATTACCTACGTTTTGGACCAGAAACTTATAAACTTGAACATATGAATGTTGAGAAGAATGTAGCCAACAGTCTCTCATAACACAAATCATTTTACTTAGTGCTATATGCTAGACCTTAATTATGGGAAACAGTCTCTGGATTAGTAGGGCTGTGAAGGAATATACCACCCCTTTAAGGGATAGGCTGTAGCCTACATCTGGGACAACCTGGGATGTAGTCCAGGAGGCCCTGCCCCACCCTGGGATTGGACTATATAAAGAGAAAGCTGGGGTAGGGTTATTGTTTACTGAAGCCTTAGAAGACCAGCCTAACTAGAGTCTTTGTTTGGGGACTTTATCTTTGAGAACTGAACCAGAGTTCTGAGGCCGTTATGAACTGTTTATTTGAATTGCTCCCATCCTGAAGCCTTATTAAAAGAGGACATGATATTTTGTTTGTGTATGTTGGCTTCTTCTTGCCCTGGGCTGTTGAAATTAACGTATTGCTGCCAAGCAGAGGGAATTAAGCTGGTGTGCACACACAGTGCCACACTGGGATTCAAAGGGACATGCATATACAGCCTACACCTTTACCAGGGGATCATGCCAACAGCCAGTCCCCTGCTCTATTCATTCCTATAACTCTGGCTCCATCTCCAAAAAGTCTTGCCAAGTCCCTTCCAGAAGGAACTTCAGAACTTGAATCCTCAGGTTTCCCAGGTGGGAAACAGCCATAGAGACAGCCATGTTTCCGGTTTATGGGCAGAAGGAGATCTGCCTGAAGAGGGAACAGGAAAGTTGAATTGACTCAAACTGTGAAGTTAATGCTCATAAGGTATTATCATCATATTAACACACACACACACATACCACCCACGTGGACATTCTCATGCAGAGAATAGTGGCATTAGTGTACTTTAACTTAATCCTCTCAAGGATTAAGCTTCAGCAAACTAAGGCCATTTTATTTTTGAGTCAGAGTCCACATGAGGATTTAATGCACTTTAACTTATGTGCATTAACTTTACAGCTTGAGTTAGTCTTAACGCCCCATGTAGACAAGCCCTCTGAATATGTGGTGTTAGCAGAAATGCCACTTTTAGGAACAACTCTTTGGGGAATTATATCCAAGATGCCAGTGACAACTGATTTGAATGCAATTCAATACATCAAAATAGCTAACCTGTCTGTAGGGTCAACATACAGCTGTAGCTGAGGTTCCTAATATACACATCTCAGTAATAACAGAAGAACATAAGCCACCTGACGGGCAGCCTTCACTGGAAGAATACAGTCACTTTAGCCTGCCAATAGACTGAAATGCAGATTTCTATGAAGTCCTGCAGCGTCTCCTTTAATGTTCATTAATGAGAACCCTGATTTACTTATGAAAGGACTGACTGACTGACAGCTGTCACTCAAATTAATTGAATAATAAAAAAAAAAAAAAAAAAGAAATTCACCCAATGCCTTTACCATATTGGAGAAACTGCCTCAGGAATAATGTTGGCTTCTGAAGTTTGGCCTTAAAGTAAAAATTGGAAAAAAGGGAATGAGTTTCTGGACTATTTATCTACTTCTTTAGCAAAGTCCATGTACTGAAATAAATAAGTTCAAAAAAAGAAGTAAAAGGAAAAATCCCCTCTGGATATGACTTCCATTTTTTATCTGCTAAGTGTTCTGAATATGGTTTAGTGTTTAAAGGTATTTTGTTCACTGACAAATGCTTGAATAATGGCAAGTCAGCATGGCTTTCCAGGCCCTTTCTGATAATCCTGACATCATGAAGGGTTTATCTGCTGGAGTAAAGCAAAACGTGAGCTGGGATCACTTAAATCTATTTATAGTAAGAGCCATAGCACTTTCATTATTATGGACTTATTTCAGATTTCATAGTATGGATAAAGAGGGGGGAGATTAATTTTATAGGTAATATGCAGTCCCTTTCAGCACAGCCAGGGCCGGCTCCAGGCACCAGGCACCCAAGCTGGTGCTTGGGGCGGCACCTGGAGGGGGGCGGCGGCGCGGCGCTCCAGCCGCCGGGGAGAGCGGGGCCACAGCAGGGCTCGCCACTCTCCCCCCTGCGCTCTGGCCGCCGGGGGGGGATAGCCGAGTCCCCGCCGGGGCTCTGGACACAAATCTGTGGCCAGATCCGCAGCCCATTGATGTCAATAGAAAGAATCACA